>NW_017731596.1:1846177-1894981 GCF_001890085.2 Hipposideros armiger
AGAGAGAGAGAGAGAGAGAGAGAGAGAGAGAGAGAGAGAGAGAGAGAAGGAAAAGTGAGGGGTGTAGGAGGAGAAACAGACAGGCAATGGGCAACAATAACTCGGAACAGTTCTCCGTCAATATAACCAGAGATGTGATGTGATGACTACCAACAGCAAAGGGGAAGCTCTCCCTGGAAGTAACCTGAATAATTTTGTAATTAGAAGGGGGCAAAGCCTTCAGATAAAATGAGATGTTTATGGCATTTAGGGGGTTGGATGAATCCACTGACTTGCTTCCTCCTGGTATATTTTCATTTGCATCCAGAGATTAGGCTTGGACTCGTTTTAACAGACATAACATTAGTATTCCCAAAACCCAATAAAATCTTGGGTCAATCCACAGGTATATCTCTTGTTCAGGCTTAATAATGGAGAGGCTCTTAGGGAGGAAATGGATCTTAATGGAAACAGTCACAGAAATGGGGTGAGGTTAGTGGAGAAACAAAATACCAGAATTTTCCAAAGAATCCCGCCTCCACTCCTAAAAAAGAAAGCGGGGGGGGGCCGAAACCTCGTGTTTGGGAATTAGAGATTCATTACATGTTTAGAGTCTCCTGCCTGCTTTTATGCAAAGTCCACTAGTCCGAAGGATCCCCCGCAGAACAGGGTGCAATGCCACTTTTCAGTTATCACCGTTCCCTGCCTACCTGTCTTCTGTTGAGAAACGGAGGGAAAGGATGCCCAGGAGCTGCTGAGAAAGAAAAGGGGGCTTGCTATAGTCAGGGCTGAGCTAAGGAAGCTTCGCCCATTTTGCCTAGAGAGCTCGCGTCTCCATGGCGACTCAGGTGGGAGGGGAGAAGGCAGCTCCAGTTACGGAAGAAAAAAAAAAAAAGTTGGACAAAACTTTCCCAGCTCTAGGCAAATAAATAAGCTAGCCGCGTGCCCTGTGGAAGGTCCCAGGGCATCGGCTCTGCCCAACTTCCTACCAACGACCCGCGAGGGGGCGCCTAAAACCAGCAGGTGCCCCGCAAACCTCTGCCAAAGTTGCCCGGGGACCGCGGACATGGTTAGGGCCGCGGGTTCCGGATTCAGCACCAAGGCCAGAGCACGAGCGCTGGGGTTTCTACTTCCTGGTCAGCCGACCCCGGGAGCAGTATTAGCTCCTTCGATCGCGGGAAGGCAGCCACTTTCTGCGAAGGACCGATTCCCTTGCCCGTGCAGAATCTGGATATCTGATCCTCCACGGAATCGCGTGGGAAAGGGAAGCTCGCCTGTCATCCATGTCACACATGGCGGGGCATCAGAGTAGCTATTCAGACTCAAGAACACCGAGGCAGCCAAATATCTCAGATAAACTGAGAAAGGAGAAAGATCTGGTCCTCAGGGGAGAAAAGGGACACACACACACACACACACACACACACACACACACACACACACACACACACACACACACACACACACACCACGGATCAGTCTCTGAGGAGAGTTGTCTACTTTCAGCCTTTGGCTTCAAAAGCATCCATTCATTGCTCACCCTCTCCTCTCCTCTAACTTTTTGTCTGGGGTAGATGGCAGAAAAGCACTGTGAGAGCACCCTCGTCGGTGAGACACCAGCCAACCAAGTCCTGTCTATGGGTCCTGAGACCCTCCAGGGAGGGTGGAGAAGTAGTTTACTCCTGGTCTGGACCAGACAGACTCCTAAGCAGAGCTGGTGAGCTTCATGAAAGGGAAGAGGGTGTGTTCGTGTGATGAGACCCAGCGTTTGAGCAGAGTGGCTAAATTTACAAGGTTGCAGGCATAGGAAACTGAGAGGAAAAGCCATTTTCTTAATAGAAACAAGGAAGAAATTGTGCAATGGGGGGTTCAGTTTATTACCAATTGAGTTCCATTTCAACATTCATAAAGGGAACCCAGGTAAGTCCCTCCCTCATTCCACCTTTACCTTGGGCAAGACTGGTCTCTGCCCTGCTCTCCTCATCTTTGGTAGCAGGTCCTCACACACCCCCACCATAGGGACCGATACTGACGAGGAAAAATGGTAGAGGAAGGCGACAGCCACATTTTGCGTAGAAAGCTTTTGAAAGTGGCATTCAGGTGTTGCAAGGCACCATTTGAATTGCAGAGCTGTCAGGTTTGGCAACTGGTTAGAAATGCGAATAAAGCCTTTGAAATAGCTCTGGCTGCTTTTCTTTTTTGAGGATGCACGTGTGTGGTCTTGAGCTGGTTCTGGTTTGCTGTTTATGAAGGCAAACAAAATGTTTCCTGGTTTTCCTTGCTGGGCATGTTGGTGCTTTCCAAAGATGGTGTGTGCAGAGCACTCGGGATTTGGTTAAAGCAGTGTGCTTATACCATCTAGTCTTTATTTTTTGTCTTTTTTTTTCATGATCACTAGTGAAGGCAGAAGCAGTCTATTTCAAACCTGGGCAAAGGGTGAGATATTACACTCTTTCTTACCTTTCAGTTCCAGATGGATATTGACAAGTTTATCTACGGCCTAATTTATAAAAGAGGAGAGAAGTGATACACAGTGTTAGGACTTAAAGAAAGCAGCTGTACCCTGGCTTTGCTCCATCTGATATCATCAGCAGAAGAGAAGTCGAGATTAGATATAAAGATAAAGCTATACAAGAATATGGAGAAACAAAGTAATATATTTGTGAGTTCTAAAGTTCAATTTCTCTCATGAATTAAAAAAAAACAAAGATGAGAATGTAAATACTCTAGCTATAGGAATTTGCTCAATCAATAACCTTTAGTTCTGGTAGATTCCATGCTCATGTAGTCAGCGCTGATTTGCCAAACTATGACTTGCTTTCCTCCTCAGTGGTTAATTGCTGAGCAAAGTGTCATTATGTCCTTATGACAACCAATAGCATACTCCGGAATAATTGGTTTACCCATTTCAAATGAGATTTGTTAAGGAGAACAACTTAAAATGCATCCCTGTGCAGTTGGAGCAATTTTTGTAATTTTTTTAAATGTAATACCTCATCCTGGTATTTCCTAACATCAGTAAAAAAAAAAAAAACATATTCACTTGTATGACCCCGTCTTTATTTACTACATAGGACTTACACAAACTTTTTTCTTTGAGTTCACAAAAAGGCTTTCATTCACTCTCGTATTCTTCCCTTTCGTCTCACAAACTATCTCTACTTTACAGGATAAAAAGACAATAAGACATGAAAATGGCTGTTTAATAAACAATAGAAAGAAGTCATTAGAGATTAAAAATAAGTAAATCTAGCCTTATGGAAGCATAACCCTATTCACTGATTTTCATGGGTAGAAAGTGTTATTTTCCTCAAGGGTTGAATGTTGATCATGTGATTCTCCATGAAAACAAGATAAACCCTCTTAATCAAAATGAGCAGGTAGGCAAGATAGATCTCTTCTCTTTTTCACCAACTCTTCCTTAATCAAATGATATGTAAGTACTGGGTAGATTAATAAAGGAAATGGACCAGAGAGTCAGAGTAAGGGGAAGGAAGAAAGCTAGGGGAAAGGGCAGTTATTTTTATTTTTACCAGATTTAAAGTGATGATATTTTCCAAACCAAGGGTTTTTTTTTTAATTCATTGTATCAGAAGTTTAAGGGTGGTGGAATTGAGATGTGTGAACAAATTTAAATTTATAGCTTATTGAGATGGCATTTATTATTTCTTTCCTTTATTTTCTCTTTTTTAAAGATTTTTATTAAAAATATAGCTAGCATACAACATTATATCAGTCTCAGGGGTACACCATAGTTATTCAATATTTATATACCTAAAGAAGTGATCACCATGATAAGTCCAGCAACCATCTGACACTGTACCACGCTATCACAATATTATTGACTGTATTCCCCATGCTGTACATTACATCCCCATGAGTTATTTGTTTTATACCTGTAAATATAAACCTCTTATTGCCCTTCACCTTTTCCCTTCCTTTTTACATTTTTTCAATTACAGTTGACATTCAACATTATATTAGTTTCAAGTGTACAGCTTAGTGGTTAGACATTTATATAATTTAAGAAATGATACTGCTGACTAGTTTAGTACCCACTATACTTAATTATTATCATATTATTGATTATTTTCCCTATGCTTTACTTTACATTCCCATGACTATTTTATAAGTACCAATCTGTACTTCTTAATCCTTTCCCCTTTTCCAACTCCCTTTCCCATGTGACAACCATCAAAATGTTCTTTATATCTATGAGTTTGCTTTCTGTTTTACTTGTTTATTTTGTTCTTTAGATAACACATATAAGTGAAACCACATTGTATCTGTCTCTCTGTCTGATATACTCCATTCAGCACAATAATCTCAGGTCCATCCATGCCGCTGCAGATGGCAAGAACACATTCCTTTCCCTGGCTGAGCAATATTCTGCCATATATATGTACCACCTCCTCTTTATCCACCCAGGCTGCCTCCACATCTTGGTTATTGTAAATCTTTTTCAATCTCCTCACTTTTAGTCTGTGTGTGTCTTTCAATCTGAAGTGAGTCAATTGTAGGCAGCAGCATATGTAAGGGTCTTGTTTTCTTATCCATTCAGCCACCCTATGTTTTTTATTGGAGAACTTAATCCATTTACATTGAAAGTAATTGTTGATAGATATGTAGTTATTGCCATTTTATTATTCATATTTTTTATCTTATTTTTTTGTCTTAAAGAAGTCCCTCTAACATTCCTTGTAATACTGGTTTGGTGGTGACGAATTAGTTTACTTTTTTTTTTTTTTTGTCTGAGAAGCTCCTTGTCTGTCCTTCAATTTTAAATGATAACATTGCTGGGTATAGTACTCTTGGTTGTAGGTCCGTGCTTTTCATCACTTTGAGTATTTCATGTCAATCCCTTCTGCCCTGCAAAGTTTCTGTAAAGAAATCAAAATCAATTGGTAATCTTATGGAAGCTTCATTCTAAGTCAGCGGTTCTCAACCTTCCTAATGCCGCGACCCCTTAATACAGTTCCTCATGTTGTGGTCACCCCCAACCATAAAATTATTTTTGTTGCTACTCTATAACTATAATTTTGCTACTGTTATGAATCATAATGTAAATATCTTTTTGTTTTCCGATGGTCTTAGGCGAACCCTGTGAAAGGGTCGTTCGATCCCCAAAGGGGTCACGACCCACAGGTTGAGAACTGCTGTTGCCTTTCTCTTGCTGTTTCTAGGATTCTCTCTTTTTCTTTAACCTTTGTCATTTTAATTACAATGTGTCCTGGTGTAACACATTGGGTTCATCTTGTTTGGGACTCTCTGCGTTTCCTGGACTTGTATGTCTATTTCCTTCACCAGGTTAGGGAAGTTTTCAGTCATTATTTCTTCAGATAGGTTTTCAATTCCTTGCTCAATCTCTTCTCCTTCTGGTACCCCTATGATGCAAATGTTGGTATGCTTGATGTCCCAGAGGTCTCTTAAATTTTCCTTGCTTTCTGTTCTGATTGGGTGTTTTCTGCTATCTTGCCTTCCAAATTGCTGATTCAATCCTCTGCTTCATCTAGTCTGCTGGTGATTCCTTCTAGGGTATTCCTCATTTCAGTTATTGTATTCTTCACTTTTGACTAGTTCTTTTTTATGGTTTCTATGTCTTTTTTTATGCTTGGTATCTCTTTATTGAAGTCCCCACTAAGATCTTTGAGTATCCTTATAACCATTGTTTTGAATTTTGTATCTGGTAGGTTGCTTGCCTCCATTTTGTTTAGTTCTTTTTCTGGAGTTTTCTACTATTGTTTCATTTGCGACATATTTCTTTGTTTCCTCATTTAGATTCCCTCTCAATGTTTGTTTCTATGTATTAGGTAGATCTGCTATATCTCCCAGTTTTGTCAGATGGTCTTATGTAATAGGTGCCCTGTGAGGCCCTGGCACAGTCTCCCTGCTCACCTACACTAGGTGCTCCAGGAATGTCCCTTGTGTGGGTTGTGTGTGCCCTCCTATTACAGTTGAACCTTGATTGCTATTGGCACATCAGTGGGTGGGATTGACCCTCAGGCTGATTGGCTGTGGGGTTTGGTGATGTCTATAGCTTATGGGCTGCTGAGCGCAGGGCTTATCCCACTTAGTGGGATCTGTCATGGTGGGGTCTGTTGCCTGTTGAGACCACTCTTTAGGCATCCTGCTTGTGGGGCTAATTGGGTGGTGCTCTGCTGTGGTCTGAAGCCAACTTCCAAGTATGTTGGTTCTGGGGCCTCTTGAGAGGAGCTCTGGTGCAGGCCCAGGTCACCCACTACCTGTGACCAGCAGAGGCTATCTGGCAGGAGCTACAAAGCGATCCTAAGTTGTTCTCTGCCTATGCTGGACCTAGAGGCATGTGGGAGAGGACACGAGGATGGCTGCCAGGCCTGGAGTAGCTCCACAGAAAACCAGATACCCAAGGCCTGCTGCCACCTGCAGACTCCTTTAAGGTTTAGCCACTGATAAAGCCTCACGGGGTATGCAAATTGAATGGGGCAGGGTCTCAGAGAGTCACTAGAGAGGGAAGAGTGGTGTTCACCAGCTCAATGTAGATTCTGGTTTGGTGCCAGTGCTGAGCCTGGAGCTACTCAGCAAGTCTCAGAGCACACCAAGACCAGTTGCTACCTGCTTGGGGCCCACAGACTTTGACAGTTTTCCAAGAAAGAGTGCAATGCAGTCATGGCTGGCTGCTCATGGAGAAAGTGCCTCCAGCATTGGGGAAGTTGGGTGGGGTGGGCTCCCAGTGAGTCGGCAGGGAAGAACACAGAGCTCACCAGACCAATAAGGTTCAGATTTGGCTGTTGGGGGAAGTCTCAACACAGGAAAGATGGCACTGGCCTACTCTACTAGCTGCATGGGAAAAAGACCCCACACAGGGAAAATGGTGACTGTCTTCCAGCCTTCGCCTCAAAGCCTCACACCTCAGTCTGACCCCCACATGTCTCTGATACAACCCAAGTAACTGTCCCTCTGTCAGAACCCAGAGTGAGTGCCTCCTAGTGAGTCTGTGTGTGGGCCCTTTTAGAGGACACCTGGGTTTCTCCCAGCCTTCTGTCCCACCTAGATGGTTGGAATCCCCACTGTTTTCTCACAGATGTTGTGGGGGCTTCTCTTCCCAGAACCAGTACTCTGGGCTGGAAAGCCTGGTTGGGTCTCTCTCTTTTATGGAGGAAACTTCATGGCTGAGCTACCCCCTCCCCCATTTTCCCCTGCCACAGGGAGATTTGGGACCAGCCTATTTTTAGTCTGCACCCCTTCTCCATGTCTCGACATGGCTTCTTCTTTATATCCTTAGTTATGAAACTTCTGTTCAGCTAGACTTCAGATGGTTCTCCAGGTTGATTGTTCTATAATTTAGTTGTAATTTTGATGTGTTCATGGGATGAGTCAAACTCAGTATTTTTCCATTCCACCATCTTGGCTCTCTCCTCTTTCCTTTATTTTCAATAATTGTTATTTAAGTACTGAAAGAGAATTGATTCATCTGGATTTTTATAAAATTATTAAATTTGATAATATCCATAAAAGGGGAGTTGGTAGTTAAGTTGAAACATCACCAAGACACTTTCGTTGAATTAAGGTTTTCTTTTTAGTTGTAGTTAAAGTGTTTAGGAAGATAGAAAAATAAAATGAAGTCATTTGGGATAAAAAATACATTTCAAAATGTATTTTAAACAATTAGTTCTAGAAACAATTAAGATTCTGTAGAAAGAAAGATCGTAACAATTGTAGTCAGTGTATTAATGATATTCTGACTCCTCTCTGATAAAATACTATAATATGCACCTACTTGATATCATTTTATTAGCACTAATTAATAACACAATGTAACCTCCCTCAAACGAAGAAGGACATTGTCATCTTAGAAAGAATATTCAGTAGTTCCAAAACTGTCGCCTTGATCTAATCTTACTTGGTAATCAATTCTAGATATTCATTTATTTATTTAATACTGAATTGAATAGTTACTTAAACAGACTCTCAAAGGATGATTCTGCTTAGCGCATAATGTTCAAGTGGCCTTTCAAATGTCTATTTTGTCCACATGCATTAAGACCATCAGTCAACTTTCCTACTTACAATATATGAAGTTAACCTTAAATTGTAATCAAAAGGCTATTGAATTCATGTCTTTATAGATGAATACAGGTCATATTAATCCCAATAATACCTTCAGTCTCATATTTCCATTTCCTCTCTGTGGCTCTGCTTAGGACCAGGGAGCTCACAATGCTGGTGGTTCTTTCAGTGACTAGTCCCAGAGATGTGGCTTCTAGAATGAAAACTCTACAGAAGAAACCAGCAAGTGAATCTGTGGATAAAATGATCCATGTCCTTGCCAACAATTGTTTTGTAGGACTAAATCTGAATGTATTATATGCAACGTGAAAGACAAATCTATAAATTAAGTTTGAGTCCAGGTGCAGTAGCAGTTTCCTCTTTAAGCTTACAGACATCCACTTCTTTCCTACCCAGAATAATAACTGATTTTTTTAAATGATGTGTTATGTTTTCCTCATGTCATCTAACAGAAATTTATGTGAGTGGAATGTGCTTGGGAAGTGCTACTTGGTATTAAGAGCACAGGCTCTGGTGTCTAAGTAGTTGCATTTGCATTGAGCTCTAGGTGTATCCACCAGCTTTTACTGGGTTTGGTGTGCTAGCAGCCATCCCAATATCTCAGTGGCTTACAAAACAAAGGGTTATTTCTTCTTCATGCTACGTGCCTTTACTGGTCAGCTGTGGTTTACCTCCACCCCTCTGTCTTCTTCATTCTGGGATCCAGGCTGAAGGACCAGTCTGATCAGGTGTTATTCCATTCCAGTGTCAGAGAGAAAGGAGGATGCTGAATTAGCAATTGCTCTTAAAGGTCCTGCTCAGATATGGCACAGGTTATCCACTCACATTCCGTTGACCAAAAACAAGTCATATGTCACACCAGTGCCAATGGTCAATGAAATAGAGATGTATATTTCTCTCACAGTGAGGCACTGCAAGTCATATAGCAACAAGTGGGGACATATAATTATCCAGAGAGGGAAGTGAATAATTAGGGACCATTATATAATCCACTACACTAACTGTGTGACATTGATCAACCTTAAGCTCTTGGTTTGCTCATCTATAAAATAAAAAATAGTAGTAATTCTATGTACCCCAGAGGTGTTATAAGGATTAACGTGATAATGTAAGGTTCTTAGCGCAATGTCCAGCACAAAGTAGGCACTTTATAAATAGTAGATGCTATTATTCATTAGTTACAATGTATCAAGTTCCGTGCTCAATGAAGCTAGGCAGACTGTGTTAATTAGAAAGCTGCTACAACTGAAAATTCCTAAATCTCAGCAGCTTAGCAAAATAGAAGATTATTTCTCATTCCTATAAATCTAATTGGCTGATTTCATACAGGGACCCAGGCTGATGGACACTTTATCATCTTTGACACTTGGTTTCCATGACCTCCTGAGTGTTGATATCCAATTGGCAGATACAGAAAGAGAGGAAGTAGATGATTATGCAGGAGATTTTTTTGATGATCCAGGCCCAAAAGTAATTACATCACTTCTGCCCATAGTCTGTGGTCATACCTAACTGCAAGAATAGCTAGAAAATGTAGTTAAGCTCTGTGACCAGGAGGAAGGGAACTGGTAGGGTGAACACACTTGGGTCTTTGGCATATACACCCAGTATTAAACATGCCTTTTTGACTTTCCAATATAAATGTCTGGCATCAAAGAAATATAGCTAGTGTGGGCCATGAATAGAACGGGGGCAGAGTAGATGATGTGTCCCACTGGTAAAAAGGTCTCTGGTGGAAACTGTATATTGTTGAGCCCTTGAATCATTCTTCAGTGGTACATTTTTTAAAATAAATTAGTTGGGATCTTCTTTTGACTTTTAGAGTGGGTGTATTTGATTCTTACAAAAGAGATGCAAATCCATATTGTTTGAGTCCTGGTGGCTGAACCATTAGACACAAAGAAGAGCCAACTTCATAACCCATGTTCAGGAGCAAGTTCCTAATCTTGACAATTGCACCCACATTGTATCTAAGTGTGCTGAAGAATTAGATGCTGTCTTCCAATATATGGTACTTGCTGTTGACTAGCAATTTGCATTTTGTTTTGAATCACGTTAATATCTATAGGTTAGACACATGCTGTAAGTTTAGGTTGAATTAATCTAACAATAGTCTGTGCTCTCCTAAAAATATACCATGTAATCTGCAAGTAGTCTTTGAGAACTCCTGCACGCCTCAGAAGAGCAGGTGCCCTTGGAAACGAAAATCTACACCTTTTCACTAGAACAGAGACCAGCCTTAATGACAGACTTACAATCTAGAAAAGAGAAATGTCAGGGGAAAATAGATGAGAAGCTCTGAGACAAAGAGTCAGAAGAAACATGATGACAATCCACAATGCTATAGTTCTCTAATGTCATTCCCACTCCTCCAAAGTCATGGTCCATTTTTGCAGAACCCAAGGTTACCAACCTGAATAGTGAACACATACCATGAATACGATGTCTTAATCCGTCTATGGGGCAGTTATAGTGCATTTGAGGACTCTTGAACACTTTAAATATCTTGCCATTCCAAAGTGAATAATGTTCTATACTGGAACTTCTGTTTCATGAAGAGAGTCTCAACCACTGAATACCCTAAATATATATTTCCCCTCTTGAATTTTCATCAGCCCTCCTGGGGTGACCAGAACCACTGCAGTTGCAGTGAAGCATATAAAGAGAAGAAGACACAAGTAGGAAGGCTAAGAAACTATTGGGTTGTTGGAAAAGTCATGACGTATTTTGTCTATGTTTTTCAAAGGTCACTTATTTATATAAAGAACAAAGATCAATTAATGATATATTGCCCATTTTGTTAGATAACCTTTTGCCATCTTTCAGTGAGCTGAATAATTCCTTGTTCATAGAAGGACCTGTCTTTATTTGAGAAAAACTGAACACGGCGCTGATTTACAGCCTCATCTGAATTGAACGTTATACCACACAAGGAGTTTTGAAGAGAGCGAAACAAGTGGAGTCTGACGCCGCAAGGTCAGGCGAGTATGGTGGGTGTGGCAACACATCCCATCCAAGCTCCAATAATTTTTGACGGGTAATCGAACTTGTATGTGATCTCGCATTGTCACGATGGAATACAACTCCTTTACAATTAACAAGCTCTGGACATTTCTGGATGATGGATTCGTTCAAACTGTCCAATTGCCAACAGTACACATTCAAATTGATTGTTTGGTTCCTTGGTAGGAGCTCAAAACACACGACACCTTTAAAATTCCACCACCACACTGAGAGCATAACTTTCCTCTGATGAATGTCTGCTTTTGATGTCATTTGAGGCGAATCATCACATCGGAACCAAGACTGTTGTCACACCACATTGTTGTAAACAATCCACTTCTCATCACCAGTTATCAGTCGCTTCAAAAAAAGATCGTTTTCCTAATATTTAATGAGCGAGCATATTGCAAATGTTTATACGTGCCGTCAAATAAACTTCTTTGAGTTCATGCGGAACCCAAATATCAAGCTTGCTTACATATCCCAGGTGATCGTGAATGCTTGACTGATGGATGTTCAATGTTTGTGCAATCTCTCGTGTCGTGTAACATGCATTTGACTTGATCAATGCCTTTATTTTGTCATCAACCTCGGTGGGCATCCCTGACCAAGGAGCATCGTTGAGATCAAAATCACCAGCACAGAATTTAGTGAGCCATTATCGGCACTGACGCTCTTGTAGAGCATTGTCACCCTAAACTTTATGCAACTTTTCACAAGCTTGACGTGCATTCTTCCCTTTATGGAAGTAGAACAGTAAAATATGGCAAAAATGCAGTTTGGTCTTCCATCTTCAAATTGTTGTAAAATCTCCAAAACTCAACCAAATCACTCAATTTTTTTTAGAATGAAGCTAGAACTGTTAGCTGTCAAATGACATGTAATATCATAGATGCGAATGAGTCCAGTACTTCCAAAAGTGAACTAGCGCCATCTGTCGCAAACATGCGTCATGACTTTTCCAACAACCCAATATTATACATGTGCTGTCCTAAAAGGGATTCCTTCACTGACAAGGAGGCTGAATTAAGTGGCCTCTGCTTTTATCAGCAGCTGAAGAGTGTTAAGCCCCAAGCCAGCACCCCTTGTGATTCCTTTCTGGCCACAGGCGGGTCTCTGTTGAGCAGAAGGAAACATCAGAGCTGACAAAAGACAACTTATGTCAGTGATTCCCAATGTGTGTCCCCAAACCAGCAGCAACAGCATCACCAGGAATAATGGTTACAAATGCAAATTCTCAAGCCCACCTCACACCCATTGAATCAGAACCCCTGGGAATGTGCCCACCATCTGCATATCGCCGCCAGGTATTTTGATGCACACTGAAGTTCAAGAACCAGGCTTAGGTTTTCCTCAGATCTACTCTGAGGGGGAACTCTGAGGCAGCCGCCCAAATTACAGGCTCCTTGTAGTGAAGCCTTCCAAGCAAGTGCACTTGGGAGCTGCACAAAGCCACAGCTGGAGATGGAATGCCGGTCTTTAACTTCCTTTGCAGAAGCAGATCGCACCTGGATTCAATGCCTAGGGGAAAAGACAGAAACCAAAAGGCTTTTGTTGCAACAGATAAAATATGCACTATCACACTAAGTGGCAGAGGTCCTGGGCACAAAGCAAGGACTTTTTGGTGGCCCTCATTGTATAAATGTATGGCTTAGTGTTTTGGAATCCCAGTGAATCCATCGTGAAGTTTTAATTCTTATTTTAATTTAATGGTCTCATCAATTTATCCTTTAAATAAAAGATACTGTCAGTGAAATAAGAATGGTGTACCCTGGAGAAAAGCCACATTACACAAATTGAATAGATGGCACACCTTCATGCAGTGAAGTGAAGGATAATTATATAATGTTCACTTTTACTTGAAACATCTCTTGACCATCTGCATATTTCCAGAACTTGACCTTTAATCACTACCACCTGTATTATCACGGCTCCTTGGACCAGTCAATCAACAAATCTTTGAATGGATCTACTATGTAAAGAAGATAGAAGGTGAAACAGAGAAAAATGTCCTGATTGCACCCTCAGGGCTCTTAAACTTTAAGGAAATATGAGTATCAATGCAATAATAATGTAGCAGACAAAGAAGATAGCATTAAATAAGAGAGTTTGAGAAAGGGAGAGGAACGTTAATAAGGGCTGATGTCAGTAGGGAGCACCTGAGAAAATGGTAGAAGATTAAGGAGTCTTGAAGGAAGAGGAGGGTTTTGGTGGAGGAAGAAGGAAGGGCAGGCTTTCCAAATGAGGAACCCACCTGCATCCAGGGAATACTGGCATTGAGGGTTGGTCAGGCAGGGCTATGGAGAAAACAGAAAGCCATACATTGGCATGAAACTTGGCATCTAGATCTTTGAGAAGTAACTGCTTTGATGGGGAGCACGTAGGAAGAGACACAGAGATTTTAATTTGGAAGCCATTGACAAGGCAGACTTGAGAGGAAATAGTGGGATCAGGAGACAGCCGGATGCTGACAGGAGGGCAAGAAGACCAAAGCACGCTCAGAGTAATAAACGGATCCTGCGTTAGTGCCATCGGTGGTATTGAAATCAGAAGACCACTCATGAACTGAGACACCAGGCTGATGATGATGGATTCAGCCCAAAGAAAGCTCTAACAGCACACCCCATGAGCAAAAGGGATTGTATGTGGCCATTGTCCAGGTGTGGGGTTTGAGGTCGTTCTAGTAAACAAATAACGTGGTGGGGAGAAAGCTGAGTGAGCCCTGCAGCAGCGAGCTATGGCTGAGGTGAGAGCAGTGGCTTCCCGTGCTCAATCAATTGGCTGTAGTGTTTCAGAGCATGTCTTTGGGGATTTGTCCTTTCGGAGGCACTGTGGGGACAAGTATGCCCAGGGCTACGAATGGGGCATTTGTTAATCCTGAAGATGATGGGACCATTTTATTTTGTGATATGGAGCAGAGAGGAGACAGAACTCCTTTCTCATTTGCAAAAACAATGTTGCTTGATATTTGTCTCTCAGTCATTCGTGGATGTCCTGGATGCCACAGATGTCAAATGACAGCATTTTCTCTGCCAGTGGAGAACACTCAGCCCTTATGGAAGTCACTAGGATTTAGCCTGACTATAAACAGCATGATTGGAGGCCGCAGGAGACATGGTCTCAGGAGAATCCTCTCAGGACCCACCACTAACCCAGAGCTCTCACTGAGCTGCCACTGAAGAGAAAATATAAAATTACATGGACCCACCTTAGTCCAAAATTGCCTCAGTGGCATGGCCATTCAGCACAATGTGAGGTGTGGGTCAGATCTAGAACTGCCAAATCAGTGAAGATCATTTACACAATGCCTCAAAATCATAAAAATAATGAGCTAACATAGCTTGCTCTCGCTGGATTTTATTTTTCAGGGAAGTACTTTATTGGGTTATGCCTCATGGAGATAAGAGTCTTGATTCTCTGTTCCTGTTGTGTGCATAAGTGGAGTTTATTTTAAATGAGCAACGCTGAGTCTTTTGTGAGACTTAGCTATCCTGGGGAGAACCAAGACATTATGCTGGCCACTGGGTCATAATGGCTGTTTTGTGGGGCTGTCAGGTCAGAAAGCATATCTCGCCTGAAAATTTCTGGTGGTAAATAATCACAAAAACAATACCAAAGGCATCCACAATAACCCACCAGAAAGTGTGTAAAACTTGGATTTGGGGGCAATTAGTTGAAAAGATGACATTGTGGTTATAGTGACAAAACTAGTCTAGGATAGCGTAATTTAATTAAAATCCACCAATCATTTTCAAATTTTGGTCACTGAGTTAGTAAGATTTTCTTAAAATAAGCAATTGTTAAACTATATTAGACCTTTCATGGTTACCCCCAACCAATCCAAAAAGATTGTCCTTTTATTGCAAAAGGAGTATCAGGAGGCTGTTAGCACTGAGGATGGACCCTGGGTGTTCCTGTGAGAAATCGTAACCCTCATTCAACTTCTCAAGCTCTTGCAATATGCAAGTATTGTTCTAGTTCTTTCCTTTCTTCGTGGAAGGAATCTGGACTCATGTTACTTCTTTTATTATCTAATTTCCAGAGGAGCTAGAATAAAGCAGCACCGTACACACAGCACTCACCTAAGTGACAAGCCCTCCATTACCAATCCTGGCTTCTTCCCATGCCTGGTTTCAGACGCAAGGGACCTGGTTCAGTCATTTGTGCCTCATATTCTGACCACAAAACAGATCAAATCACTCTATGCCCTGACAGCACCCCCAAAATTTCATAAAGGACCAATTACATGAGAAAAACAAGAGAGAGAGAGAGAGAGAGAGAGAGAGAGAGAGAGAGAGATCCCGCTGAGCTGAAAAAGAAAGGGGAAACAGTGAGTAGGGCCTTTAAGCCCTTAACACAAGAGAAGGATCTCAGACCATGGGACAGAAACTTCTAATAAGGGAAAGAGAATGGGCCTGAGGTATATGCAAGAAGGCCTCGCTGAAATCAGAGCTCCTGACATCCTGGAAGCTCTTTAAAAGGAAGGGAGGGTAATTCCTTTATTGTCAGCTCAAAGAAAGCAAAAGGATCCACTAGGTGACTCCTAAGTTAAATGTCCAGGTCACAAAATTTGAGATGTCATTTAGAGCCTATTTGAAATGTTCACAAACATTCGAGGTCGTGTGTTCACGCTTGAGCTGTCTCGCTCTCATGGTGGCCACTCTTCCGTGGGCTTCATCACACAGCAACTGCACCAGCTGATGTGTGCCTGCATCTGCCGGGCTCCAACCACCTTGCCAACACGGGCTAGGCTTAGAAATCACTCCCCCCCTCCTCCCCGCCCCCCCTGCTGTGTTTCTCCCTGAGGGTTTTGTAGAACAGCTGTTCAGTATATGATGTTTGAATAACATTTCTCTAATGCCTAACATGTTCTGATTCCCATAAAACTATTAAAAACTATTAAAATTATTTTTAAATGGCTTTCTTTAGAAAATGAATATAGACTGTATTATCCATGCAGTCAAATTATAGCCATCTCTAAAAGTTGAGCAAAGACCCAACAAACAAGAAATAAAGCACACAAATTCAGTATATGGAGGTCAGAGGGGAGATGTAAAAAAAAAAGAGCTTTTTGCTTCTCTCACAAACTTGTTCGAGTGAAAACATCTATTTTAGATGTCACTCACACACAGTATTGGAATGAATGAGGAAGAGGAATAACTGTGCGTTCCAGATGGGACAAGGCAGTAACATTCGCTTTCCTGAACCACGTAAAAACTAAAGCTCTGTCGTTTCCAGTCATTGGTTTCTGACATGTTGGTATTGGTACTTCCCTCCGGTTGCTTTAAAGATCTTCAAAACTGAAGTCTTGCGCCACTAGCTGTAACCACAGGTCCTTTCATGAAACCAGAGAGATGGGCGCTAACTCTGCGTCACGCTGTTCTGTGGAGCGAGCTGTGACAGACACTGAGCTCTATTAGATGACTTCTTTAACTACTTTCTGTATCACGTTTTCCAGTCATAAAATAGCAATAATTCTGGGAAATAAACTCAATAAATTAGTAAGCTGTTTTCTCTATCCTTTGCTTCTAAGAGGATATGGGAAATTATAATAAGCAATTTAATGATTTTACAGTTTTAAAATGCCAAGTGTATATGTTACTTCAGGAGGCAGGTGTTACTTACTTACAGCTTGATTTGTGGGGCTTTGAAAGAGAAATTAGTTGGTTTTTTTTTTAATTAAAGTTCATTGGGGTGACAATACTTAGTAAAGTTACATAGGTTTCAGGTGTACATTTCTGTAATATATCACCTATATATCACATTGTGTGTTCACCACCCAGAGTCAGTTCTCTTCCATATATTTGATCCCCTTTACCCTCCTTTACCACCCCCCTTCCCCCTTAGAGTTAGAAGAATAATCCATCTACACCAAGGACACTCACATCATCAAAGGCTGAACGGTGTCCAGCACCACACACTCACCAACTTAGGGACGCGAGCTCCTGATTTAGGAAGATCTTTAACAACTGAATTTGAAATCCTAGGGTTTACTCATTTTGTTTACACTTGAGTTGAAGAGATAATCACAATAATTGAACTAAAGCAGACCACCCCATTCCTGAGGCAGTTTTTAATCACCCAAGTTTTATGGCAAAGTCAGTACTAAATCTTGTGAGTACAGATGAGTTTCAAAAGTATATGGGCTTGTGTGTATGGATGGGAGAGCCCTCCACATTTATGGAACCATAGAGTGCATGTGTGGCTTTCATACAAGTGGCACTTTCTAATCCACCCCACTGTCACTTCCACCAATGGAATACAGAGAAAGTGGATTGTGGGCGTAGCCTGACTTCTGGAAACCAATCACCTCGCTCTCTGAGATAACACTTCCCTTTAAAGTAACTTGCCAATTTTAACAGTCCCATTGTATTAACATTTCAACAAAGCAAGGAATGTTTATAGCTAATTCAGAAAAGCTAATAAATTTTGACATTAATGAAGCCTGCAGTCCTATAGCTTGACTAAAGACAATAAAATAAAGTCAATTTATTTTTACCTGGGCATTTCTCATTTATTTGTTACACAAGTAAGCTATAGTCAAGGCAGAAAAATGTCAAAGTTCAAATACGTCAAAAGGGGGAGACAGAGGGGCGATAGAAAGCTGTAAAGAAAGGAGGAGGGAGGGAGAGAAGGAAAGAAACAATACACACAGCAAATATATGGGTCTACTTACATTTTTTTTAACTAAAACCAGATTGTCTTACATACACTCTTCTGTTGCCTGTTTTGTTTTGCTTTTGAACCTGGTAACTCATCATCAACTTCTTTCCAACTCAGTAACTATGGGTGATTGTAGATTTCTTTAGCCTCATTTCCTTCTTTGGTGGGCCTCATGCCCCACACTTCATCCCCTTACTCAGAGCCCCCAGCTGCTCCTCCAACTTGATGGGTACTCACTGCATCCAGTCCTCTTAATTCCCTGTTTCCTCCGCTGGCAATGTCCTCCCTACATTTTCCCTTTCTTCCATCAAACCCTTACACAATTGCCTCCTTCTCAGGGAGGGTCTCCATGACCACCCTCTACAAATCCGTGATGGCACAGGCCTTCCACCCGTCTTGGCATAGCCTCCTTCCGGAGTTAATCTCCTCTACAGTATCTGTTACCTTCTAACATGCTACATAAATTAGATTCTGATTTTTATTATTTTCTGTCTCCTGCAATAGAAAATAAGCTTCCCAGAGGTACAGTTTGGTTTGGTTTTTACTGGCTGTATTCGTCAGAAACAGAACCAAAAGGAGATATCTATCTATAGCTATCTAGATATATCTATAGAGATAGAGATAGAGATAGAGATAGACAGAGATAGATGAAGAGATGCGGTTATTGAGGCTGAGAAGTCCCACAATCTGCCATCTGCAAGCTGGTAACTCAGTAAAGCTGGTGGTAGAATTCAGTCCAGGTCTATAGGCCTGAGAACCAGGGGGTCTGATGATGTAAACCCCAGTCTGAGAACAAGAGATGTGATGAGATGACTCAGCTCAATCCATGAGGCAGGAGAAAAGGGGAAATTTCTTCCCTCCTCCACCTTTCATCCTATTCAGGCCCTCCAGGGACTGGGTGATGCCTTCACATTGGGGAAGGCAATCTACTTTACTCAGCCCACCAGTTCAAATGCTAATTTCATCCCTAAACACCCTCACAGACACACCCAGAAATATTTAATCTGAGCCCCCCATGGGGTGTCAACCTGACATAAAATTAACCATCACACTGGTGTGTCCCTAGCACCACAAACATTACCCAGTGCAGAGTAGGTACTCAATATTGTCGAGTACATATGGAATGTCATCGTGATGGCTACATTGTAAGCAATTCTAAAACATGTTTACTGTGTACTTACAACATCCTTTATTTTGGGCATTGAGTTGTTTTCCTACTTTGTTGTTGTCAACACTGCTATTATAAGCCTCCTACACACATTGTGTCTTTGTACACACCATATCTGAATGTCTATTTAGTATACGGTATTATAAATGTAATTGCTGGGTAAAAGGGTAGGCACTTTTTTAAAGCTCTTGTTACACTTCACCAAACTGCCCTCTAGAAAGGCTATACTTATTTATATTACATTCCACCAGACCCCAATAAAAGGGCGATGTCTAAGCCACTGACCCACTGACCACATAAGCAACCTCACTGGATGCAAAGCTGTTGAAGGAAACTGAACCAGGTCCTTCTCAGCTTCAAGAGCCTGTGCCCACTTGAGCCACTCAGCTACACACACTAGGCCAATTATAAAGAAGGAATTAGGGCCTGCCAAGTGGCTCAGTTGGTTAAGAGCTCACTCAAGAGTGTGAACTCTGAGCAACAAGGTCACCGGTTCGATTCACGGCCTGAGCTGAGCTGCCGCTGAGCTGCCAACAGGTGGCAGGATGACTCAGCTAAAAAAAAAAAAAAGAAGAAGAAGGAATTAATATCAGACATTGGGCAAAAACTTTCCTGTGGTAGAAACCATATGATACAAGTTTTCAGAAATAAAATCCCAGTCATTACACCAATTGATTCTCACAAGAACCCAGTAAGAAAGGGCACACACTGCCATTGTCCCACTTAGTAGGTGGCAAACCAAAGGCCAAGTTCACACAGGTAGATTGTGCAAGATAACCAGGCTTTGTAATCAATCAGGAGTCCTGACGTCTGGCCTTGAACCCTTCCCACCGCTTCTCTTTCAACACCGTCCCAGACTTTATCAAGATCCACTCTTCAATGTTCACACTGTCTTCCGGTATCCAAGATGTGTTCTGTTGAAGAGGTTTTAAAGGTTGGCAAAACTGTGGTAGTATACAGGGAGGGGAGAGAGGGAGGGGAGAGAGAGAGGGGAGAGAGGGAGAGAGAGAGCGAGAGGGAACAACCCAGCTAAGGCAGTTTCCTTAACAAGAGCCTTTGTCGTCTGCTTGGCCGTAGCTCAAGGCCCAAATAGATTTTCCCTCCGAGTTCACAAACTATTCTTAGTTTCACATGTGCGAGAATATCATTAAAGAGATGCCATGATTTCTCCTGAGATTATACACAAAAGATAAAGATCTCTTCGTCTTGCCACATCTTTGCACCCCTCCCCAAGGACATCTCAGCGTAACATTTCTCAGTGGATGGAGTCATCTCTCCCTTTATTACCAGATTCCCTGTAAAACCTAAGAAAAGTACATTCATTCAAGGCTTGAAGGTTTTTACTTCTTCACGAAGGAAAATTTTCTTCTTCTTCTTTTTTTTTTTTTTTTACTGTGTGAGATTTTTACCTGCCTTCTTTTAAAACATTGAAAAATACTTTGTCAAAAAGGATATTTAAAAGTTTTGTCTGCATTCAGACTTCAGTGAAGAAAGAGTGAAAGGGTGGTATCATCAACATCTGTAAATTTTGCATAAATTAATAGGAAAAGAAATCTCTTCCCCCTGCTATGTCTTGCATTTTTAAAAAGCACAAATGTGTAGATACTGTAACGATTCAGCTCTTCCAATACCTCTGATACCCAGTGCTTTGGTATTGCCCACGTTTGACAGATGGAAAAACCAAAGCTCAGAAGGAAATAGCTTTTGTCCCCCAGCAATGCAAGAAGTTTGTGGGTTGTAATCTGTAGCTCCATCCACCAACTATAGCCTTTCCAGAGCAAAAAAAGAAAAAACAGTAGCACACTATTGGCATTTTTTTTTAACTTAAAAGAAGTGAAATCCACTGGGAAGAACACTTTGCAGTGGCCCATCTGGAGTGGAATTTTCCATGACCAGTAAAGACTGTGGAGCCAATCTGATGACCATTCAAATGAAAAAAACAGATTCCACGGGTGCCAGGCTGGAATCAGCACCGAAGATACTCAGACAAACAAGCCTGCAGGGCAACCCCGGCCACCCCACCTACAGCTTTAACAGGTCTGCGGTGACCACACACACACACTGCTACTTCTTCAGAGCCTCCCAGGTTACTTGAAAGGGCAGCCAGTGTGGACAACCCACAACAGCAAGTGAATGCAGCCCTGTGTTCAAGGTTTGTTCAATGGCAATTGCAGGACTCTTCACTTATACTCCCTCATGAGCTCCAGCTCCGGAAGTGCTTTCTCATCTGTGATCTCATTTGACCTTCACTCTCTCAGCAAACAGGGATTGGGCCCCGCTGGGTCCCAGATGCTGTGGTAGCTTGGGATCCAGATGAGAAAAGCTTGTCTTACTGATAGGTGGAGCAGAACACAATGGCTGTGGTGCTGAGGTTGTCCCTGAGGTGGCTGTCCCCAATGGGTATGGTGCAGTTGTGACATCTGCACAGGCCTTTGGTGGAGCCAAGAGTTAGAAGCAGAGATGCACCCAGTGAACACGGGCATCTGAGGTAGCCCTGGGAAAGGAGAGAGGCTTGGCGGATGAGGGAGCAGAGGGCAGTGTGTGTGACAAGGACAAAGCTGCCTGTTCCACTGCCTTGTCTACAGTTTTGCATTGGCTTCCCATTGAGAAGAAATCTAAGGTCCTCGTCCTAGAGTACTGGGGTCACGAGGTTGGCCCCTCACCCTCTCCTCACAGCCACTGCTGAAACCACACCCAGGAGGCCGTTTCTATGAGATCTAAATCCAAGGGCTTCTTACTGGGCATAAGCATGTAAGTGGACTGTGCATGCGGTGGAGAGCGCCCTCGGCATGGTGTGGCAGGTCATTCCTCCCACTATGGGCAGCGCCGTCATGGGCTTCTTTCTGCCTCCCCAACTCCAGGCTTTACCTGGCGTGTCTTTGGCTCTCATCCAGAGCTACTGCCCTCATGATCCTGCTCCCCTTCCTTGCTGGGCAGCACCTTGGATAGCACCAGGCACAGAGGACTGCAATGCAACAGTAGAGGGGGCCTCTTTTTCGAGCTGTCTTCAAAAGATCTGTGGAAGCCAAAGCAGCCTCCTAGAGTGGAGAGAACCAGGTTATCCCCAATTCTGTCAGTCCCAGCATTTAGTTTAAATCCCTCAGCAAGAGGAAGCCGCAGTGTTGGTTCCTGTAGGCAAGGCAAGGCTTCCATACTAACCTGATTTCTTCCTGGCTCTGATCCATCGCAGCCCACTGGCCTCCCTCAGAAAGAGCCTGGGTAGTGGTGTCACGGTTCCTAGATGGGTTCCCAGCGGTCCCAGCAGCAGGCACTAGCTTCTTCTTTTCCTTGTTGAAGCTTAAGTGCATTTTCTAAGGCGAACTCCATGCTCCAGGCACTGTCTCCTCTCGCCTCTGTTTTTGGCAGGGATGTGTCTGCTAGCATAGTGTTCCCCACTGCTTCTGGGGCCCACGTTCATTCTCTCCGAAGGTTGTCATCTTGTCTGTTTCCCTGACAGCTGCTAGCTCCTGCCAGAGAGAAGTCCTGAATGTTCCGACAAGACTTCAATGAGTCTGTTCCCCACCAAGACCACATGTCACCATCAAGTCTCCTCCAGAATACGGGAGTGCAGGGTCCTGCCCCCTTGCCTTGCTGTGGTCTTGAGGTTCACCTTGAGGCCCAAGCAAGGTCTCTTCTCACCTTCATGGTCCACAAGAAAGCACATGTCCCACACTCGGATGCCCAGGCACCACGCAGCTGAGGCCCAAACGAATCTCATCACTATCAGGCCAGTGAGAAGCAGCAAGTCCTGCAGTAGCCTTAATGTCTCAATGAAAACAAGTGTGTGTGTGAGGTTACCGGCCGTCACAAAGTGCTTCCAAAACATCAGCAGCTATTGTGGGCCAAGCAGAACTTAGACTTTTGTGGAAAACAGTCCTGTTTCGATGATTTTACCCTGGGGATGCCTGAGAAACTGCAGGATCCTATACTGAGGCTTCACCTCACCTTCCCATCTTTCAAAATAGGGAACTGAAAAGGGCAGCTCTGTGAGGCTGGGGATGGGGGTGGTCTTGGGCACCCTTCGTCTCCACCTTACAGCCCCTCTATCCTTTACACCCTCCTTCCAACTCCTCCCCCCCTCCCCCCCCCCACACACATGGTCCCTTAGAGAAGCAATCAGGAGGACATGCTGGAAGGGTCCACTCTTTCATGAGGTGGGAGGGAAGAAAGCAGAAAGGGTTATGCATTTTTAACTAAAAATGCTATCCAAAGGATGACCTCCAGAGGGTGGAAGGTCAGCACGAGTGGAAGGTGGTGGGAGGTGGGGGAGTGGAGCAGAGATGCTGGGTCATGGGGAAGGGGATCTGGAGGAGGGTGGCTACAGCAGGGATGCTGTCACCAGGCAGAAACAAAGCCGGGTCTATTCAAGGCTCTGGCAATGCTCCTCCACCAGGAGCAGACATGCCCAGAGGGGCTATTAATGGGGTGATATTAAGACCACCGGCTCCCCATTCTACCCTGGCTGACTCTAGGCCCCTCTCTTTTTGGAGAAGCTGGACTTGGTGGGTCTTGATCTTTAGGGCCTTTGAGCACAAAGCCATGTTGACTCATAAACAAGAGAAAAGTCCTTCCCTTGTCATCCCTAAATGTCAGGACTTTTATTTAGTTTTCAGCATGAAGCTGATCTGACATAACAGGAAAGTTGTGTGTACTTCTCTTCCCTGCTTAGCATATATAATTTTAGTGACAAAATAGTAAATATGACCCTGTAAACATAATTTTAAAATAAAGGGGATAATCTCTAGTTTCCTTTGAAAACCAGGAAATTAGAATCATCACTCCTGTGTTAACAAAAGAAATTTGGAGAAAATGTTGACATAGTGGTGCTTTTTTCCCTAAAACTACCTTATATATAGGGAACCTAAGAGTGGTCTCAAAAGTGGTAAGCCAAATCTTCCAGGCAGGTACATTAATACTGCATGTGGGTTAATGTTGAGAGGAGGGAACACGTGTTGATGTTGTGGTATATGTTAGTGTTTCTCCAACAGGAACCGTCTGGGGCTCCTATTAAAATGCCAATTCTGATTCAGTAGGTCTGGGGTGGAGCCTGGGGTCCTGCATTCCCTTGTGATGCTGGTGCCGCAGGGCTATAAATAACTTCCACTTACTTGCCAAGTGCCTTGCTCCTTCCATGAGTTTAGAGAGATACCAAGGAAAGATGAATAAGCTTCTAGAACAAAACTTCCCAAACCATCCCCTTTACATTTTTTTTTTGAATGGTTACGCAGGAATTAGAAGGCTTCCTGAAGTTAAAAACTGACAGAGGATGGCAGGGCTTTGGTTACATCATAATTTAACAGATCGCTTTAAGATTTCAGAAGCCATGATGTGGGAGAGAATCCAAAAGAAAAAGGAGAAACGATGAGACCAGCACTGAGCAGGGCTTGTTTGTGTCTATTTTTGACACTGCTCTGGGTTATGTGTATAGTGTCTCTCTGCCAAAGTGAATTACAGGAACTTGAAAGAGGTTATTTACTGAAGTATTTTAGAACTAAATTCTACCTCTTACAACCTTTTTAAAGTAAACATCTTCAAATGGAAGGACCAAGGAAAGTCGGTTGATGTCCTAGGAATATAATCCAGACCCCAAGGTAGTGCTTGTTGGACAGAAGTGAAGAGCAGCACTTCCAAGCAAAGGAGGGCCATCAGCAGAGCAGAATAAAGAAAGGCCTTGCTCTGCCATCAGTGACAGACACACAGCTTGCCATTTACGCAGAATGTGCCAGAGCAGGTTCTGACCAAAGACATCAACATTTTAATCAACAGAAATGTGGATTAAAAGAATAAGATTAAAAGGAACATCCAGGAACTTAATGAAAAGTTATGAAAGAAACCAGGTGGGTGATGAAGAATGCTAAAATTCTTGGGATCGTTCACTTTTCTGAGTAGTGGTTTCTTCTTAAAACTCCTTATTAAAAATATTGTAACCTAATTGCCAGTGCCAACAATAGACAAACTGGGGGTTGCCTTAGATATCCTAAGCCTTATGTCCATTTTGCACCCCTTTTCCCAACTTGTCTCCACATCTTTGCATAGCCTTCAGTCTCCACCATTGCCTCCACCCATCTCCCTCACTTATACTAAAGTGTAAATGACCTAGAGGGGACCTAAATGAGCAACCTTCCTTCTAAATACATTTGCCCAAATATACTGCAAATTTCGCAGTCCATTTGTGTCTACCAGATATTTTTAAAAAGCTAGTATGGGATACTAATAACCATTAGCTCTGGAAATGAAAGCATGGGTATTCTGTGTACTCTCCTGAATTGTTGATACATTTTGAATTAACTATTAAGAAATGAAGTGGGTGGCTTTACTATCAACCAGGTTGATGACAAGTTTACTCCTTCAGAGGGGATGGCCCCGCCTGAGTCTCCCTGTCACCATATCCTGCACTTAATTGAGATGCTCTGTTTGACCTGCAGTGGTTCAACACCTTGATTGCACATCAGCATCTCCTGGGGAAATTTTAAAATATATCCACATCTGCTCCTCACCCCCAAACTAATTGAATCAGAAACACAGCAAAGAGCAGCCTCTGCAGTGGTGTATTTTAAAACCTCTCCACATGGCTTTACTGGGCAGACAGGGCTGAGAACCACTGGTTTAAAGAAAAATCATCAGGATGCTTTAAAAAGGTACCTGCAAATTCTTAAGAGTTTAAGCTCGAACGTGAAAAATCTTTTATCTTATTGCCAAAAATTATTTGAAAGTCATATGACGTGCATCCCCATCCATCATCCTATATCCCATCCCCATCCCACACCTTCCACACTCAACCCACTCATCACTACCACCATCACCATCACTGCCACCCCCAACATCATCATTGCCAGCACCACCGCCACCACCACCATCACCACAGTTATCACCACCATCACCACCACAGTCACTACCACTGTAACCACCACCACCATCACCACTGTCATCACCACTGTCACCACCACTACCACCACCATGGTCACCACCACCACCGTCACCATCACTAGCATCACCACCACCACCACCACCATCACCACCGTCACCACCACCACCACTGCCATCACCACTACCACAACCACCACCACCACCGCCACCACCGTCACCACCGTCACCACCATCACCACCAACACCACCGTCATCACCACCACCACTACCACCATCACCACCACCACCACCACGACCACCACCACCATCACCACTGTCATCATCACCGTCATCATCACCGTCACCACTTCCACTTCCACCACCATCACCACGACTTCCGCCACCATCATCATTACCACCACCATCACCATCATCACTACCACCACGAACAATAGCAAGAATAAAAAAGGGTAAAATACAGAGCTAAAGCACTTATCTTCAATTATCAACTTTTGTATTTGGGCATGCAAACCCTTAAAATTTATATAGGAGGAGGTCCCGGGGGGATTGGTAGCTGGGAGCTAAAGCAGTTGCAACCTGGATTCCCAAGGGTAATTCTAGGTTTGATTGGGTCTAAGAAACCCTGGAATTAGTCCCTTTTATCCAAACAAACTATAATTAGTCAATCTACCAATCTCCCTTTACACAAAATTAAAATTTGCATTAAAGTTAATTACTTTGTAGCCTTTAGGGTCATGTTTCTAAGCAATGCTTAATAATTCTTGGTTTTCCAGCTAGTATGAACTCTTGATAGGTGTGAGGCCAAATTTTGATCAAAGTATAGAAGATATTTTTGCTACAACTAAAACGAAATACTGTACAGGGTGAAGAGAGAACTCTCCTAACTTGCTTTTGTAAAACGTGTTCACCTTTTCATCTCTCCAGCATATACTACTGAGAGGTCCAGCCCATGAACTATTCTATGAAAACAAAAGAGACAAAAACCTCCTGCCCTCTGCCTTTTGTTTCTCATGTTCCCTCTATAACTTGCCTCTCTGGGATAATTGAATATTATTTACTTAGATTCAGGAGATCAGGGTAAACCCTCAGAATTCCTTGTGTTTAACTTCAGGGAGAAATTTCTAGAATTTAACAGACTTTCAATACACAGTATTTTACAGGCAACATTTTTATAGAGTTGCCCCCACATGCCGTCTTGCTATATTCGATTCTGAAAAGATTTTTGGGAGAAACGCAGTGGGTTACAGCTTCGCGTGGGCTGGCTTTGTTTGCTGTCTTGCTTGCTGCCTGCTTGGATGGGGAGGAGGTGGGTGGAATTATACTCGGTACTCTCCTGTACTGTACCGACATGGTGTGCTTCTTGTATCTGTGGGACGTGCAGGGAAGAACCTTTTGACATACAGAGCTGCCATGTTCTACTTCTTTGTACGTGGTTTACATTTGCATGGTCCTTTCAACCCCAGAAACCAGAAGTCTCAGGGTGTGTTTCCAACTTGGGAGGTCTGAGTCCAGGCATGAGTGGGCGGGCTGTCCTGACCTGCACTTGTCACCAGGTCAGGGGTCTTGGAGCTGTGCCTTCCAGAGCCCCAAGCAGGGCCTGAAAGCAAAACGGTTATATGCTATCAGTTAAATACCCTCAGGAAGAAATGGGCCTTTCCTGGGGAGTTTATGAACAGATGTATAGGTCTCAAGTTTTTTGCCTTAGACATGTGACTAGATTATAAAACACTGTTGAGAAACGTGTAAATTCCCCCATCTGATTTCCCTAAACCTGGCATCCAGACCGGGAAACAAACAAAACAAATGGATGTCTACCAGCTCGCTCACCATTATGAGTTGAATTGTGTCCCCTCAAAAGTTGTGCAGATGTCCTAACCTGGGTATCTAAGGATGTGGCCTTATTTGGAAGTAGAGCTTTTGCAGATGTAATCAAGTCAAAATGAGGTCATTAGGATGGGCCTTAATCCAACATGACAGGTGTCCTTGTAAGCAGAGGGAAGATG
This sequence comes from Hipposideros armiger, assembly GCF_001890085.2. NCBI lineage: Eukaryota > Metazoa > Chordata > Mammalia > Chiroptera > Hipposideridae > Hipposideros > Hipposideros armiger. Next base: position 1,873,907 of record NW_017731596.1, read on the forward strand.
ATGTGATGACAGGGAAGGAGGAGGCCATGTGAAGACAGAGCAGAGGCTGGAGTGTGTGATGTGTCTAAAACCCAAGGAATGCCAAGAATTGCTAGCGACACCAGAAGCTAAGAGAGAGGCACAGAACAGATTCTCCTACAGCCTTCACTTGGTTCTGCCAACACCTTGATTTGGGGCCTCTGGGCTCCAGAGCTGTCAGAGAATACACTTCTGTGGCTTTAAGCCAGCCAGTTCGTGGTACTTTGTTACAGCAGCCCCCTAGGAAATGGGTACACTATCCAAGAACCTTCCTCTCGGGATCAGCCGGCTCCGAGCTAAATCGGGGGGCACGGCCGTCCATTTCCACAGCCCTCCTCCTCCCCTTCGGCCCTTCCTCCTGCTTAGCCCGCCTTCTTCAGGGACCCCAGCACAGATATTCTAGCGAGCTTGTCATACATTGAGCCTTACCTCTCTTGTGAAACAGAAGGCTCTTCTACCTTTTGAATAATTTGTAAGAAATCATGAATATGAATCTCACAATCACAAAACTGAAAGCGTCAGAGGTGAAACATCACTTCCCCAGACCTGAACCACACACAAGCCCCCATTTCTGGGAAGCAGCAGAAAAACTCTTGCCAATTTGCCATAAACCCAGTCACTTATGGTTTACATCTGTGCTTGGGCTGCTGCCCACTCAACACCCCCTTCTCCCTTGCAGTTGCACGTGGCTTTGGGGAAGGCTGACACAGTGATGATCTGTGTCCCCAACAGGGCCTGGCTCCGTGCCCTAACCTCATGGTCTCCGCCAGCCTACACGTCTCCCGGCTTCCAACTCCCAAGGCCGCTCTAGATCTAGTACCCAGCTCTCTCACAAGCCCACAGGTTCCCAAATTTGAGCAAACCAGGCTCAAATCTCCTCTGCATTGTGCTCTCCAAATTTATCTCCTGCCTTCTCCAGGTTTCCAAGTTCAAGGAGATGACTGGGCGGGCCCCACACCTCTTCTCACCTCTCCACATCTTCTCCGCCTCCTCCTGCTGTCAGAGAAAGGGCTCTTACCTCCTATTTGGTGAGGGAACTGCTGCTATGTCATCACATCTTCCATCCAAATCTGGAATTCATAAGTTTTGTGCTCCGAGTCGCCCAGGCTTTGTGCCTGCTCTCTGAAGCCAAACTGTGGAGAACTTAAAAAGTAATCTGTCTGGCTCTCGCATTCCAGAGCGCTGGCTCCCAAGACTGTTTGGGATGTCAAAGCCAAGAATGTGGCCATTTATTCCTGCAGTGTCCTTTTGTGTCACCCTTCCCTGGGCCAAGGGCACTAAGGAATGACTGGCAGTGCCGTGGAAACACTGGGAGCAGGGGCGTAGGGCGGTGTTTGGGGTAGTCACAAAGGTTCACCAGCACCCCAAAACTGTACCTGTAGAGAGGCTGTCTGTAATACCCTAACTGTCCCTCCCCACATCAACCCAGCTACACCCAGAAGAGCCGACCCTGTCTCCCACAGGCCCGTCATGGAGGAGACTGGGAACTGACTATCTCAATCTCCATCCATTCCCCAGATTTGCTCATGGTCCCCAGACATCCAGCCACAGCAGCAACAAGACCAACACTTGGTCTGGCTGGTCCAGCCACCTGTCTCAGCCTCACACAGCTCTTGAACACCAGCTATTCATTTATGGCCAAACAGGTGGGAGATGCTAACCTCCCTCGTACCCTGCCTTCCTCTGTTTTAGCCTAGTTCACCTGGCTTTCCTTCCACATTTCCAGGGGGAAAGAAAAGAGAAACTATATGTGAATCATCAAGGCATTTATCATGGTGAAGTGCTTGAAGTAAGCTACTTCTAACCTGAGGAGCTTTGCACTTAACGGTTCCCTCTGCCTACATCACATTTTTCCCCAGAACATATTCATCCTATTTCTTCTCAAATGTCATCTCATTAGACAGGTAATCTCACCCTAAAGTAGCTACCACCCCATCACCCTTAATCTTCTTACCGTCCTTTAATTCATAGCATATACCATTTCTTGAAATTTACATTGTGTGTATAATATGAAGCTATTATTCCCTGTTTTTATCTCCCACCAAAGTGTAAACTCCATGAGGATAAGGACTTTGTCTCATTCATTGCCTTGTACCCAGGATCTGGAGCAGTAACTGGCATAGAGTAGGCACTTAATAAAGATTTGTTAAGTGAATGGTGACAGCAACCAGTGAAAATTGTAGCCAAACTTGAATGGGGCTTGGTTTTGCAAAAAGCCAGCCTATGATTAATAGCCAAGGGGGAGGAGCATCTCAGTAAACACAGAACCCGGTGCCAACTCTGGGGTGAGGCACAATTACAAGACAGAGCAATCCTACCTCTATCCCTCAGAGCTGGCGTAAGAGTTGCTGCACTTGGAGGCCTCCCACCAAAGGTCACAGCAGTGGAGACAGAAACTCCTTGGTCATAAGGAGACCGTGTCTGAGCCCTCAAGCAAGCGTGACATGAGACACTCAAGAGGGTGGAAATGGAAGAAGCTGCTTTGGGGACAAAAGAGGTGGCCAAGCTGGACAGAGGAAGAGTAAAGTTTAGGAGAGAACAGAAACCCAAGGTAGGACCAGACAGGGGGCAAAAATGAGTGTATTTTAACTACTTAAATCGACAGTCCCTGAGCGCTTTCTGGGTGCCAGCACAGTGCTCGGGGCTGGGGGTGACACAGCCGAAAGTCATGATTCCAGCCCTCAGGGCGCGTAAGCCACAGGTTCTAGAAATGGCTGTGACACCAGAGTGAGAGCTAGGCTTTGAAGGGGGCTGAAACGTGGCCAAGTGAAGACAGTGAGGCAGCTCTTCCTGTGCTGGGAGAGCTTTGAGCCCCAGCTTCCTCCAGTGGGCACATTCACAGACTTAATCATAGGGTATATTTAAAAGTAGCCTATATGCACGATGCTTTATTACAAGAGCTCTCGCTGACTATTTTTAGAGGCTATTAATCACGTTACCTTTGGATTTGGAATTGGGACAGGTTAGTTCTAATTACATGGGATTCACTAAGGAGCTTGCAAAGACCCAGGTGCTCTACCCCCAAACCCACATTGTTGGCCGTCTGCTCTTGCTCTCAGGCAGAAGCCACTGGTCAGAAGGAGGCTGGGAACATTAGAGACTGTACCCAGATGCTTGGGTGTCACCAGGCAGGACTGGGGAACCAAGGGTATCCCCGTAAGAGAGTGAGCAGCTACACACCCTAGTCCGCCATTAAAATTAAAATGAAAAAACAGGATCCAGTCTCTCTGATGTCGAGTTAGGTTACCTCAAAGCTCTGATAACAAAAGATAAAGGGTGTGCATGAGCATGTGTGTGTGTGTAAAACGTTTTTGTGTTTTTTTTTCAATTTTTTAGAAGGCTGTGGCCAGCAGTAGGAATTTTGACAGCAGGTTGCAAAAAGACCCTTTAGAATTTACCTGGGATCCTCCTCCCTTTACCCCAGGGTGTTGGGAGAGGCCCATCACACGTCACGTGCCCTCACGTCATGTCATCCGCCAGGAGACAACAGCCCCGCCAGGATTTCCTAGTGCAATCGTGAGCCTCGTGGTGGCAGAGTATTCATAGATCACAAAGGAAAACAGCCCTAAGAGAGAAGAAAGAATGTAGTAGTTATTTACCTAGTGCTGTGTGACAAACGGTTAGCTACCTAGTGCTGTGTAACAAACAGTTAGCTGCCTAGTGCTGCGTGACAAACGGTTAGCTGCCTAGTGCTGTGTGACAAACGGTTAGTTGCCTAGTGCTATGTGACAAACTGTTAGCTTCCTAGTGCTGTGTGACAAACGGCCACACACTGTGCATCGTTCAGAACCACCCATTTATTAGCTCACGTGACTGTGGGTCAGCAGCGCCAGGAGCAGCTCAGCCGGGTCCTCTGCTCAGGGTCCCACAGGCTGAGTGAAGGTGTCGATGGGCTGCCTTCCCTTCTGGGTCCTCTCGTACACTCATGTGGCTGTTGGCAGAATTCAGATCCCTGAGATTTTAGGACTGAAGCTCCCATTCTCTTGTTGGCTGCAGGCCCAGAACTGTGCTCAGCTCTTAAGGGCTGCCCACAGCTCCTGGCCATGTAGCCTCCTCCCTGTGCCCTCTCACACTTGAACTCTTCTCTTGCTTTAAATCTCTCCTGCAAGGCACTTTTTCAGGTGCTCATGTGAAGAGGTCGGACCCACCCAAATTCATCTCCCTCTTAAAGTCAACTGATTTCCAACATTTATTGCATCTGCAAAAATCCCTTCACAGAAACATCTGTTTAGCACTGAGTGGATAGCTGATAGAAGGTGTGTGTACACCGAGGGTAGGGATTTGGGGGTCCACCAGCTCTGCCAACCACAAGTCACAAGCAGCTTTGTCCATATCTTCTGGGTTTCAGGGGACTATCAAACAATATCAAACAATGTTGGCTATTTTGAAACTTTCCCTCTGCTCCCCCCCCAGTGCTACCCTCAATGGAGGACCTGGTGAGCCCTGCTAAGCCTTTTCTAGGAACCAGTTCTCAACCCAGAATTGATCCTGATCCACCCATCAGCCAAGCTTTCCCAGTGCCGTCCAGCTGGGGAGGGTAAGGACAGAGTGAGATGCATGTGTCGGATAGATGGAGTCCAGCACATGGTATCACCCACTCTGCTCAGGAAGCATGAGAGAAAATCAGGCCATAGGTGCTGAGGTGAATTGGAAGGTTTCTCTGAGGACAAGAAACTCTAGACCAGCATTGAAGGATAACAAAGAAAAAAAGAGGGCAGGAAACTCTGCAGCAGAAAACTAAGGGGCAGGAAGGCGCTTTGCATGGTTTGGGTTATTTATAATGAATGACCTTCACTACTTTATTCTAATTCTAGAAATGACACACATTTTCATATCACCTGGGGGTGAGGCCCATACTTCTGTATTGATGATGACATTCTGAGACAAACATAGAGAGGTAGATTGGGGGCAGGGAGAGTGTGGAAGTCTGAGATTTAGTGAAGTTTGGGTTTTATTTTTTGGCTTTGGGCATTCCTGAAAGCTTTCTGAGTAAAGGACAACTTGTGACATCAGTGGGGAAATTGCCGCCTCCTCCAGAAGGTTCATCTAACAACAGGGTGGACAATGGACTAGAGAAACAGATGGAAGACAAGGGCAGAGAGTCGGCACTCTCTGGAGGACGCGTGGCCATGGTGGGGACACAGGAAGTCCAAGATGCAGAGCGGAGCTCGAAGAGGAGGTGACGGAGACGTAGATCAAGGGTCACCCACGTGCACCTCTTCAGTCTGTCGAGCTGCCTGTGAACTTGGGGGCAATAACAGGTGAAAGCCTGTGACTCTCTCTAGAGCCACAGAAGGCACATCCCTCACTGCACTTCAAGCTGCTTTCTTAAGAGAGACGGGTGCCAAGTGTAGAAATGCATTGATAGAGTCCGGACGATCCGCCTGGTATATCAGGCCATGACACTTCGAGCCCCACCCAGTAGAGACATGCTGGGAATCAAGCATCCTGAGCAGAAAGGTTCCTACACCAGCAACGTGGCGAGTGGCTGTGTTGCTGTAGACATTTAAAATGTGGCAACTTGCTGGAAAATCTTTCTACCGCAGACATTCCATGATGCACAAGGATGAGGAACGGGATGGAGGAGCACATACACCCCTGTCAGTTGCAGCTTGGCTTCCAGCAGACAGGCAGCTTCCTCCAGTGCCCGGATTCTGAGGTCACAGACCTGGACTGCCAACAGGGGCTCACATGGGCTGCAAAGGTGGAGGAACTAGAAGAGCCGAGTGTTTACCTGCAAAGGAACTCAAAATACTTAGCCGTCAAACATCACTAGAGTACATGACATGAACAGAGTTTTGAACACAATCACCCAGGCAGCAAGAGAAGTGACATGACTTGCCCAGGGCCACACAGCTAGGGAGCAGCAGTGTGAGGATACAAACCCTTCCTCTGGGAACAGAGGCAAAGACAGTGCCAGCTTCCTGGCCCCCGAATCAGAACCATGTCCCCACCACCCCTGAATTAACTGCTTGGTCAAGTGGCACCATCCAGGTGACCAACCTTGGTGGCACTGACTCACTGGGCCAGGGGACACGGCCAAGGGCCTGCAGCAATACTGGGGGACCACACGACCACCTGTTTTTATAAGGCCTGAGCTAAGAATGGCTTTTACACTTTTAAAAGGTTGGGGGGAAAAAGAAGATTCACAGAGACTACATGAGACTTGCAAAGAAAAAAATACTTAATAGCTGGCCCTTTCCACAAAAGCTAGCCAACCCCTAGATTCCAGGGTAAGCCTGCATTTCCAAAGAATTGCCAAAGGCCGAGGGTAGGGAGAGGCTCCGAGAAGATTATCCAGCTATTTGAGAGACCTGAAAACTAGGACCCAAGTCTATTATTTCTTCTAAATAGAGTGAGGGCCTACAGGGCCATAAAACATGTGAACACATATGTTTGCATGCATATGCACATACAGACAGGTATGCATACAAACACACACACATGCACACAGTTGCACATGCATAAACATGCACACACAACCACACACATGCACATACTACACACTCGTGCACACACAGACCCCACAGACCCCCCATGAACATTTACATCAGGGCCCATGATTACAGAGTAACGACACTAGCTTTGCTTTGTCATCTGGGAAACATTCCATACATGAAGGCAGTTTGCAAACTCGGAAGTTCCCTCAAGGCAGAGACTGTTCATATTAAGGCCAAACTTCAATATTGTCAGCCACAGAGTACATAGGGGAAGGGCCGTGGTCACCACACCCCCGCTGGGCCTCCCCACAGATTCCTTCATGAGCAGAGCTCATTTCTCTTCATCAACAAGCCTCTTGCTATTTTCTACAATCTGTGAAGAGCTTGGTCAAAATGAAGAAACACAGGGACGTTTTAGTTACCTGCCATCAACCACAGTCCAAAAATATTAAATAGAAAATTCCAGAAATAATTGCTCACCGCTCTGAGTAGCATGATGAAACCTTGCGCCGTCTCACTCCGTCCAACCCAGGACATGAATCGTTCCTTTGTCCAGTGGCTCCACCTGTATACGCTCCCTGCCCGTTAGTCACTTAGTAGGTCTCTCAGTCATCACAGAGAGAGGGAGAGACCACAGTCACATAACTTTTGTTACAGTTAATTATAATTGTTCTATTTTATTTTTAGTTACTGCTGTTAATCTCTTACTGTGCCTAATTTACAAATTAAACTTTATCATAGGTCTGTACATATAGGAAAAAGCATAGCATATATAGAGTTTGGTATTATCCACAGTTTCAGGCATCCGCTGGGGGTCTTGGACCACATCCCCCATAGATAACGGGGGACCGTTGTAAAGTGGAACGTGGACAGTCTGATTTACCCTTGCCTGACTATACACTTCCTTCTTCTTCCTTCACTCTCACAAGCCCCCCGTTGTCATAACCATATTCCCATCCCTGCCATTTTATCAGCCAGGCCCACTTTGTCAGGGAGATTTAAAGTCCAGAGGACAACCCTCCCCAGGAGCCCCCTCCCTCGTTTGGGAAGAAGAGAATGACTGGTTCACAGCCCCGCAGTTGCCCAAGCCCCGCCCAAGCCCTCCCTGTATGTGAGAGCCTGGGTTTTCCCAGCAGCAGGACTAGCTCCAATTGTTTTCCCCAGAAATGGGAGGGGGTGTACAAGGTGCTTGGCAAAAGTTAGTGTCACTCCTTTTTCCCAGGCAATGTCTGTGTTCTGCCCATTTGAGAAAGAAATGAGCTGTGAATTTCAGGGTCCCAAGAAGCCTACAGACCAGTCAATAGGCTAGTCAAATGGTTATTCTGCCACTGCTTTGGGCTCTGTGAAGAACATCAGGCCACCTTCAAGTCCAAGCTTGCAGGAGCTCTGCTTCTTGTTGAATATGGTCTTTGCCAACCTGGTACTACTGTCCATTTCCCCTCCCCCAACCTATGTGTGTACACACACACACACACACACACACACACACACACACACACACACATGCACACACACACACGCGCGCGCGCACACACGCACGTGCGCGCGCGCGCGCGCACACACACACACACACACACACACACACACACACACACACCTTTGCAAGAAAGACATTGATTTTTTCCAACAGCTGGGCCTCTGCTTCAAGCTCTGATTTCATTTTGCCTGTAATGCTGAAAACAGACAGAGCCCAGACTTTAGCAAGGGGAAAGGGAACTGTTATTCTGGGTAATAGACCTCTCCCTGTACCTCGAAATGACCTCAGGTAAACCATGGTACAATGAGCTTAAAGCTGTCCTGTACTTAAGTGACGCAGTCGTGGAGTCCAGAGCAGCCAATGTTTGTGGTAGTTGACCCCTCTCCACTGCCCACTAAGTTTATTCCAGTTCCAGAAGCCTGATAATCAAGAGCTTAGTATTAAGCAGAGTACCACATTCAGAATGTAAGGGCTCACACAGCCCAACAACGCACCCCAGCTTGGTTCTGAAGACATACTGATATGTGCTCCCTGTCTCAGAGTGACTGCGTCTCGCGTCTTGACTTGTGCAAACTGTCTCTAGAGCTGGCCATAAGCCTGGCGTGGCCCTCTCTAGACTGGGAGCAATTTGAAAGAAGAGAATGTCTTGTCCTTGTCCTGCCATCCCTCCGTGCTCAGGTAATTATCAGTACTTGGCCCCCAGCAGCATATAATCAATGTTTGTTGAATTGACTTGCTGCTGAAGACCAGATTCCTTTTGTGTTTCTCAGTCGTTCTTTCTCCAACCCTTCATGAAGAGCACTGTGTGAGCATGAAAGATGATTGACGTACAGTGCTCTCCCCCAAAGAGTTCAGGGTCTGGTACTAGATTCAGGCACACCACAACCAATAGTGACTCCAGTTGGCAAGGGTGATGGAAGTGAGCGTTTCCAGAACATAATGGAAGATCCCCATCTTCAGAGGGGGCGTGTGAGCAAAGACAGCCCTCCAGAGGGGGTCAGTGCTGGTCCCCCATATTCCCAAGGCCTCTTCCCAGCATGCCACTCCCACCTTCCTTTTCTTCTCTACCCAGTACCCCCATCCTGCGCCTCCTTTATTTTTCCTGTTTTGAGTCAGTGGTACGTATAGTTTACTAGGTACACTAGGTGTCCTGATAGGATTTCAACTAAGCACAAGTATAAACAAACAAACAAACAAAAACACGATTGGAACAAATAGGTTCCCTGATTTCTGATGCCGGGCACAGTCCCTGGCCAGGGCCTGGTACTGACACCTTCCTTCATCCTCACCAGTCTGGGCTTCCTGCTGTCAGGCTGGGCTGTGCTTGGTAAGGAGGAGGTTGACCAGGAAGCCCCGTCGAGGGCAGCCTGACCCCCTCAGGGGTGTCTCGAGAGCTGCAGCGGAGCCTGCTTTGCCTAACTCACAGTGCTGCTCCGTAAGTCACTACAATCCCACAAAGCTATTGACTTGGAACTTCGAGTCACAGTTTAAGGAAAAAGGTTGAATGTGAGCATATTTATAAGAAATACTAGCTCCGTTCCTCTCTTTAAGGTAATTCTTTAAAAAAAAAACATAAATAAACACAGCAATAGTCACACTGGGTTGTGACATTATAACACCATGCCCCCAAATAGTTCAATTATCCTCACAGGTTACTTAGCTGGGAAGTTGCCGAGTTTTCTCCCTCAAGCCTCAGCTGTGAAAGCCAAATGCTTGCTGTCCTCAGAGTGCAGACTCACAGCAGACGGGAAATCCCAAAAAGAGGTCCGACCCTCAAGGAAACCATTTAGCCATCCACTCCTGTTCAGGATGTTTTCAGAATTAAATCATTTTTGGGACTTCCACTTTCTTGAAGAAAATCTCATGATCCCTGTTCTTTCTCTTTAATTTTCTCATCTCCAACGTGTGTTTTACCTTGTGAAATGTCAAATAGCTTAAGTGTATGGACTCCTGGTGTGCTCCAGAGAGAGACAGACCATAGGCATTGTCAATGGGTCCTGTAGCCTGGTGGTGTTCTGTTAGGTTCACACTAAAATGACCGAGTGTCCAAATCCGCAGTCCCAGGACATGAGGCCTCTGGGGAGGGAGGTGAGGATGGCCAGCAGCCTCTGGCCAGCACCTCTGTGCCACCTCTGTGAGGAAAAGCATGCTTCCGTGTAGGTTTATGTCGCAGCGGCCTGTCGGCCTAATCAGACGTAATGTCCCTCACTCCGTACTAGGTTTGATGAGCTAACAAAATATCCCAGCTCTTTCCCTTCCATTTGGAAACTGAAGTGTTCGTGAGATTTTATACTTTGTGGGAAGAAGCATCTCGCAGATCAGCGATGTTTTTCCTGCAGAGAGCCGTTTTGATGCCATTAGATCAAGATCACAGAATGTTCTCATGCAGTCAGTTCTCCTATCAACTGTTCACTGATGTAGAAATTGCAGATAACCCCAGTGACAGAAAAGAAGGGGAGTCCTGCCTTAGCGTTTTGGGGTTGTCAGGAGAGACCTGGGAAGGAAAGGGGGCAGGTGCTCAGAATGTAATCATCATAATTGGACCAATGGTTGTTTTCCAACCAGGCTTTGGGCCATTTGCCCTTCTGTGACATCTGCCATTGTGGATTCACTGTTGTAAGGTACAGCATGGGCAGATAGCATTTGCATGGCACCCAGGTGCAAAGCAATTTCTATAAAACCATTCGACATCAACTCAAGGGCTGACCACTTTGGAGCGCGACTTATAAGGATAAAAACGTTAAGTTTACTTGCATCTGGACCCACACCAGGTAAACCAGTGAAGCTACTGGAATTTACAGGTAGGCTGGTCAAGCTTTGCACACTGGTATTTGATGATTAGTTGATCCGAGGTTGCCTCAGGTGTGATGTGTTTGGGCTCTTGTTTGGTCTTTCCAAAATATAAGTGATTTCATACACTAAATTATCCAAAATGTTGTCTGAACTTGGGCTTGGCCAACTTGCCCATTTGCTGCTGGATCTCCCCATGTACATTTCATAGTGTATGTTTATTCAGTTATCAACCCACAGGGATGTGAAACTGTGACTGGGGTGCTGAATTTTCATGTATTTATACATAGATGTCTGGTCAAGGATTGTTGCTCTACAGTTGCTGCCAGGATTTGAACCCTAGTTCTCCTGATTATTAGTTGGGTGACTTTGGGCAAGTGATGTAACTTCTGAAAACCTCAGTTTGCTCATCTGTAAAATGGAAATAAGAAAAGCTCCTATCTCGAAGGGTTTTGGTGACAATGAAATGGTACCATGTATGTAAAGCATGTACTTTAGAGTGTCCCACAGTCAGTACCCAGTCATGGCCACCATCCTGTGCATTTGCACAGGACCTGGTACTCAGAGGGGCCCCACCGTCGGTTTAACGTTCTGCTGTCATTTGTCTCAAGATTTTTAACAATTTTTGAACAAGGAGCCCTGCATTTTCATTTCACACTGAGCCCCAAAAATTATGTAGCTAGCCCTGAGCTCAGCAAATGTTAGTTCACCTTGATCGTCCCCACTGATACTTTATTATTTTCAATCTCAGCACACAGCCAAAACTTACAGGTCATTACTCACTGTCTTTTAACTCTATAAACCACCCAGAATATCATTAGGGCTCTGAATCATTTAGTAATAAAAAAAAAATGACTTAGGGGCAGGAGGATTGCTCGTGATGCCGCTGGCACGGAAGCACCTGTGAGCAGACGTGGGCACTCCGTTTTCGGGAGCATGGGGCCCGAGCTGCTCACTGGTCCTGGTCCTGGGACAGCCGCCATGGCAAGGGCCAAGGTGATCCTTCAACCTTTGGAGCCTCGTTCAAAGAGAAAACTACTCAGCCCTACCTTTCACATAGGCACTGAAGTCACTTCAGGCTAGTAATAGGGGAAAATCAAATAAACAACTGTTAGTGTACCTGGCAGCAACCCCTGCAGCACACAGCCACCAGCAGTTAGGCCAAAGGAGCCCAGAGCAGAAGATGGAGCCTGGGGTGGCCTGGTTCCCATAGGGATTAGAGACTGGCCCACTCCATCTTCCATCTACACTCTTACCCCACCCCCACGCCCCTCTCTCCACTGTAGGCTCTCCAGATAGCGTGGGAATAAAAGCGCTGGGCTGGGGGAAAAGCAGGAAATGGGGTGTAGGGGGCAAGGGGGGCCTTGGCATTTGAAATGCATAGGAAAGGGGGAGACTCCCCACCCAGAGCTGGGCTGCGGGAGGCAGAATGAGGCAGGCTGCAGTCCAGCCCTTGGAATGTGGGCTCCAGCTTTCAGTCTCTCTTTGCTTTTACGAAAGTAATGTCTGTTCATTGGAGAAGGCGGTGATTCACTGTGGAGGCCAAACTGTTCCAGCGAGAGCTCCATAGGCCTGCATGCTCATGTCAGAATCTGGCGGAGACGGAACAGACCCCCTGGGCCCACGCTGGGCCGTGGACAGCGGGAGAAGCACACGTCTCCCACCAGACCGTGTTTCCTCTCTGGGACATTGGGACTCGTAGGAAGGGCACTGCTGGGCCTTACTGCGACTTTGGCATTGTTGGAGAAGGGGACTGCCAGGACCTGACATGTTTTGCAAGGATCACCATGGCTGCTGTGTTGAGACTGGATTTTTCTGGGACAATGATGGATGCAGAGAGGCTGGTCCGGAGGCTGTCGCGGAGGCCGTGGCTTGGATCAGGAGGCAAGAGCCATGCCTGTCTGATGTATGAGTTTGGAGTTCAGGGGAGGTCCAGGTTGCAGATATAAGTGATAAATTCGGCCATGGTCAGGACATAGTTGGATATTTAAACCAGGGAGAGAATGAACAAGGGAGCAGGTCTGGGGCTGAGCCTTGGGGCATCACAGATAACGAGGCACCCACAAAGAAAGAAAAGGCACAGAAATGAGAAACCAAGTAAAGACAACGTGTCAAGGAAGAAGAAGTGACCAAGTGTGTCACTTGCCATTGACGGGTCAGCAAAACAGGACTCATTTACCAGTGGTGACGTCCCCTAGGCAGAAGCCATCAAGGGCCTGGTCGTGAGCAGCTCACAAGGTGGGAGAGGGCAACCCCTGATTAGCATGAGTTTAAGAGAGATGGAGGGCAAGGAAACCGGAGAGGCAAGTGTGGAGGGGTGAGTCTTCTAAGGAATTCTGCTGTAAAACCGGGTGAGAAATGAAGGTAGATGCTCACAGGGGGATGGGCACGAGAGAAGGTTTTCCTTTGGGAATGGAGTAACGACCGTGGACGGGGAGGTGCTGGAAAACGCTAAGAAGTGCTGAGCCATGGTGTCCATGGGGAGGCAAAAGGCGAGGGACCTAAGGTACAGTTGAGGTGGGCTAGCTGGGGTGAGGGCCTGGGGAGTTCGTGGCTACTAACAGAACTGAGGGCAGAGATAGTCAAGGACGCGGGCCGGTGGACAGATGTCATCTGGCGACCGTTGCGCACTTCCTTATCAGGCCATCAGCTTTCTCGGTGAGAGAGGAAGCCGGGTCTTCCGCTGAGAGTCGGGATGGAGAGAAGGTGCTGCAGGTTTGAGGAGAGACGAGAAGGAGAGACGCAAAGTGGGTAATTTCTCTACTCCCTACATAGTGGGTTCATAATAAAGGTTCTTGAGTGCAAAAATAAAAAAGTTATAAATCGATGTTAATGAAATGACATCAAGTCTAGACAAGCCTGCATGCCCTCACAGTGCTGTCTAGCTATATAGGCCACTATGTTTCACGAGCTGGCTTAGGAGGTCAGGTCCCTGTGTGGTTGGGCATATCACCTCTGCAACTGCCCTAACCTCAATCCAAGCAGCCCCACCCACTGCCAGCAATGTGATTCCTGGAAATGTCATTAACCTGATTTAATCTCAGTTTTCTCACCTGTAAACTAAGACTGAGAGTGGTGTCTGTCCCACAGAGTCACTATGAGGATTTGCTAGAAAGATTCATGTAAAACGTTTGGTGCATGATAAGCCAGGAATAAATGGCAGGTATCGTCATCACTCCTGGTATTATTCTATTAATAAGAGACGACTACAGTGCGTGCACAGTTGGGCTGGTGATGTTGTCCTGGGTGAGTCTGGTGAGTGATGATCGGAGCCATCACCCTGTGCCAGGGTCCTCGGGCACCAGGGGCAGCAAGTGGGTTTTCTCAGGGCCTGTAGAGATGGCTGCACTCAGACAGCCAAACTCACATGGACTAGACTCACAGCAGACAGATGTATAAACAGAAAGCCAACTTAGAAAACATCACTGCCAGGAGAAGAATCTACTGAGGGAGCCAAGTTCTAATCAGAAGGCTGCTGTTCACAGAGTCTGGTTGAGCAAATGAATAAATGAATGGATGACTGTGATCAGGCTGAGATAATCAGTCATCTATCCTGTGCCTCTACAGAGTGTGTCTCTTGGGTGAACCGAAGCCTTCCTGTCAGTAGCCAGGGTGCCCTGTTCCCTAACTAATGCCAGTGACACCAAGGAAAACTTGCCCTTTGAGCTTTGCAGGTCCAGACTCCAGGAGGCCGGCTTGTTTAGGTTCATCCATATATCCTCTCTAGAAATGTTATTAGCTGTGGCCCCTGTAACATCCAGGCAGCCTTGATGAGACTTCCAGGCCTGGGCTGTGCTGCCCGGTCCTGGAAGATACACGCTTTCCTGGTGGCTCCTGCAGGTGGTATTTCCATGTTAGGTAGTGAATCAGCCACCTCAGCTCTCAAAGGATGGCCTCAGATCTACGCTGATTGATCAAAGCAGCTCTCAGGGCACCCAGGCCTTATACATATTTATTTTGATTTGTATGAAAACATTTGTTTAATAACTAAACTCCCCTCTCCCTAAAAACAGTTAAACTATATTTTCATAGGGAATTTGCCTTTTATTTAAAAGTCCACAAAAAATATAAAATGAAAATAAAAATCCACACATTTAATTTAAGAAAAACAAAATCCATATGTTGCCAACTTATTTATTCTGAATCCGTCAACACATTTTAACAGCTGCCTAATGCCCAAGAAACATTTTGATGTTTCTTAATAGGTTTTAAAAAAAAAAAGCTTCTCCTTAAAAAAATAAAAGAAGAAACAGGTGGTTATGCTTTATGAATGGGAAATATATCCAAACACCAAACTTCTGTTGCTTTGGACACATTTCATGCTACCGACTCACCTCTCTCCATCACTGTTTATCTAGCAGTCCCCCCATCTGTCTGCCAGTTTACTCCTCTGTTGCAAAAGCACATTGTTCTTTGAATGACTTCTTCCAGACTTGAGGAGGGAGCCATGACTCATGTTTGAAGACTGTCCAAGTGTACAGGTCCTGCTGTTCTTCAGGAAAATGTCTCCGAGCCAAGGGTGTGATTGTGCCCACACCCCTCTCCTCTTGTCACTGGTTGAGTCGGCTTCTGGCCCTCGTCTGGCTCTCCCCTAGCCCTCGACCTGAACATTCTACGAGGAAGGCGGACAGGAGGTGTACGGGTCCACATCAGCCTTGCATTTCACACCGCGACTCACACCCACCCAAATCACTCAGCCCCATGCTTTGGTTTAAGCTCTAGAATTAGTCTGAGGCTATGGTACAAGGCAGAGCAGAACACCAGGGTCAGAGACAAAACTCTCATCCAGTGACCACCATGGCTGCGATGTCCCCCAAGCCATATCTTCAGGCCAGAACCCACAGCTTGCCTGAGTCCACTATCCTGGCATTCCCCATATTAGTTCTCACCAACTCAGGACTCTCCCCTCCATTGTTATGAAACTCATCTGTCTGTAGTCAGCCAGTGGCAGTCAGTGGAGCCCTCAAGTGTCAGGAGAGAAGATGCCAATAGGACATGCAAGGTCATGAATGGGAAAAAAGATTTGGCAAAGTAGGAAGGAGCCCTGAGTATGACAAAGAACTCTGGGAGACAGAGTTAACAGTGCATTCCCTAAGACTTAGAATTGACGTCTGAGTCTGTGAGATGGACAAGGAATTCCCCCAGGGCAACTATGAGGCTCTCATAAGTGTCCGGACTGAGCTGCAGGGCCAGACGCAGAACCCAGCTAGGACCAGGTGCAATGGATGTGGGGACAGGAAGACCATAATGGACAGTGGCCTCGTCACATCACCCTCAACGAGTCACTCCAAAATGTATAAACTTCCTCATCAGTATAAACATCTGATAATAAACCAACACACTCAAGCATACATTATACTGTGTGCACATTCTCTCTGAAAGGATTTAAAACTCATTTAATTCCCTTCCTAAGAGCTGATTTTGAGAAGAAAACAAAAAATTCTTCAATTGTTTCAGTTTTTTAATGCACTATATGGCATAGCTCAGAATCCTTCTAACAGAGCTCTGAAATCCAGAGAGACAACTTTCAATTATGGCAGACTAGATATTTTAGATCCCAGAGGCAACTCTGGGGATGGGTTTGGGTCCTCGCCAGCTAGGTACTTGGGCCTGAGCCAAAGAGATAATAAATACTGGGCTTCAAGTAAAACAGATACTTAAAAGGCCTGTTCCGCTCTGGAGATCTCTGCTTAATGGTGGCTATTGCTGACATTATTGCTTTCAAATCTTTAATTTATCTAATCAGACATGTAGTGCCACGCATCCATCTGTGTTTCAGCAGGCCTGAGTAATGCCATCAATTGTGGATTCTCCTAGGAACTGCAACACGTAGATGAGAGACAGAAAAGGGATACCTCAGCACGTGGCGAAGGCTCCTGCCGCTCACACTTGTAAGACGTAAGAAGTCACTGTGTAAGATGCCCTCTTTGCAAAACTGGGGCCCCGTTTGTTCTTCTCTGCATCCTCCCAGGGGCCTTGCCACCCTGTCTGGGTGTGCCTCTGCCTGTGCTGGGGCTTTGCTTTTCGACTCCTGCTGTCCACAGCACCTCACCTCTCAAGCCTGCCCCTCAGAGCACAGTTCTTCATGGAAACTGCAGTGTTCTGGGGCCCTAACTTTTCTACTTAGTGTTGGCTAAAGGGACCGCAGCCACCTGGTGAATTAACATGCTAACGGGGGAGGGTGAGTAGGCTTTCCAGGCTCGCCCCTTGAAGGACCCTAAATAGGACTGTACTACTTCATTTGGAAGTATGAGTGACATGGTAGATTTAAAGCATATATAGAAAGATAAAGATGCCACGTTACCTGAAGGGTGGGAGGAGCTACAAAAGGATAGATAGAACTTATTTACTTCCTTCAAATCACTACAGGTCATCAACCACTTGCACCATCTGTATAAATTGTTTCAACTCTTGACAGGTTTTGAAATGAGCAGAGTGAGCTAAAGCCCAATTATATAAACATGTGAAGGCCTGAGGCAAATGTTCCTATCAAAATCCAGCTTAATCAGATCCAAGAATTATTGAAACTGACAACTCGGGAAAATGGTTATACATTTATACATCTAGCTTTGCTCCACTCGAGTCTGTAAAAACACCTCTTGGATAATACATGGAAAGTAATGCCTGGCATATAGTAGGGGCTCAATAAATATTAGACATTATTAAAACTAGAAGAGGGAGTCGCCCATATGAGGAACATGGCTTGGAGTCCACGGAAATGTTGATGACAGCCCTGTATCAACAGTAACTCATCCCAGGCAGGAACTCCTGTTCCTTCTGTGTCCACCATGCGATGCATTATTTACTCCCCAATCCTCCAGCCAATTGACTCAGGCTGGTTGGACAGTCCCAAGAAACAATTAGCCCAGTGCTCAGCTCCACAGAGCCTGGCCTGTCCCCTGCCCCCAGCCCAGGGCCACTGTGAATTGTTGCACAACCTGCAAAGTGCAAACTCTGTCATCATTCCCTACTTACATTTTCCCCTCTCCTAAAATGTGAGTGAGACACCAAACACACAGCTTGAGAGCCATGTTTTAAAGCTGTCACCCACATAAACAACTTCCAAGAATTTTCTGTACTGTGAATTCTAAAGACCATTTTTGGTTTATTTGAAAATTGCCGGCTCCCCTTCCCTCCGCACCCCATCCCTGCCCATCGTGGGAGCCTGTTGCCGTTCTGCTCAGGATATTGTACGGGAACTGAGCTGTGTGAATTCACACCAGGATGGTTTCCCGGCTGGTACAGTCCCAGGGCTCTGAGGCTGGTCCTGTGAATTTTCCAACCAATGTTTGTGCCCAAGTTCTTCTTTCCTTTGTCTAAATACACGATCACTACAGCCTCGGGACTTTTCAAGTTCTGTTTGTATTTCCCCCAGTATCCCAGGGCAATGTTCTTCCTCCTTTGTCTGGAGCTCAACTTTGGTCTAGAGCTTTCTCTTGACAGCAGTCCCTGGAGAGTAAGAGAGTTAATATTTTATCTCAGTTTCCCAAATACTTTTCTTGATAAAAGTAAGTGATTCACTTCCTGAAGCCACACTGTTTTTTATAGAATATACACATTCCATTGAATTCTATGATAGTTTTCTTTAAAAGGCCTTTAAGAAAATATTTTAGAATTATATTCTGGACAGTATAAATCTCTGTAATCACAGATCTCATTCAACGCACCCTCAAGTTTCTGGTAGTCATCTCTCTAGGCACAGTCATGTAGATTAAGAAAATAATAGAATGTGCCCCCCTCTGCTCCATTTATTGCATTGCTTAAAAAGTGACGTTGCCACCCCTGCCATCACCATGGCTCTGGAGACAAGATGGCCAGGTAGAAAGGACGCCTTACCAGCGGGAGACCTGGGCTTTGATCTTCCTTCTCCCAGCTGCCTCTGACATCTTAGGGAAGGGACGGTCCCCATTCTTGCCCCCTTTTTCCATCCACACAAGAGAACTGGCGATGTCTGCCGTCCCAGGCCTGCACACTCCTGTCCCCACCGACCTCCAACAGGAAGGCCAAATGATGCTGAAAGCGAAACCACCCTTGGCTCTTTGGACATGGTTGACACATAATCCAAAGTGCAAGGTAGCTCAGTATCTCAGAGCTAGTGACCTTGGATGACACCCCTCCCCCACATTTCCTTTCTGTTCATCAGTCTCATTAGCTGCCTGCTTGTTGTTGCAATATATGTACCCTGTAGTAGCCTTCTATTATTTTTATCACACTCGTATGGTTTTCCACCATCTGCTCTGTGGTTCTATGGATGACCTTGCCCTTTGCAAGGTCTGACCTGCTACACAATCTATTATGCTCTCTCCTTTTACCATTTGATCCCTTTCAAATGTGGTTTTTGGAAGCAGGGAAGATATAAATCACATATCTTCACACACAAACAAATGTTTGTATAAGTAGGAGAGACAGAGAGTGCATTTAACTCTTCTTCAAAAAACACTATAAAAGCATCTCGACATTAATCTCAAAGGGCAAGATAAAGGATCTGTGAGTTCTGACAATTAAGTTTGCCAACTTGTCACAACCATGTTGCTAACCTTTTTTGGTATCAGAGGGGTGATTCATTATGAATGTGTACCAGCTGGACAAACAGTTAACCAAGTTTACTACTTGGAAGTGCTGAAAAGGCTGCGTGAAAAAGTTAGAAGAAAACAACCTGAACTTTTTGCCAACAATTCATGGCTCTTGCATCACGACAATGCACCAGCTCACACGGCACTGTATGTGAGGGAGTTTTTAGCCAGTAAATGAATAACTGTATTGGAACACCCTCCCTACTCACCTGATCTGGCCCCCAATGACTTCTTTCTTTACCAGAAGATAAAGTAAATATTGAAAGGAGGGCATTTCGATGACATTCAAGACCTCAAGGGTAATATAACAATAGCTCTGATGGCCATTCCAGAAAAAGAGTTCCAAAATTGCTGTGAAGGGTAGGCTAGGCACTGATGTCATTGCATAACTTCCCAAGGGGAATACTTTGAAGGTGACCATAGTGATATTTAGCAATGAGGTATGTAGCACTTTTTCTAAGATGAGTTCGCAAACTTAATTGTCAGAACTTCGTATAGTTTACATTAATTGAAATATAAAATTTTTTCTATTTTTCACATAGTTCCTGCTACAAGCGTGGCTACAGAGGCATTTCTGGGGCTTGTGACCTCTCGGGTGAAATCTTGTTCCTTGTCTCTGAAAACAATGCAGCCTGTGGCATTACTCTCTGTGCGTACCCAAGGCACCTCAGGTGTTATTAGAGAATTTTTTTATATATAGGTTAAATCATGACTCTCATACAAATATAAAATAAACGTGTACCAATGATTTTATTTAACTCATTAATTAAATAAGGACATCATACAAATGTCACACAGGTTCCAAGAGAATCACAAATTTATATGGTAAATTTAGAGGAACATTGAAATGCTTTCTTTAGGGGGGAGAGAGATCTATTGTACCTCCAGCTGACAGAATTTATTTGCAGGTCTACACTTATTGGCATTGGTAAATATAATTGCATTGCCATCGGGTGTTTACAATTTACAAATTATAAAAATAGCTCCAGGGCAATGAGCAGCCAGAATCAGACACCTAGAAGGGGGTGCTCTATATAATGCAGTAAATTTCATTACTTATGCTTAAATTTCCTCACACAAAGCTTGGCTTCCCATTCTGTGTGCTCCGTTCTCTTTCTGGAAGGCACTGGCTATCCCAGCTCATCCTGTGACCTCCCATCTTGACGGCAACCTGGTGGCAAGTAAATCTGTTGATGCTCTGATTTCCCAGAAGTTGCCAGTCGACCGTTTTAACTCTTTCCTGTACTGAGTTTCCGATCTACACTTCTCTTGCCCACTCTCCTTCCTCCACCCAGTGGCTGTTGGGCAGTAAGCCAATATCCAATCAGTCATTACATGAAACCCAACCCTGGTCTCAAGGTCCAGTTGAGGCCAGGTCCACTCCTCAACAAGAGCTGAGCAAAAGTTTATGAAAGATCAGGCTTTGGTTCCATGAAGTAAAAAACATCCGTGGTCTGTGGCCTCCCAAACCTTACTTTCTTTTTCCAACCATATATGGAAACCACAGGATACACTCCCAGCCCGTCAGATACGCTTATTAGTTACAGCTGATCCCTTGGTGTTCCAGTCAAGGCTCAACCAGAGAAGCAGAACCAGTAGGAGATGTGCATCAAGAGATGTATTGGAAGGTATCAGCTTCCATGATTGAGGCTGGCTGGGTCAATCAGAAACCCACAGGGCAGGCTGTCAGTAAGGGAAGGCTGATACTCTCAGGCAGGGGTGGAAGCTGCCATCCACAGGTAGAATTTCTTCTCTCAGAGACGTCTCAGCCCTACTT
>NW_017731596.1:1901286-1902930 GCF_001890085.2 Hipposideros armiger
AAGAGCTTCTCCGGCCAGTGCAATGGCCCCAGGAAGGAGTGAGCTTGTACGTGGGAAGAAGCGCAAGAGAATCAGAGGATGTGGCAGTGGGCTCTGGGCAGTGGGCTTGGATACCTGTAGGGACTCGTGGGTCCCCTGAAGCTTAGATTTTATCACAAATGCTCTGAACAGCCCTTGACATGTTTGAAGCCTGGGAGGAACATCATCATGACTTGTGCTCAAAGCCCACAATGGCGCCAGCTTCCATGTAGAGAACAGACTACAGAAGGCACGAGAGG
This sequence comes from Hipposideros armiger, assembly GCF_001890085.2. Lineage (NCBI taxonomy): Eukaryota > Metazoa > Chordata > Mammalia > Chiroptera > Hipposideridae > Hipposideros > Hipposideros armiger. The sequence goes on from NW_017731596.1 coordinate 1,901,565, forward strand.
GGTGTGAAGGTGACCAGTCAGGAGTGGACCAGGCGAAGAGGGATGGTGCCTTGAACTAAGGAAGTAGCTGTGAGGATGGTAGGAAATGGCCGGATCCAGGATTTACTTAGAACATAGAGCCCGTGGTCTGCCCCCTGAAGGGGTTAAACTCACGTTGGAGGAAAATTATCACAGATGAGGTAACGGGAGAACAACTAAAGGTTAACTTGTGAGATATTAACTGTGAGTACTATAGGACTCAGGAGAGCAAAGAATCCATGTAAGATGGAATTGTAGGTGGGTTTGGGATTATTCCCAACTGGAAGGCAACAGGAGCAAAGATAGAAATAAGAATCATGCATGGGCCGGCAGGCACCTGGACAGTGTGATGGATAGCCTGGGGGCGTGTTAAGCTGGGCGTTCAGGGCCAAAGAGCAGAATACGTCTGATGCCGTGCCTACAGGGAGCCATGGCGGAAGAGATCAGCAGGGTGGGAAACGGGGAAGAGTCCAGAGTCCAAGAGATAAGCTACAAGGCATTCTATTAATTCAGGGAAGTTGAAATGGAGCATTCTAACATCAGGACAAAAATAGAAATGGTAACATCAAGAGGCCCAGTGATGTATCACATCGAAATTGAGATTTTGTTTTTACCATTTTTAAGTTGACTATAACCTACTGAAACCAGGAAGCTTCAGGCACAAGTAAATCAGTAAGACCATCTGCTGGTCTGCCGAAAAATCACATGAAATGGAGACAGCAAGCATCATCTTTATCCCTACCACTGAGAGGCAATGAAACAGTCATTAGGTTGTCAGAAGCTCTAAAATGAAAAACCAGGGCTGCTCGGCCTCCCATGCAGATCAGAATTACCTGTGTGGCTTTGGAAGTAATTTATATTTTTCAAAGGAAGTCATAAAAACCCACAGTTAAAATACAAAACACAAAATCAGAGACAGTGAAATCCCTCCCTAGACGCCATTTCTCAGCCTTCTTCCTAAAGGCACCTGCTCCCAATGCCTCCGGATCCTTCCAGAAATTCTGTGTTCACACATACACGACTATGTGTGTATATGTGCCTAGTTACACAGCCTTGGGAAACTGAAAATACAGTTATGTACTTTCTTAAGCACAAGTGGAAAACTACCCGTACACTCCCTTTTATAAACAGCCCTTTCACTTAGCCATGTATCTCTGGCTCAACGTGAAGCTCGGATACTGGGTTTTGTCAGCGGGTTTGGTCCTTGACATCACTGGAGACAACAAAGATTGGCAGCCACAGGAACGCTGCTCATCAGCTTCTCTTCCGTTCAGCCGCACGGAGAGGCTGCTGCTTACAGACCTGAGCCTTTTCTCAGTTGCTTGTTTCCTCTGGCCCCTCTGTGGTG
>NW_017731596.1:1904819-1907713 GCF_001890085.2 Hipposideros armiger
GACCACAGCCATTTTTCCTTTCCTCCTATTGATAAATAACCAAACAATTGATACCACTAACTTGTCAGTGAGAAGCCCATTGTTGGGAATACATGTTTCTGAGAGAGATTCACCACATGTGAACAGGAAGGGCTTCATGGCTGGCAGCACCCAGGCGGCCGTATGAACATAGCGCCTGGTTATGCAATGGCTGGCCCACAGGGACAGAGGGGCCCCAGGAGATGCCGTCACTCTCGACTTCTGCCTTTTGAATTTTTATGTCTCCTAAAGCATAAGGAAAGCTATTTTTTCTGCTCCACTTAATTCTTTTTTTTTTTTTTGGTCACAAAACTGCTTACATTATGCAAACGATGCAAACCCATTTTCAGTGACATAGACTCACAATGTCAACCACCCTTCTCTCCCCTCTGGTTTTATGTAGGAAGGTCCCAGGGACAGTGAGAGCAGAGCAAGGTGTGGGATGTGGTAATTCTCGAAGAGGAGAGAGAGGGTCCCGATGGAAAGGCTGACGAGAACGTACAGTCCGTTCTCCTCTTTCCTTGAAAGCCCTGGGACCTGAGAGCCACATCCCACTCCCAAAACGCCCATGAGCTGCATTCTACTGTAACGTCAGAGAGGGCAGCTCAGAGTGGAGGGGTGTAGAGGATGGCACAAATTGGGAAAAGAGGAAAAAATAAAAAATGGGTAGAGGAAACAAACAAAGAGAAAAGTAAGATTTTTTTATTATTATTATTATTCCATTGTGATCAGAGAACATAATCTGTGTGGTTTCAGTTCCTTTAAGATTGTTGAGGTGTGCATGGCCTATCTGGGTATACATTCTGTGGACACCCGAAAAGAATGTGTATTCTGCTGTGGCTGGGGTGGAGTGCTCTATGAATGTCGATAAGGTCCTGTTGGTTGATGGTTTCACTGAGTTCCTCGATCCTTGCTGATTTTCTCTCTAGTTGATCTAGCAACTGTTGGGATAGGAGTGATGAAGCTTTCAACTGTGTTTGTGGGTTTGGGTATTTCTTCTTTCAATTCTACTGGGTTTGGCTTCACATAATTTGCATCTCTGTTGTTTGGGGCATATATTTCAGATTGCTATATATTCTTGGTTGGTTGACCCTTTATCATTATGGAATGTTTCTTGCCATCCCTGGTATTTTCTTTGCTCTGAAGTCTATCTTACATAATATAGCCACATCTGCTTTCTTTTGGTTACTGTTTGTGTGATATATTTTTTTTCCTATTCTTTTACTTTTAACCTACCAATACCATTACAGGAGATGTAAAGTCTACAGTATTTACTGATATATTTGTTCTTTCCATGTCCTTTCTCCCTTTATGATGTTCCAAAAATCCTTATTTTATTATTTTCTCTTTGTTTAATAACTTTCTTTCACCATGCTTAGGTGTGAGTCTCCCTTTGTTTCTTTCACCTAAGAATGCCTTGGCTCCCCCTTAATTCATGCTGGAATGAATTCTCGATTGGTGGTTCCCTTCTTTCAGTAATTGAAAAATATTGTGCTGTTTTTCTGGCCTCCATGGTTTCTGATGAGAAATCCACTGTCATTTGAATTCTTTTTTCCCTATTGGTAATGTATCATTGCTCTGGATGCTTTCAGTATTGTTCTCTCTTTGAGAAATTTTGTTTTGATGGGTCTTTGTGTGGATTTCTTTAGATTTATCCTGAATAGGATTCACTCAGTTTCTTGAATCTGTAGATTAATTTTTTTTTAATAAAATTTGGGAAGTTTTCAGCCTTTATTTTTTTTTAGTACCTTTTCAATCTCACCCTCTTTCTCCTCTCCTCCTGGTACTCTATGACATGAATGTTAGGTCTTTTGTTATAGCCCCACACATTCCTAAGGCCCTGTTCATTTCTTTTCCAGTCTGTTTTGTCTCTGTTGTTCAGATTGAATAATTTCTATTATTCNATTATTTTAGAAGTGGAACTTTTGTGTATAATGGGTTTATAAACCCATTAGTTCTTAAGTCCTGCTAATTATGCATTTTGTCACATGTAGCAAAGTGCCTGTGAAAACCTATTTTAATAATATTTTAATGTTATTTCCTTATGCACCAAAATTGATTTCAGATATCACCCACACACTGTGAATAAAGCAAAATTGAGTCTAAAACATTACAAATATGAATGTCTAGCACAGATGTACTTCCTAAAAAATAAACTCTCAAGGACACAATCATAAAATAGCCTTTTCAAGCCTCTGTACCCACTATAACCCAGATCTCCAATAAATCTAAGTTGTGATATGTCCATCAGAGTGAAGACATTGAGGCTACAGCATATGGCCAAAGAGCTGGTCAGTTTCTCCTCATTGTCACGGCCACTGTCTTGATTACTTTTGAAGGCACAAACTGGGCATTAATTCATGTTCTTACTAATTTAAACAAAGACAAACTAATAATAAGTAATGCTTTACTCCTCTAAATTATTAGTGAATTAAGACAAACTAGAGAAAAATTTTAAAAGAAAATAGAACACAAAACATGTTTTGCTCGCCCCTCGGTTTTACTGGATTGACCCTCAGCAACAGTTCCTTCCCAACTGTTCATGTCAAGCGTCCGGATTCCTCGTGGGTACCGCTCTGCTATCACCTTGTCAAAATCTGTTTTGCCTTTTTAAGAGTCTCTGTTCTACCTCCTGGAAAATCTTCCAGCTGTGGTTATTCTTGTGTAAACCTGACCCTTTCATCTTTGCCTCAACTCTTTTTTTTTATAATGGCAGCGAATGATGTCTCATATCAGTCAAGATGTCTGCCCTAGCTCATTCCAATTAAACCCCCAGACTGTCTAGGGGAATGACTCAGCAACTTACATTTTTAGGGCATTATATTCTTTCACAAAACCACCAAAATATGTGTAACTAATTCAACCTGCCAGACAGC
>NW_017731596.1:1915220-1921131 GCF_001890085.2 Hipposideros armiger
ATTTCTCTTTTCTCACTCAGGTTAATCTCGTTCAGAATCTTGTTGTGACAAGTGAATTTTTTTATTGGAACCTAGACATTAGAGGTCTAATGTTCAAAACTAAATCTTATTTAAATCTTGTATTATAGCAGGCCTCCTCTGACACCACTCTGGTGAGGGAGGGAGGCACCGTCTCATTACTGCCTCATGTGATGTCAGCCTCCATTGATACCAGGGTGGGGACATTGACATCCTCATTAGCGCTGGGCCGGAATGAGAGTTCAGGCTCCCCAGCGGGCCTCCAGCTATAGGACCCTGGTTGGAACGAGAGGAGCACCTCATCAATGCTTCCCATGTGGTCTGCACTACACTTTGGGGGAGCAGCATTGTTACTGCTGAGTGGTAGTGGAAGTCCTGGTCCTATGCTAACATTCTTCTAACACTACCCCAGTGGGGATGGGGAGCGCTGCTTCCTTACTGCTGAATCTGGAGAGAAGTCCAGGCTCTCACCAGTACCCCTCAGCAAAGAGAGAAATCTGGCCTCCCCACCCTGCCTTCTCTGACACCCCCTGGGCAGGAGGCTTGGGATACTTTGTTATCATCTGACGAGGGTGGGAGTCTAGGCTCCCTATTCATCATCTGCTCATGGGGTAGGATTACAGTTTTCCCTGGGTGCTTTGTTGGAGTAGAGTGGTTCTGGTCTAGAAGATTTCTGACTTTCTAGGCTGCCTCTTTCCTGGTTAGTTAGCCAGAGAGGGCTGACTTTTCTTGGGGCATTTTTGTCTTTACCCATTGACATTTCCAAGTTGCCAATTTCTCCAGTATCCAGTCTGAGATATAAGAAGAAACAAATATTTAGGAAATTCACTACCATGCTATTCCTCAGGCCCCAAGCTCTCTGGCCAGTTTGTCTTCTCGCCACTTTTCATGTTTGCTTTATATATAATGTCCAGGGATTTTTAGTAGTATTAGTGGGAGGAATAGGGAAAAGTATATCTAGTCCATCTTCCCAGAAACTCAAATCAGGAAATTAATTATAAATAAAGACAGAAGGGACAAAAGAACAACAGAAAAAGGAGATTAGAATGGCCTTTCCTTGTTTTCCTTTCTACTCAGAGATCTATGCTGCCGGGAATCAGTTGTGAGGTGCCTAATGAAGGGGTGACTTTCTCTTCTCTCCCTCCTCTGCCCAAACAGAAGTTCAAGCTGACAACACGTGGCAAAAGCACACGAAAATGATATGATTTCTATCAACAAATGTTCCTCATTCTCCAGCCCAGTAAATGTCACATTTGGTTATGAAACTGAATTTTGCAAAATAACATTTTTTAAAATATTCCTCCAACTTAGCATCTTTTATAACTATTGACACAGACGAGAGGTTGAAGAATCACAGCTCCTTGTCTCCTGCACCCTTTCTTCCGTGCATTAGTAACAGGCTGATTCCTGGGTGATTGCAGTAACTGGGGCTCTCCGTTGCCCTTCCAGCTCCCCTGTGACCCAGTTTAGCAGGGATGGTGTTCTGTTTTGAGAACAAGCATTCGCACCACTTCCCTGGACGCTGACAGAGCCTGAGAGTGGCTGGCTTGGGAAGGAACTGTTACTGTGCTCCACGGGGTTCCCCATCTGATTGAGGAATTTCCAGGTGGATTATCCAATATTGGGCAACTTAGTGTTTTGGGGGGTTTGTTTTGTTTTGTTTTAAAGATTTTTATTGGGGAATTGGGGGATGGGAACAGTGCTGGGGAATTGGGGGAAGGGGAACAGACAAGTTGCTATCGTTTTGGTCTTCAGTCTAGTTGTGGAGGACGTTGCTTCACTGGCCCAAGTTGACACCATCATTGTGCTCTTCCCGGGCGAGGCACATCGGTCGCCGGCTTCTGGACGTATGCTGTCGCCGGCGACTCACAGCAGCCCAGCTCCAGATTGAGCTGTTGTTCAGCATCTTAGCTGTAGAGGGCAGTGTCACTGGCCCTCATATGTGTGATCCAAACCGGGGCCCTCTGGCATCCCAAGCCAGCTCTTAACCATCGCTCCACTTGGCCGGCCCTGGGCAACTTAGTGTTAAATGTTAGTATTGGATTAATCTCCTCTCAAAAGAAAGAAAAAGAAAAAACTGGATCATGGCCCTCCCAAAGGGGGTGCATTATCATAGCCTCACAAAGCTGAGCAATGAATGAACAAACGAGTGAATCCCTTGCTCTTCACTACAACCCAGCCAGTTCTTGAGGGAGTACACAACAATTTGTCTCACACAGCACAGCATGACCCTAGGAAAGGGAGCTGGCTCCAGTGGAAACTATAGGTAGAAGTTAAAAGCCAAGAAAGTTTTTAGTGTTGAGCAGTTGCTTTCTCTGGGGAACCAAGTGCCTCTACAGTGCCATTGCACAAGGCTCCCAAAAATATCAGACAAACATAAGGCATTGTAGTGACCAAATCAATCTCACCACTGGACTTGAGAGACTCCTTAAAACAGGGTCAACCTGCCGGGTCAGGTGACTTTTTTCTAAATATGCCTTATATGTCAAAGTAACTAACCAGTTACTAGTTATTTTGCCAGTCTGTCCCCATCACCATTCCCACTTTACCTCCACCGCTACCCCCACCACCTACCTCTGATTAAATTCTAAAAAAAACCTCCATATAAATAAAAACAAAAAGAATTGGGGTTTTTTTTCCCCCTTAAATTATGACCACATCCCTGAAACAATTTTAAAGGATTTTTACAGGTCATTTCATTGCACGACTCCCTGGAGCAGAAATCCTTCTGGAACATTCTGGACAAATGCTCAGTCAGAAGCCCATGTCAGAAAACGTAATACTGCTCCAAGAAACCCTATTCATTCTACTCATTCTTCAGCTTTGTTTGGGGATTTTGTTTCTTCTTCTTTGGAAACACAGGGATTAATTATTTTTTAGTTTTCCATTTGTTCCTGAAGTTGTCATGACAATTGCCTCTGGCTTGCTCTGTAACTTTGGAAGTTACAACTCCAGGAATGAGAAGTCCTAAGACAAGAGTATGCACAGAGGCTGGGGGGTGCAGAGAAAATGATCACGAGGAAAAGGGTACCCAGGGACCATGTCAAACAAGAAATCAAATCTGAACAGAGTCCTAGGAGACAAGTAGGAGTTAACTTTATAGGCAAATAAAGCAAGAAAAGGGATGAACCAAGGCAATGTGTTCAGGTACCAAAAGGGGCTCATTTGGCTGGGCCACAGTTTAGAGCCGAGGAGTGATGGGAAATGGTCCTGGGAGGCAGGTGAAAACCAGGTCTTGAAGGGGAGAGTCCTGATGTTCTGTGGAATGGGGCAGAGCTGGGAGTGCAGAGCAGCTACTGGAGGACTCAGTATGCCCAGAGCTTGGATGGTGGGCAACTTGGGAAAAAAAAAAGTTAGGGGGGAGAAAGGAAACAATATGGCATCTGCTCCCTGTCTTCTTGTGAACAGAGAGCGTTTAGCAAGGCTTGTGCCTCAGATGAAGGCAGGTGGGAGAGGCATCAAACACTGTAAGGTTTAGGATTCCTGGGATAGCCCTGGAGGCAAGACAAGAGCCTCTGAGAGCTGCTGGCCCGGAAGAGAGGCGATAGGCTGTGTGAAAGAGACCAAAAGGAGAGTGCTTCCGAGATTCAGCCCTTTACAGCGGAGTCCTAGGAAGCCGGGGCAAGCCTAGCACAGATGCATCCTGGGAGCAGGAGTGCCCGCCTGGGGAAAGGTCTGCTGATGGTTGGCAGCAGCATAAAGGGCTCTGAGTGCTTCAGCCGCCCAGACACCTTCCATGTCTCTCTGCAGTCTAGCTCAGTATTTCCTTTAAAAAAAAACTTCTTGATGTAACTTTGGTGATAATGCTTGTCCTATATTTTATGATATTTCTAGGAGCTCTAGGAAAGAAGGAATGACTCATTCATCAATATTCTGAGAAACCAGCCACCCTGGGCATTCAGGAAGCGTTGCCTGGATATCGATGCTGGAGTCTAGACTGTGGCCACGGGGTTGCACACGCAGAGGCGGAGTTGTGAGACACTCTGCCATATGGCCCAGAAGTTTTCTCTTAGCCACACAACCAGTTCCTCTTGGCAAGAGAAGTTCATGTGCTCAAGGAAGCACCCAGGGCCATGCTCCAAACCTTTCTTCCCACCTGAGACTCACCCTGAAACACAGGTGAACTGAGGTGATGTCAGCACAAGCAGAGCCTTGACTCTGAATTAATTTCTTTTTGTAAGACGTCCTAATGCCTCAATGTGTTAGAACCCTCCCTGTCTGGTCAACATGACCACAACAATGGCATCGCAGGGAACCCAGCAGGGTGACACATACATAGGGACCTTAGGAGCGGTGTCTGGGTGAGGCAGGGGCTCCCAGCCTTTGACAAAGGAGGTTCTATCACCAAGAGCACCCTGCATGGCCTGCCCAGTAAGAATTTTATCTTCTTCAATCACGCCCCTTCAGATTTTTTTTTTTAACCCCAAATCATGAAAACTTTAAATCACCTTAGGAGCCTTTTACTGAGTAAATCAGGATAAAAACTAACTCTCCTATGTAAGCTTGTTCCACATTCTGATGCACGGGTTCTTAATTCTTCAAGCCGCCATGACCCTTAGCCTCCAGGAGGCAGTGCGCTCTCCGGGTTTCTCCAAGGTGCTTGCACAGGCTCAGGCCTTGGTCCCCTTTCCCCTCCCACAGCTTCTAACATTCCCCCAACTCCAGCTCCAGTCTTCCCCCTGAGAGACTCAGCCTGGTGCCATGCCCCCCCACACACAGTTTACACCCTAACTTTTTAAGCTGGTCCCCTGCTACTCTTCTTACACTTGGCCTCAGTTCACCTGCCACCTGCTGTTCCTCAGACCAAGGTTCCCCACCTCTGCTCATCCTGTTCTCCCTCTGGAGTATTCTGCCTTGCTCCTCCCCTCCCCCATCACTCTTCCTGCCATCTTGACAGGCTGACGTTCTTCCTTTGTGAAACCTGCTGTGGTTTCATGAGTTAGAACTTCCGTGAGTTTGACACCCAACTCTACTCCTTACCAGCTATGCCACATGGAGCAATTTGCTCCATCTCTCCATGTCTCAATTTCTCCATCTGCAAAGTGGGGATGGTGGTACCTGTTTAATAGGGTTGTTGTGAGAATTAAATGAGCTTGTCCAGTAATGCACATCACATAGTACCAGGCTATAACAAATGTGGAATAAATATTAGGGATTACTGTTTTTATATGTCCCAAACCATACTTGAATGCTGACCACTTATTTCCATTAGTTTTACTTAGGAAAAAAATGCTAATTTGTGGCCCTTAAATCCTTCTGCCTGCAGCAACTCAAGGCAATATATGTGGTACCATATTACAAGAACATTTATTTGATTGGCTAGCTGAGAATGTGACATTTTCTTTTTAAATCAGTCCTCAGGTGACCTGTTATGGTATCGTGTCAGGGAAGAGGAAGTGGGCCACAGCTGGCACATTTGTAGAGAACCCTAAGAACAAAGTGGCAGATTTGAGGGCCCGTTTTAACCTGGAGGTGAGGTCCAATTGAAGATACCAGTTCATAAAATAGCATTATGATTTTCTACTTTATATAAATGTTTCTTTAAATGGTTGTAACTTGAAAAAAATCACAGTTTTTCTGATGAATATAAGCACACATTTTAGAGAGATAAAAATATCTGAGATGGAAATATGACTGGTTTGAAATACATCAACTATGACGAGTTTCCCTTTATCCTTAAAGGACTACTTCTGGAGAGCAGAAAGTAAGGCATCGCTACCACCAAACACGCAGACCTCGCTCAGGTCCACCAGCTCGTGCCCTCCGTGAGTGAGGGAGTCCGGCTGAAAAGCACCGCCCCCACCCTCTGGAGCAGCTTGGCGTTCATGAGTCTTTCTCCCTCTCCTTCTCCCTCTCCCTCTCCCTCTCCCTCTCCCTCTCCCTCCCTCACAGT
>NW_017731596.1:1921571-1959784 GCF_001890085.2 Hipposideros armiger
ACAATTAAATATCCACTGCCCCTGACAGTCAATACCTAAGGAGTTTGGTATGATTTTAACAAGACACTTAGGATTTTTTTTTCAGCATCTGTGGGCATGTTTTGCTCAAACACATCATCACGATTCCCCCAAATTTTAAATGTTTCTGTTTTTCCATTAAATGTATGGAAACACAATTGTAAATGGAGTGCCTCCTAGTGCAAAATTGCCCAGCTCTTCCAAGAAGCAGGCCAAGGTTCTAGAAGCTTTTATTCTGGTAGAGGGTGTTAGCAATGGGGGTGTGGGGTATGTGGTCACCACCTGTTGACACTCATGATGAATCACACCCTGGGGGATGGGCAGCCTTCCAGTGGCAGAGACTTCTGGTCTACCATGTACTGCCTCACAGCCATGGTGGCTGTGCCAATGGAGCCTCCACTAAGACTACTGGGTGGCGAGACGTGGCTTCTCCAAAGGTCCTGGAGTCCCTTCTCTCATTATACACATTATACAATGTGATACAAGGACAAATTTGAGCATCAACATTTTTAGAAATAAAAGTCAGAAAGATGGTCAGGAAGAATAGTGGTGTCCAGCGGAGTTTTTTTAGGGATGAATTTGGGGGGCACAAGGAGGAAATGGAAGTGGAAGTGTCTAGGCCGAGAACAGTGATTGCCAAGGCAGGAAGGTACCTCTAACTAGAGTGAGAGTGGGGAAGATAGAAGCATCTGACAACCAGGCCTGACTGAAAGACAAGGGTTGCATACTCATTTGGTAGAGAAGGACTGAAGGATTTCGAGCAAGGGTGCCTGGCTTTGCACTTTAGATAGACTCCCCAGGGGTTGTTCAAAGACAAACCTTCAGTGCTGCAGGTGAGGCTGGAGGCAGCTGGAAGCCACATTTACAGTCCCTTTAGAGACAGCAGCTAAGGAGGGTCAGATTTCATACAGGAAACATCAGGTGTAAGGAATAAAGCAGAAGCAGGGGTTTCCACATTTCTAGCTCAGGCACAATGTGGGTGGTAATCTCATAAGCCAAAGACAGAGAATGGGAAAAGAAGTCCAAGTGTGAGGGGCTGGGTGGGATGGGGAGCACTGGTGGAAAGTGCTGGGGAACAGAGAATAGCTTTGACCATGTTAGTTTGGAGCGTCCATTGAACATCTGGATGAGGCTGTCTAGTAGAGAGCCAGAGTTGGATGGGGAGGTCAGAGCTGGATAAATAAATTTGGAAGTCATCAGCCACTTGTGGAAATCCAGGATATTGTTGAGAAGGAGATTGCTTGACCAAAGAATACAGAGAAGGTAAACATAGCACCAGAGTTATTGTATAAGGAATCGCGTCTCAATATGTTCATGTGTGGCAGACCTTGAGGTTTCTGGGCAGTAGAGGTTATTGACAAGGGAAAGAGACCAGCTTAATGTAAATTCCTTTCTTGGCATAAGCAGTTTTGCCAACTGCATCACTAAGGGGTTGGACTTGACAATCTCTAAAAGAATTTCTTCCAGAATAAATATGCTACTATTCTAAGTCCCTTCCCAGTGTTGTAAATCCTATAACTAGCAAGTTTACTTTGGAGGAAACTCTTGGCTTCAGAAAAAGGAGAATTTGCTTGGGATGGGGAATGGAATGTCAATGCCTTACGGGGGATACATGCCATGCAAACCTCAACTTTCTGATAATGAGGGAAGGACAAGGAGTTTAAAGACACCCATAGAATGACTAAAGTACTTACACAGAAACATATGTCATGCTTTCCACCATAAGTTATGATGCAGATAAGTCAAACTGAGAGAGTTTAATTTAGGATTTTTAAGGGCTCCTGCCCCATCGATATCAGAATTTTCTATTTAATTATAGAGAAGAGAAAAGTGCTGATACAGGTCGTATTTGATTTCTCCAGGATTAGGATATCCAACACATCTGAATAAGAATAGCTGCAAGGACCACCCAGCAACAAGGCTGGGATCAAAAAGGTGGCAGGGTCCTTGGTCACAAGAGGTAAAGTGGTGACACACAAGAGGACAGGTCAATTTGACAGGGCTTTGTAAGGATATAATGCCTGGAATCTGGGAGCCTGTGGTTTGGGAAGTCTCACCATTGCAGCCATCAAAGGCGGGCCAAGCTGAAGAGGTCTGTGATCCAGAGTGAGGCCTGACAGGAGGCACAGAGCCAGATAATAAAGGCGGAGCAAGTCACAGGCCAGGACACAGGAGAGATGGAGTAACTAAAGGGGCCGAACCCACAGACTGTGCTAAGTGGTGAAGTGAAGAATCAACGACAAAGCAGGCAGAGACAGAACAAGGTTCCTACAGGTCAAGGAGGAGCTTCACCGAGTTCTCCCCACGGAGTTGCTTCTATCCATGAATTGCAAACCGCTATGGTCCCCCTGCCTTGGAAGCAGCCTCTGTGCACACTGCCGTGGACCAGTGCTGAGGTGATGGGTTTCTCTCTGCCTCTTATTTTTCTGTACTACACGACACTCTTAGCCTCTCCCATAGCCAGGCTATTTCTCTGCATCTCGATATAAACCAAGTGGCAGGCTAAACATCATGGGTTAAGTGCCACCTCGGGTCGGATGGCAGAATATGCTCCCTGAGCTCTTCTGTTCTCAACGGCAATGATTCGTTTAAGTAAGAGGCGGTGCCCTGGTTTCATTGCTATGTATACAGAGCTTGTGAAAATCAAGCATCTACTTGTGATGCACAATGCTGTTTGTTGACACGCAAAGTAGACTCCTAGTGGCACTAGAAGGATGAGTCATGATTTTATCGACTGCACTTCAGCAGCCGAGCCGTAGCGCATCAACTCAAGTCCTAGCCAAGCAGCTGGGATGCGCTTGGCACTGTACAATGGCCGTGGCGAAAAGTAAGCGCCACCCTTGGCTTCTAAGGACTGAAATTGTTGGTGGCAGGAGAGACAGAGCCCTGCAATAGGGAAGTAAGCGTCAATGGTGTACTGATTACACGTGAAGGGATACTCTGATTGTCCATAAAGAAAAGGTCAGAGAAAGGAAAATGGCAGTATAAAAAACAAGATGCCACTTTTTGTCTATCCGTTCAGCAAAGATTGAGGAGGGGAATGTGCTAACGTTATTGGCAAATTCACAAGAATGTAAGAAAACAAACACTGTTATACACTATCAGATCCAACCTTTAGGGGGGACAATCATCAAAATTCTTAATAGTCATTTTGTTTGGCCTTGCCATACCTAACCCTAATTATCCTCTCTAATTAAAAGGATGAGTGCACAAAGAAGTGAGTTCAAGAATGCTCATCGCAGCATTTTATAAAATAATGAAAAATTGTAAGCAAACTTAATGGATCTGGTTAAGGAAATTATGGTATAACCCATGATAAATGCTATGCAATCATTAAAAAATGATGATGTATTTTAACCTTATTGACATAGAAAGATGGATGATAGGTATTAAGTGAAAGACCAACTTACAACATTGTATGTAGCATACAGATATGTGTATTTCTAGAAATGGGACCATATTTCCATATTTGTATATATTCATAGGTATAGAAATGGAAATAGGTGTTTAAATGTAATTATGAGAGCACTATATTTTCTGATTTATAATTTTTCAATATTTTCTGAGTTTTTAAATAATGAGCATGTATTAGCTCCATAGTAAGAAAAAAAATAAGGCTTCAAAAAAAATAATAATAATGGCCAATAGTTCAATTGCTGTACATGTCAGGAAATAAAAGGAACATGAAGAATTTGAAGAGAACTTTTCAGTAGAGATGACCACTATTGTTAATACCCCCAAAGTAATATTTTAATTAGGACAGATTTAATCTCTGTATGTATTGTTCTGACTCTCAAACTCAGTGGGTTATAACCCATATTCCAATTGAAACAAAATGTTTTCATCCCCAAATAAAGAAGGTTATAAATCCATCAAAAGTGATGACTTTGAAAAGCTCCCAGGACCTCAGAAAAGTAAGACAAAGGAAAATGTATAAAACCTATTTAACTTTCAGGAAGAAAAAAAAGAAACCAAATGACTACAAAAATACCAACTCCAAAAATACCAGAAAAGCTTCAACAAGAGAAAATAGAGAGCAAAGGATTGGCATGTGGATGTCAGAACTCCAGTGTCAAAAAGGTTCTAGAAACTGGCTGTGCGTCACCAATTATATATATCCAAGATCACTATGACAGATGCTTATTTCCAAGAGCAGTGGCAACTTTTTTAATGTCTTGAAAAATCTCTTTCTGGTGACTAACTGATAGTAGAGCTATAATGTGAGAATTTACAATTCATTTCATCATCGGTGATCATATTTTTACATAGGAAAAAGAAGGGAGATAGATAGAGCTGTAAGAGACCCACTGTGTTAATTCATAGCTAAGATGTGCCTTAGGCGTAAATCGTCTTTTCTTCTCACCCCCAGGAAAAGCACAAAGAAGAAACTGCAACAATGGCCAAGCTGACAGAATCCATGAGTGAGTAACTTGAAATTTATTTTTTATTTCTGGTTTGGAATGGAAAGCCACACCATCTTGCAAAAACCACATCCCGTTGTGATTATCTGATTTGTCTTTCTCTTTCACTCTTGCGATAGTCAAGGTCTATTTGACACATATCACACTGTGTTGATGTTACATTACGCGTTGTTCAAGATCCATCTTGCATGTGGTCAAATTCTGTGCTGAAATTGTTACTGAATGTATGGAGCTGAAAATCAAAATGGATTTTTTTTGTAGCACTGCATTGGGGATCAAGGCCCACAATTATTTCAACTTGACTTTTAGGAGCTTTCGTCCAAGTCAGCTGAAGGTTTATGTGCAGATATTGCATAGGCTGGATAATCTAAAGAGAAGAAAGAATGGTTTGATTGTTAAACCTTTCAGGTGTCATTCAGAAACTTCAGACAGAGCTATTAAAAAAATGGAGTGCTTGAGATATAAATAGCTTGTAATTATTTAGGTTTGGAATAGATCAGTGGTATAATGTTCTAAGCTCTTAAGCTACATAAACAGAATATACATTTTTAAGAAGAAGAATTAATTAAAATAAATCCTCCAGAAAAATGAGAAATGCAATTTTTTTGTTGACGTTTAAATATTAAAGACCAAGTGGATCTGAAATAAACAGACAAGGCAGGGTTTTTTTCCCTTTGAAAATATACCTTGTTCCTGGTGATAGAATTCATGTCTGAAGTTACAAGGGATGCTTACAAACACTTCTCCATTATCATTAGGCCATGCACACCTAACTAAATTCACCATTAATCTTGCCCACGCTTAACTGGGCCCCTGCTTCCTCCTTCTACTATTTCGCAGATCATGAAACGGTTGAAATACAAGTGTTCTTTTGTAGCATAGTCGATGAACGCTTATCCCCAAAGGTCCGCATTCCAGCCCAAGAAAAGATAATGTTAAGAAGTTCTTTACATTGCATTTCTTTAATTCCTGACCCAAAACCCCTGCCTAATTTTATTTGCCTTGAATGCATGCTAATTTCACCACGTCAACAACGACTCACAGAGAGTAGGAACAACTGCCCTGCCATACTCACCACCTCTCTTCCTCCCTCATTTCTGTACCATCCCTGCCCTCTGTCTGCCCCGCGCTTCTTCCTGCCTCTAGTCTTGCAGACCGAAAAGTGTTCAAAGGACTTGCCACTTGGTTTGAGAAACCCCAGACAGGTTCTCTGTAAGGAAAAGGATCTGAAAGTCACGGGATGTTCTCTCCTCAGACCTAAATGAAATACGTAGTAAGGTTACCAGTATCGTCACAGAACTAATGAGGCTGTGTTGTCAAAATATGGAGTGGGGCTGTGGAGTGCTTGAGGTGTAAATAGCTTGTAATGATTTAGGTGAGAGGACAACACCAACTAATTCACAATCTATGGCATATTAGCAGGTATAGTTCTAATCTCTTAAGTTCAGAGTCACCAGCACAGAAGACCCACAGTTTCTCTGAATGCTAGAAAAAGCAATAGCTTGGAACCTAGCATCACTGTCAACAAATGGAGTCTTTAGTGCACATGCAAATTAAACTAGGTAGTGTTGCACATTAGTTATGATGCTAAAAGTTTTTAAGATGAGGCCCTTGTTAAAAATTGATATTCTAGTCCAGTGAGTGTTACTTTTTTCAACTCACCTAACTGAATTGTAAAACATTAAGAATACCATAAGCGATCTACTGGTCAATACTGTCATGGTCGCTCACGGGTTGTGAAAGAATTCACAAGGCGTGAAGGAGTAGACGTCAGAAAGCTTATTTAAGAAGAGAAGCACTGGCAGAGGAGTTGCCAGGGGCAGAGTCTAGAGTAGACAGCTCTGCTGAGATTCTGTTTAGCTAGGGTTTTATACTTTTCTAAACAGGATGTAACCTGCTTCGGCCTGTCGGGGAATCTTCCATTGTGGTCAGCTTCCTCTGTCCATTGGGGTGGAGGAGGATGTGATTAAGCTTGTTATCAGATATTGTGCAAACTTTAGTTGGAGCCAGACGGCTGTCCCCGAAGCTAAATGGCTGCTCCCTAGACTTGCCCCTGTTTGCCCATATCTATCCTATCAAATACTTCCAATAAAGGTATCTTCATTATTCTATCTCTATTGGACTCAAATGCATTTCTAGAAGAGCCCCTCACTTGAACTACTGGTTTGTTGGTTTTAAGTTTCAGGTTTGTCTCTGCGGTAATTGTAATGACTTTGATCTATGAATCCATTGGCTTAAAAGCATTCTGTCAAAGTTGAATTCCAAACCATTGGGTAGATGAAAGGGCACAGTAATTCTTTTAATTTGCTTTGTCTTTATGAAAAAGATCACCTAGATATGTTCAATGCACAAGGAAATTTAAAATTTGAGACCAGACCTTGGAATCACACCCAATATTCCAATTCACTGATCCTTACAAAAATAAAATACATTATAAAATATATAAGACAAGCTATACCTCTTCTAGGTGCTCGCTATGAAAGTTAGTCATGCGGTCAATACTAATAAATATTTCATCAAAGTTAAACTCATGAATAATGTTATATACAGCAATACATTTATTCTACATAGGAAATCTACAAGGAAATAAATGCATAAATATGTAGGGAGATTCCATGAGTAGGCTAAGCAATGGATTAATAAATAATTACTATGCAGTAAATTTGATGGAAACATCAAATCCATGGTCACAGGAGGAAAGAGATATAAACAGAGCCGTGAATGCCCAGGACACAGGGCACTGGATGGTTTTCCAGAGACAGTAAATACTTTGCTTCTTACCCTGCCAAGCAAAAATCATCTGGTTCCTAGATCTCTATGCTTAATGCGAACTGGAGACAGATTCGTCTCCTATCACCATAGGGGTCCACCTGTTATTGATGGCTGTGCCAGTACCACAATGGGGATGGGGTGTCCTCTTTGACCTCTAGAGCAGGAATGGGGAGTGTTTCTTTCCATCATGTGCCATTAATCAACTTTAGTCATTTTTTAAAAGAGTAAACAAGAGACAAAAACATATTAGCAGGCTTTTCAATGTTTAATTAAAAGCAGCTTATGTAATGAATACAAGGTAATACCTCAAAATATTTTTATGTCATATTGTCAAAATGAGGAGGGAGCATGATACGGAAGGAAAAAAGAGAAAGGACAAAAAACAGAAAGGAAGAAGAAAGAGAGAGACAGCAAAATTACACGAGCAAATACATAGGGAAATATATATATGATGAAAAAGACCCAAAAAAGGAGCTATTGAGGAGGAAAGGGACAAAATCACAAGGAGAAGAGAGAAGACAAGGCTGCAAAAGAGAGGAGGCAAACAGAAGCACTGACTGAGAGGCACAGTGAGGTCTAAAATTAGTCCCCTGCACACTCCCATTAACCAGCTGTGGACTTTCAAACTTCCAAAGGCTATTGATTACTTCTCACTGCCCTTCGACATGTTAGTCTCTGTTTGCATCTTGGAAATGGGTGCTTTCCTATTTAGACCACTGGAAGCCCTGTCCCCAGTGGTGCAGCCCAAAACCCCACATTGGGAGGAATTCCTGACAGCTTGACCATCAGCAACCAGCACTCTGTTACCCCTTCCATTAACTGAAATTGAGCTGAAAGCCTGACCAAGTGGAGACTAACAGCCCTGTCCAGAAATAGGCAGACAGTGACCCACCCAAGGAAACCAAATCCTGCATTGTGCTGCCATCAGGGGTGCCATGGGAACAGGCAGGCTCTGTCCTGGGTACTGAAATCTGAGTCAGACAGTGATAAATTAGAGGTTGTCCAGAGGCGTGCAAACAGCCTGAGACCTCTAGAATCATGGTCTGTACAGAGTACCTTTGTAGGCTGTTCTTACATAAATTTCTGTAATAATTTACTTCACAGTAACAGCTTGCCGATGTATCACACCCCGCGCACACACACCTAGAGCTCCTGGGACTTATCAAATACAACATAGGAAGCCTCGCTGCATGGGTTCATTAGCAATGTGGATTATAATCAGATACCTGGTCTTGTGTGAGGTGACAGAGTTGCAAGGCTGGTGCAGGTAGGGAGGCTTGGCCCTGATACTTCTCCAGGCTGCAGGGTCCCTTTCAGAGGCCCCTGACCCAGAGTTCAGCTGGCATTCTTGGAGCCCCACTTCCTCCTCCTGTCTGCATCAGTCATGACTGCAGTGAATCACAGTAGATGGTGCCACCAGAGGGCCATGAGGCCAGCCAGGGCTCACTCTGCATCTTGGCCAGAGGAGTTGACTTCCCACTGCTTTCTGTTGCCCTCTGTCTAGCCTCTCTCAGGCATGCATGCCCCAAGGGTTTCCTTCGCCAACTAGGGCATCCCTTCTGGTCTTCCTCACAAGTCATTCTAACCAGGCTGCCCCCTCCTGTGTGGTCCACCTTGAGATCACACCCATAACACATCTGCACAAGAAAGAGAAGAGTTACTCAGCATCATTTCTGAATAAACAGTGAGTAACCACGGTACCCTGAGAAGCTCCAGGGTGGGTGGCCCTTCCCCAGCCAGGGCAGAGGGACTGGGCCGTAGTCCCTCCCACTCCCCAGAGCCCAGG
The DNA here is from genome assembly GCF_001890085.2 of Hipposideros armiger. Classification (NCBI taxonomy): domain Eukaryota; kingdom Metazoa; phylum Chordata; class Mammalia; order Chiroptera; family Hipposideridae; genus Hipposideros; species Hipposideros armiger. The sequence continues at coordinate 1,930,569 of NW_017731596.1, forward strand.
ACCTGCGTTGTGAGGGGCTTAGAGGGCTTGGTTTCTGCTTTGATGTAGAGAAAATTCCTCCTCCTACTATTAAAGTAATGGCTCAAATTTAGCCCAGACTTGAAATTTTCTAAGTGTCAAATGAAATGAAGAGTGAGAACCAATTACAATTACCACACATTAAATTATTTCTATTGAAGTGCAATGGGTGGTTTTTTTTATCATCATTTATTCCCTGCTTATGGAGTAGCTGTTATAACTCTGGCATTGTGTTAAGGCATGCAAAGACAAGAACATGGGGTCCCTGCCCACACACTGTGCAGTGTTTGGGGGTGAAGGAGGCAGGAGACTCACAGCTCCAGGACAGAGAAATGCACTCTTCCAAGTGGCCGCCTGTGGAGGGGCAGCAAAGCTCTCCTTCCAATGTGTGTGTGCGTCATAAAGGCGCACCAAGGACGCAAGGGCTCCACCAGGCAGCCGGTGGGACTGTGAGTGCCAGGACCCAGGACTCAGCATTGGGAAGGACATGGCTGACCAAGGAAAGAGTAAAACATTGATACAGCAGCAGCAAGGAGCTGGGGCAGCGAGACATCTGAAGGCTGAGTACATAGGCAAGAGTCAGATCATGAGAGGACTAATGTGGCACCTGGGATCTCCTGTGGGTGATGGGGCAGCACTTTAGCTCTTTAAGCAGATTGGCATTTTAGAACAATTGCACGAAGGCCTCGCGGGGTGGATTTCAGGTTGGGGCAAAAGTAGACGAAAGCAGCCAGGAGCTGGTGTCCCAGGAGCTGAGAGCCCCAGAGGCAAGAGGAGGGTGGACCCAACACGTGTGAAAGACGTGGTGACCCGTGGGAGGTGGTGGAGAGGGAAACGAATGGCGTGGGGACGCTGCCCATGCTTTGAGCTTAGGGGAGGGGGCTGGCTGAAGCATCCATGAGCCCCCATGGCTGGAAATGCAAGAGAAGGAGCGATGTGAGGAGCTGATACAATGGGTTCAAGTTTGAACGTGCTAAACTGAGGGAATGCACAATAGTAGGGTACAGTCTTCCGCTGTTTGGCGTCACTGTTGGTAAACCACCAGGGTGCCTTAGGAAACAACCCCCCAGTTTGAGGGTACAAATGGGGCAGGTGTGAGTATATCAGGAGGGAGAGGCTGGGTCATGCTGCAATAACAATAAAATATCTCTGTGGTTTAGCATGCACACACATGTACATATGCACACATGCACGTACATATGTACACACCTGCTTATGTACACACCTACAACGTGTGAACACACATGTGTGCACACATACACAGACATATTTATTTCCCCTTTATGTTACCTGCCCACACTGGTCAGCCATGCACTTGGCACTTTGGGATCTCCCAGGGCCCCAGCTGTCAGGGGCTCCCTCTGCACCTATGTCTTCACATTCACTGCCTTGGTGTACAGAGAACATGGCATATTGACACTGCACCTTAAAATTCTACCCACAGGTGACACATGTCACTTCTGCTCTCATTGCATTAGCCAAAGTCAGCAGCCACGTCTAACCTGTAAAGAATGGGGTACAATTTCATCCCGTTCTTGGAAGGAGGACATAAGCTAGCTCCCACCAGAAGGCAGGGGGCCTGAACTATATGCTGGAAATGCCAAGAAGCTGGATTGGGATACAGGGGCACCATCCACTTGTTAGCAATGGCAAGGGACCACCGCCACCCCTAAGTCAGGGGATGGAGGGAGATGACAGCTTGGAGCCACATTGGAATGTGATTGCTTCCAGAGAGTCCTCCTGAGGCCAAGAAGGAGGAGAGAAATACTTTGGCTTCTCCCCTTTCTCCTGCCTCCAGGCTCCCCAGCGGAGCCTCCTTTGTGTCAGCCCATCAGGAAGTCAGCTGACAGGGAGCCCCCATGATAAAGAGCTGAGAGGGGAAGCGGGGACAGGGATCTGAGGACAGAGGATGAACAGGCCAGGAAGGGTCCAGGGAAGACCAGAACAATGCACCAGAGTGCACATTGCCCCTGTGGCTGCAGAACTACCCCTCTAAGAAGAGGAAGCTCAGGTTGGAACAACCAAGGCCAGGAGCCCAGGAAAGCGGGAATCAGAATTCTCGCCAGGAGCCATTCACCGCAGTGTTAGGGCTCCTTACAATGGAAGCATGACTCCCTTCTGTGTTAAACCCATGGGGCCTGTCCTGCTTGCTGGGATCCTGGAAGCTACTCATTCCCATGGGAAAAGTGCCCACCCACCCTCTCAAACACTGCTGCCAGCACCCCACCCCAGGCCCTCTTGGGCAGGGTGTAGGATTTTAACAAAGTGTAGCACAGTTTTGCCACCCCTCCCAGATGGGAACGGGGCAGTGGTCTCAGATCCAAGCACGCGCGCGGCACCCAGACTTTGTTCACAGCTGGTCACAGACCCTGCAGCTGGACTGAGAGTTAAGGATGGTGATGAATGTTTCCAGCAGGGCAGAGCGCTTCTTTGTATGCCGTCGTCAGAGCACTAAAAGACACGTTATCTTGAGGAACTAAAGCTACACCAAGCCTACCAGATATTGCGTTTTGAACAAAGTACCTCTCCGTACCAATAAAACTCAGACATTAAGTGTTGAAATCGCTCAGGCTCACTCACACTCACGCAAGTAGTTGCAGCATCACCTAAAAAGTAACCTGATTTAAAGGCAAATGCGTCGCTCTTGACTACCCATGTCCTGCCAGTTCACAATCTAAGTCATCTCTTCGTTACTTCTGATTATTATCTGGATGAGCTCCTCAGCGATGGCCGCTCAGGGAAGTATTGCTACATCTCATACCGGAGCAAAAGGTCCCTCTAAATGGGAGATTTCAGGTCTTTGCAAGCCCTCCAGGGCCCTGTCGCCATCAGCTCTCCCTGGCAGTGTTCCTTCCACCCTTTGCTGTCTCATCTTTCTCTCTCCAAAGTCTCTCTTCTCATTTGACCTGCTTCTCAATGCAAGGCATGTGTCACTGCGGCCACCACTACCTCTTCAAGACTCCATTTTGATACTTTCCCACCTCCCCCTCACTTCTCACCTCCTGTGTGGACAGGGTACCAGCCTGGGAAGGTGAGCCCCTCCTGCAGGTAGGCTGAGGCAGGTGAGCTGCAGGGCTGGGCGCCAGCCAGCAAAGGTACTGACAGAAGCAGCCCTTCCCTTGCCCAGCAGTTCTGCCATGTGTGTCTGGAATGGGTTCTGGAAGCCCAACCTGGAGGCTGGTTCTCTCGTTCTCCCATGAGTCTGGGAGTCATATCCCTCAACCATCCCCACCCACTCTCCCTCATCAGACTGGTTCTGTCCTCCCGACTCAACTCTGACTAACGTAAGCTCCTCTCTGTGTGTTCATTCCTGGGTTGCCTGCAGGATGAGGGTGGATGGCACCAGAGTGGATGCCAGGAGGGGCCAGCTTGCAGGAGAAGCAGAATGCAGATCTAGGCAGAAGATTGTACTGCACCTTTGGTCCCCACGCAATGTACCATTTCAGTCCCACCATTAGGCAGACAAGCGCCCTTTGGTCCAAAGCAGAAGAGAGCCAGCAGGCACTTCCCTGTCTGTGCGCCTCTGAAAAGCTGTTATTTGTTCACCCGGAGGCACGTGCTTGTCCTTACTGGAAGACATCTTTCAATGTCAAGGATAGTGGCCTCCTGGTTGAGATTGTGGGCGTGGTCAGTTGGAATCTGAGATCCAAGCCTGAGCCACATGTCCGTGGACGTCAGCATCACCTCTCCTCCCTTTCATGTCCCTCAAGCTGGGGACTTGCATGCTTCTGTCGGTTCCACCTGCCGCCCCCCGCACACACACCAAGGCCCCTCCCATAATGGCCAGCTCCAAATAAGAATGCAATTTCCTCCCTTGCCATCTCCAGGACTAGCATGGTGTTTAAAGGATTTTACTGGTAGAAGCACACAGCAATGTTCAAAACAGCACCATAAGTGAGTACATTTCAGCTTAGGGTGCCCGACATTTGTATAAGTTACCACTGGTCTTCGTGCATGTGGGAATGACACTGGGTCTGTTTTCTCAGACTCTTTCCCTTCCTTCTAAGAGTCTGGTGATGATTTTGACCCCCATCTTCTAATGAATGTCCCTGACTGGGTCGGTCAGTAAGAAACTCATCTCTGGGCCGGCCGACTGGCGCGGTGGTTAAGAGCTGTCTTGGGACACCAGAGGGCCCCGGTTGGGATCCCACATATGAGGACCAGTGACACTGCCCTCTACAGCTAAGATGCTGAACAACAGCTCAACCTGGAGCTTGGCAGCCGTGAGTCGCCGGCGACGGCGTAGGCTGCAGCCCCTGCTGCAGTGGGTTGCCATGGGCTACCGTGTGTAGCCAGCAGCCACAGTGAGCAGCCGTCCAGAAGCCAGCAACTGATCTGCCTCTCCCGGGAAGAGCGCAATGATGGTGCCAACTTGGGCCAGTGAAGCGACGTCCTCCACAACTAGACTGAAGAACAAAAAAAGCAGCAACTTTTCTACCTGTCTGTTCCCTTTCCCCGATTCCCCAACGCTGTTTCCCTTTCCCCAATTCCCCAATAAAACCTTTAAACAAAAAGAAAAAAGAAACTCATCTCTGGCACTATGAAGATCTAATCGGGGTGTCTCAGTGTGGGCACTGTTGACATTTGGAGTTGGCTGATTCTTCTTTGAGGAGTTTTGTGCATTGCAGGATGTTTAATGGTACCCTTAGCCTCAGCTCACTGGATGGCCAGTAGTACCTCTCCTCAGCTGTGACAACCAACAGTCTTCAGACCTTACTAACTTTGCGCTGAGGTCAAGTCACCCCCTACTGAGAGGTTGGAAATGACTGTTCTAGAGGAAACCAGGCAGGAGACGGCAGGCTAAGCGAACACCAGCCCTTCACTCTTCTACAGCAGTGTGGGACGTGCTAGCAGGTCTCAGCTCCGCCCAGGATTCAGTCTCCGGTGTCAGTCCATCTTACAGGCTCCACCTCAATGTGCTTAACGCAGGAAGAGTCCATCTGAACCACCCCTGGAGGCCACAAAGAGCGTCCACCTGCCTCAGCCACCGGACTCTGGTGATGCAATTGAACCTCAAAAAGACAAAGCGATTTTTTTTCCAATGTGATAATGTTTAAGAGGAGAGTAGGAAATCCTACAACAGTTCTTGGGACTGGTAGAAACAGTGAAGGTGAAAAGTAGGTGGGAAGAGGAGGTAGAGACCCCAATTCTCCTGGAAGCCAGTGGGAGTGTCATTCTTTACAAAACTACAGTTTTTAGGACCTGCCCTTTGGCTCTCGCAATAATAATTTTTCTTACTCGCTTTGCCATTTCGAGCCATTGAAGGTGTGGATCCCAGCTGTGGGGTAGCCGTGACCTCTCGGACCTTCTTCATTGGTTTCCATTTGCCCAATCTCAGGGGGCACCAGTGACATCAGCATTTCACAGGGTGTCTTCCTGCCTCATTGGGGATCATTGGCTCTCCCTCATTTTCTTCCCCCTTTACAGAAGGCAATCACACACAAAGCAGATGTTCATGGCATGAGACTCCATGCTACCAGCCCAGCTTGGCAACTCGCAAGCAGCAGCCTGAGCCAGGCTGCCACCACCATCCACTGGGGCCATGAGCTCTCCAAAATCTCTGTCTCCCTATCTCCGTCACACCACCAACCTCACATGCACTCCAGCAGCAGGTTGTGCTCCTCAGGCCCACTTAGCCAAGCCAACGGTGGACTCAGGTGACACCCAGAGCTATGCAGGAGATACTGCTGCCTCTCAAGACCCGAGTGCAGAGCCACCTCTCCACGCGGGGGGCCCAGCTCCCATAAGGAACGTAAAACACGCCTGCCCTCAATTGCCTTTGCTCCAGCCCAAAGTAAGAAAGTAAACAAATACATTTTTAAACTCTTTTGCCTCACACTTCCTCCACTCCCCTGCCTCCCACCAACTGCCACCCCATCTCCCTGTCCTTCCCCTCCCTCCTCCCACGTGCTGCCACCTGGCTCTGAGAGCCTGGTCCGCCCTCCCACCACCTGCCACCCTTTCCATGATCCCTCCCCTCCCTCCACCCACAGCTCCAGCGTTCCTCGCCCTCCTCCATCAACTGCCAGACCCCCTTCTCCATGCTTCTAGGAAGGAAGACAGAGGGGGATGAGAGAATGTGTCGACCGGGATGGGGGCAGTCCAGTGCAGGCTGGGGGTCTGACATTTGGGGTCTCAAGCTTTCTCCTGGGCCCTGCGCAGAGGCATGGCAGTGAGAAAGGCTGGACAGTGGAGGACAGATGGCCAGCTGGGTAAGCGAGTGCGGCCAGCCCGGGGCAGGAGACTGTGACCGAGTACGTGTTTAAGAAGCGCGGAGCCTAAGATAGCACCCTGGAGATGTGAGTGAGCAGATGGTCGGAGGGAGCAGCAGAGAATGCTGGCTCCCCAGAGCTCAGCCACAGGGCTGGTGAAGGGACCCTCCCACGCCAGGCGCAGGCAGCTTCTCAGGCCTGGGCTGATGTGAACCCATGGATGGAAGGATTTGCATTTTACCTGGTGCAGTTCTCTTTGCCTCATTTATATTCCCAATGAGAAAGAACAGAGATCCCTTCAGGGAATTATTGTCAATGATCTGTCACCCACTTGTTCCCCGGCTCAGGGCTGCTGCGTCCTCCCCTTCCCGCCCTGCTCTTGGGTGACAGGTGTGGGAGCTGTGACAGCAGTTCCCCGTGCCTCCCTGAATTTGTTTGGGATGGGAGAGAGCCAGGCAGGGGTAGCACCTGGCTTCTGGGAAGATTAAAACTGGGCGAAGGTGGATGTCACCCCATGGGAGAGTCACTTCCCAGACCTGACCCGTTGTGGCTTCACCGGAAAACAAGCTGAGGGGAGACGTTCAGCAGTGAAAACATCGCTGCCTACTTTTCTGCTTTGATGTACTCTACCTCACAAGGTATTCATTTCAGGCTCAAGGGCGTTAAAAGGCGGAGGCATCTTGGTGTTTAAATATTGACTCAGAGGATGGCTGTGCAGCCCACAACTGCATTCACGGAGGTTTCTACACACTTGGCAAAACATCCCTGGCATGAGTGGCAGGTGCAATCTTACGTGCCAGTCAGTGTGACCTTCCGAGGCAGAGCTGGGTCTAACTGCCACTCAGCCACCTCCCAGCGATGAGCCCACCCACAAGTGCCTTAACCCTTCTTCTCTGAGTTTCTGCAACTGAGCATAACAACTACCTGGCTGTGTTTTAATAATGTACATAAAGTTAATGTATATGCATATACAAGCTAATAAGCGTATTTATGTATGTCAATATGTGTAAATAATTGCACTTAAATATGTATATACATGTACAAGCTAATAGGTACGTTGAAAGCTAATATATGTACAGAGGGTGCCAAGAAAATGTATACATATTTTAAGAAAGAAGAAAACTATTAAAATTGTAATACTCAATATATACCAATAACAAAAGATGAATACAAGTCACGTTAGACTTCTGCAATTACAAGAGGTGCTCAAAGTGGTTACCATCAGCGTCCAGACACTTCTGATTATGGGGAACTACTGCTTGAGCAACGTTGACCAAAGTGTCCATTTCAATTTCTTCCCGAAGTACCACCAGTGTAGCCAGTTTTCTATGGTATACCTCATCCTTTAAGGTCCCCCAAAGGTAGAAGTCAAGGGGTTTCAAGTCAGGAGAACGTTCTCAAATTTCAAATACCACTTCAAAATGGTCTTGGTCCTCAAACGACAACTGTGCTTCCACCATTTTCTTTGACTGTCCTGCCTGCCACGTGGTGACGCTAGCATTCATTTGATTAACACCATTTTTTGAGTGAATGTTATACTACACATTGCTACCATAATTCAACTTCAAAAAGTAATACATAGATAACATTTCTTAAAATGTGTGTACATTTTTTTGGCACCCCCGGTATATTGAATATATATTGAAAGCTAATACATAATGCATGAAAACCAAAAATAAAAGTCCTTTCAAAATGAGAGGTAACAGGCATTTTTTTGAGATCAATGAGAATATCTATTTGGGAATCATTAATTCAGGCAGAAGCCCAAATACTGTTCCAATTTGGAGGCAATGGCAATGAGTATTTATGAGAAGGGAAGGGGAACAATTCCGTCAATAGAAAGGAGGCATTGCCATTGGTGCAAATGACATAACAGAGTGATGCTCATTCTAAACACTGTTTTTAATTTTCAGTCCGGTAGTCATCAGTCCCGTAGTCACAATAACTGCTTTCTTGTTATCTTTGCAAACAGTTCTTTGGGACACCATGTTGCCCTAGGCCCAGTCCAAAGTTTATTTTGCCCTGTTCCAACTTTCCAAGGTTTGAGGCATGAGACACGCAAGGTGATTCCTCTGGGATGGCATCCCCAGCTCCATTTTAAAGGAGCTCCATTTATTTTATTTTATTTTGACATGCATATAAAGCCTTTAGAATAGCAATGGTCCCATATCAGGTACTCAAAAACAAAACCAAAAATGAAACTTAATTATCCCTGTACCTCATGGTACTTACTATTCCCAAGCCCCGTATAAGGATATTCGTATTGTCAAGTTTTGTCACTTTGTACTATATTCAACTCTTATTATGGCATCGCTCTAGGATTTTATAAGTTGGCATTCGGTTCTAAAACAATCTTTTGACCTATTTCTGCTTCTTTGGGGACTTCAATACGTAGTGTTTGTTACCTGCATTACTTTTGTTCTGGCAAGTAATACTGCCCCTAACACTCGAATTTTCATTGTTGCCAGACTTTTGGGTTTCCTTTTTGAACAGCAGTAATCCTTTTAACTCAGTATACAGGCGTTTCCTTCCTAATGCCGTGTGTTCTCCCCTGGAACGGATGTAATATTGACGGTGTTTGCTCCCTGGCCTCCGACAGGCAGCTCACAGAATTAAGAAAGATCAGCCTCGTTTCTGACCTCCTGACGTCAAACCCAAACCAAACATCATTCCCTGCTTGGTATCTAGGGACTTTTTTTTCTCAATAGATATTTAGTTAACTCAGATTATGGCTCTGGCTCTCACCTCAAAATAAATTTCCAATGAAATCAAAGGAAAGAACCCCACGGTCAGTGTGCCCGACTCCTAAATAATCCCCTTCCCAAAATCATTTTCTCCTCCACATTGCTGAATCCTTAACCTGCAGTCCTTTCTCCAACACACATTCTCAATCAGAATGCTATTAGTGGGCCGGCCGAGTGGCGCGTGAGGAGCTGGCGTGGGATGCCAGAGGGCCCCGGTTTGGATCCCACATATGAGGGCCAGTGACACTGCCCTCTACAGCTAAGATGCTGAACAACAGCTCAACCTGGAGCTGGGCTGCTGTGAGGCGACGGCGACGGCGTAGGCTGCAGCCCCTGTGGTAGTGGGTTGCCATGGGCTACCGTGTGTAGCCAGCAGCCAGCGTGAGCGGCCAGCAGCCGCAGTGAGCGGCCGTCCAGAAGCCGGCGACTGATGTGCCTCGCCCGGGAAGAGCGCAATGATGGTGCCAACTTGGGCCAGTGAAGCAACGTCCTCCACAACTAGACTGAAGAACAAAACGACAGCGGCTTGTCTGTCCCCTTCCCCCAATTCCCCAGCACTGTTCCCATCCCCCCCAATTCCCCAATAAAAATCTTAAAAAAAAAAAAAAGAATGCTTTTAGTAAGATAACAGATAAGAAGAAATGAATCTGGATCTTTTTTTTAATCCAGAGTGCTTTCCTCTGTCTGACTCGTATCCTCTTTCCATGGCTTTAATAAAAGGAAAGGTGCCAGATGCATCTCTGAGACTCTCCCATATAGAAGGTTTTCTTACCATTTTCTCCCATCATACTTGTACATGTTACTCCAGGACCATCATGGATGGAAGAAATAATTTTTTGAGTAAATCTAGAGTTGTGCTCCTCAAACTTATTTTACATGAGTCTTCCCTGTGTCCTTTTAAAACATAATAATAATATCTGAATTCTTTTCTAATTCAAGAGTGCATCCATCACGTATAATTAACTAAGGAACCAATAAGTACTTCCCAGCTGGCACTGTGAGTGTGTATGGGAGAGGAGGGAAGTTATATAACAAGAGCTATGCCCTTCCGGCTGACATAAACAGTTCCAACACTGCTTTGGACAACAAGGCTAGAGCTCTTGTCATAGGAAGCAGTTGATAAAATTCCACAGGAGTGGGATAGCTGCAGATCTCACCTTTTTTGTTTTTTAACCAAGACACAAAATCAGATGAAGTTCAACTCACAACAACCCATGTCCTGGAGGAACCTCAAGATTATGTAGTAATTCACCTCCCTTTCCAATATGGAAAGACAACAAGATCATTACAGGGATAACCTTGAGCCTGCTCAATGTAAAACAAAAAAGTAACAATTTGCACATTTCTGTAGTTGATTATTATTGATCCTGGGGTAGCTCAACATCAAAGCTGAGATTTGAAAAGGGAGAGACTCTTTGTTGGGGGACCCTGGAAGGCTTCTGGAAAGCTGGGCTCTGGACAACGCCCAGGACTTTAATGAGCGGGTTAGAGGGGCAGTGGGGAGCTTCGCGGGTCAAGAGGCGGTGGGTGGTCCTTCTCTTAGGGGGAAACGAGGCAGGCAGGCAGCACAGTGTGCTTGGAGAACAACGATCAGGACACATTGACTAAAGCTGGACGTTTCAAGTAGAAAAATGGTAAAAGTCTAGGAATGGTGCAGTTCAGTTCAAAATGCCTCCCTGGGAACATTGTGAGTAATGTGCATTTTTAACAAATACTTGTGGTGGTTTCCGTGTGTTGACTCTCCTCCCCTGAACCCTTGCATTGACTCAGGTATGAAATCACATTTCTGGTTGCTCTGGACGTCTGCTTGCCTAAAGGAATCTTTAAAATGATAGAACTGTTGGACAATGTAAACTCTAATCCCATATGATTACAGTAAAACTCTGTCATCCGGCATTTCCTGTGTATTTGCTGTGTGTCTGCCTTTTGCTGAGTAAAATAGAAGATATAGATTCTATCTATGGAGTAGAATTTATTGCTTAACTAACCAGACCTAGCTGAATAGAATCTTCTTATAACCATATATAATACATTTAGGAAAAATAAGAAAATAAGGGGAAAAAGTACTTGGCACATATCCCTAACACAGTAGGCATAAATATTTGTTAAGTGGATAACTGAAAACAGAGACTTTCAGAAATCTCTGAAACAGAAATAATTACTCTCTTTTTGGGGTGATGATGATGTTTTGGAACTAGACAGAGGTGGTGGTGGCCCAAAATGGTGACTGTACTAAACGTTCACTGCTTTGTTCTTTTTCAAATGGTTAATTCTGTGTCGTGTGAATTTAACTTCAATTTTAAAAAATAATTACTTTCCATATTATGTCCTGAGGACAGAACAAATTTAGTCACATCTTCACAAAACTATGCAACAGCGGTTGCAGTGACTAAACGCAGAAAAGTTGATAGGCCAATAAATCACTGTATGAGAGAAAGAAAGCTTTACTCTGCCAAACTATTTGACAAAACAAAAATACTTCTAGAGAACCCACTTACCCTATCAATGTATGACTTTCTAAGTCAGAATATCCATTTTTGAGCTTGGGCTGCTTGAAGCCTTTCCAGCACCATAGTTTTTTCTTCATAAGAGAAACTTCGTTTCGTTGATGATGACGCTAAAGTAAGCTACCGGTTAGTTTATTGGCCCAAGATGGCGGGGGCGGGGGGGGGTGGAAAAAAAACAAGACACAGGTCTGAAGTAGAAGCCTCCAAAATGCTACGTTGAGGGAACAATTTTTGACATAAAAGTCAGGGTTGGGAGAGGAGATGGAGCAAAAGAATAAAAGTGATTAAAACTACAATTTAGAAGGTAGGCAGAACTCGCGTGTCATGATATTTTGACTGATGATATTTTGACGTGTTTGGGCAGAAATCAAAACAAATAACCAGAGAGAGGATTAGGCACTTGACAACAATGCTAGAGGGAACGTGACAGATTTGGTAGTGATGTGCACAAAGCAGCATAAGCCTGATCCTGGGGCAGTGACAGCAGGTGTCGGGAGTGACCTGTCTTGTCACTTAGAGATGTACTGTGGCGTAATAAGAATATATCTGGTCTTTGTCCCGGATCCTGGCACAGAGCTTCAACACCCCTTGGAGGGTTGGATAAGACATTCTTATCCTAAGTGATAAGAATGTCTTTGTTCTGTTAAATGTTGACTCACAATGGCTCCTAGGTAGGCCCAGGGTGGGGGCTGGCCACCAGAACTCCCAAATCTTGACCTCTGTGGGAAGGAGAGGGCTGGTGGTTGAGTTCGGTCATGTGACCAATGATCTCATTAATCACCCTGGGTAATAAAGTCCCACTGAAAACTCTGGACACTAAGCTCAGTGGAGCTTCCTGGTTGATGGGAGCTTGACATCTGGGAGGGTGACAAGCCCTGACTCCACAGACGGCAGAAGGCATGGAAGCTCTGTGCTCCCTCACACACCTCAGCGCTGTGCGTCCTTTATAACTAAACTGTCATCACGAGTGTAGTGCTTTCTTCAGTTCTGTGAGCCATTCTAGCACACTATTGAACCTCAGGGGGTCATGGGAACCCCATAGTTATAGCCAGAAGTATGGTCAGAAATATAGATCAGAAGTGCAGGTGGCCTGGGAACCGCAAAGTGCATCAGGAGTCTGGAGTGAGGGCAACGCTGTGGCGAACTGAGTCCTTGCCTTGTGGCGTCTGATGGCATGCTGAGTGGTTAGTGTCAGAACTGAATTGAAGCACACCCAGTTAGCGTGGAAACAGATTATATACGTACAGAGGGTGCCAAAAACATGTATACACATTTTAAAATAGGAAAAAACTTTATTAAAATTGTCATACAATGAATGACGCTAGCATTCACTTGATTAATGCCATTCTTTGAGCGAACATCATACTACACGTTTTTACCATGATTCAATTCAACTTCAAAAAGTAATACATAGATAACATCTCTTAAAATGTGTACATTTTTTTGGCACTGCCAGTATATATAAAATTTCCATTTCTACCTCACCAAACAATGAATAACACCCTTAAACAGGCAAAATTCTGACTGTTTAACTTTGGGAACCAAAACAGGGAAACCTCCTTCAGAACTTAACTATGCAGTTTTTCTTTCATTCATAATTACAAATTCTGATATATTCTTTTTTTTTAAGATTTTATTGGGGAATTGGGGGAGGGGAACAGCGTTGGGGAATTAGAGAAGGGGAACAGACAAGTTGCTGTCTTTTTGTTCTTCAGTCTAGTTGTGGAGGACGTTGCTTCACTGGCCCATGTTGGTATTATCATTGCACTCTTCCCGGGTGAGGCAGATTGGTTGCCAGCCTCTGGACAGCTGTTCACAGCGGCCCTTGGCAGCTCACACCGGCTGCCGGCCGCTCACGCTGGCTGCCAGCCACATATGGTAGCTTATGGCAGCCCACTGCAACAGAGGCTGCAACCCATGCCATTGCCAGCGACTCATGGCAGCCCAGCTCCAGGTCGAGCTATTGTTCACTATCTTATCTGTACAGGGCACAGCATCACTGGCCCTCATGTGGGATCCGAACCCTGGCCCTGCTGCTCAGAGCTGGCTTCCCAAGCCAGCTCTTAACCAGTGCGCCACTCAGCCGGCTCACAAATTCTGATATATTCTTGATGTTATCTTTGGCTCTTTCTTTTTCAAGAAGAAGAAATATTACTTCTGTTCACATGACACTAGAAATATAGGTGAGGTTTTCCAATCTATTTTTCCTGTTACCATGGATTCCAGATTTTTCTGGTGAGAATATTACTTAGAATTTAATTAATGGCTTCTTGGTGACCTGGCTTTCTTGACAGACAAATATAAAAGATAAATGAATCAGCTTTTGGCAATTTTGAAAGGCGTACCTGCACTATTTCTCAGAGCCTTTACTTACAGCAGAACCAGTAGCTTAAAAATATAACAGGCCCAGTTTTAAGAAGAAGACTGACAGATTTACAAAAATGAATAACCACATAATTTTAAAAGTAGTATGTTATTTGAGAGGGAGTATGGTTTCAGACATTTTCCTTTGAATATATAATTTCTTCTCAGGCTTGTCAACGGAATTTCAATTTCCAAACATTCTCAAACTGTAATCTCTCACCTTAATCACTCTAATAATAAGTAATGAGGGTTTTCAAACGCCAGGTGTTAAGCAGTCTGAGAAGCAAACAGAAGAACCACCTCAGGCTTTGAGGCAATGAAGTTCTGATTTCTATTCTGAAATCACAGACAACTTAGCACAGTTTGCTTCTCAAATGATCTGATCCTACATTTTTTCCCTAGAGCTTTCCAGGCAAAATGGTCAAATTGGAAGAGATCTGCAATATTACACTATTTGCTTCCATAGAAACCCAGAACAACAACAAAAGAAGCTATAAACAAAAAGTAAATCAGTCACCACTGGTAGTAAATGTCCAGTTGGCTCAGGGTGGATGACGCCAAATAATGTGGCAAACTGTTCAAAGATCCAGACAATGATAATGATACTAAAAGAGCTTTCATAGAGATGGAGAGGTAAAGTAATGCACTTGTGGAAAACACCTGTGGACCCAGTGGTTTTTAGCTCACGAAATATCTGATGTATTCCATCCGTCAATATTTATCCAATGTTACTATCCAACACTTTATACCTTTTACCAACAGGATTACTAACTATTTTGATCCCTGTCAGGAATGCAAAAAGATTGAGTACGTATTGCTGGGAGCCTTAGTACCCATCCTGTAATGGAGAAAGGGTGGAAAAGGATGAGAGAAAGGTTAAAAAAATCAGAATATTCCACTTGAAAACACCTTTCTTTCTCAGCAGATTGAAACAATATCGTTGTGACGAAAGAATAAGAGAAAACATATGATGAGCACACAAGAGACCTAAAAGGCAGTGAGTTGGGAGAGGGGCGTCTTAGCCTGATGAAGAAATTATCATTTTTAAACGGGCTGTGTTGTAGGTTACTATAGAGACCTACCTTTAATGGCAAGATGGCAGTGGTGAACCCTCCAAAAGTTGTTTGGTAATCAAAGCCTGTGCACACTTAAGCTCTGATGGGGTAAAAACATGGGATTCCGTCATTATGGGGACGACCCTGGTTTGTCAGGAGTCCCACGGAAGGAACATGGCATGTGGTATGTTCTATTAAGTTGCGTCATCACACCCCTCCTGCCTTGCAGATGACACCAGAAGCCCGGGGAATGGACAGGCTGGTTTCCATGGAGATGTTTCACAGCTTTGCTGGTATTCCCTACAGAAAGGAGAGAAACTACCCCAGTGCTCAACATGTACACACACCTATATACACACACACATACATGCACACACATGCACACACATATATACGCACACATGCATGCACACACATATACATACATACACACACATACACATATGCACGCGCACAACACTCATTCACACACTCACACACATGTACACACTTGCATGCACACTCATACACATGTGCACGCACATATATACATGCACAAACACACACACATACTTTATAGTTAGACAAACTGGTTATAACTGATATATAGAGAGCAAGAAATGTGAGATAACTGAACGGGCATACTGGGGCTTGAGGAATAAGGACAAGACTGGGGAGTGTTAGAGGCAACACCCCTTTTTTAAGCACCTGTAATCTCTGAAACATGTGTTCAGTGATGCATGAGAAGAGAATGCCACTTCGTCTGCATGCTGGGCACAGGCAGATGACTACTGTACCTGAGTGGACAAGACTCCCTGAGGGTGGGGGCCTGGCCTGGTGTGGAGCCAAAGGCAAACCCTCCCCAGCGAGCCTGGGGGACAACAGAACCACTTCCCAGAGTAAATGTCTGGGTGGTCAGCAAATCCATTATCGAACCAAAGCGACAGCAATAACACACATCTCTCCCTGAACCAGGCTAAGGGTTCTATTGTCAGCTGACCCCGAAAGGGCTGTGCACAGCCTAACAGGAAGATCAGGGCTGTGGGAGACACCCGCTCTTATTCTCCTTATAAGGGAAATACTTTGGAGAAACACGGGAACATTTCGCCTTTTATTTGGGGATCTGGTCTCCCCATAGTCTCAGCACCACCTCTAATTAGCTGTATGACTGCTGTGTGACTTCAGGAAAGTTGCTTAACCTCTCTGTTTCCTCATCTGTAAAACAGAATTAAAAAGTTACTGTTTGTATAGCACTTAGTAGGTGTCAGGGGCTTTTCCAAGCACTTTATTTTCTCATTAATTGTTCACAACAACCCTCTGGGATAAATACAGTTATTATCCTCATGCTGTTGGGGGAGAGACTAAGGCACAGAGAGGTTAAGAAAGTTGCTCAAGATCACACAGCCAGTGAGGAATGGTCAGGATTCCAACCCGGGCCGCCTGGCCCTGAGCCTAGTTGCTTAGACTCCACGCTGTGGCCCCATGCTGTAATGCTAAGATGTGCTGAATCATTTTTATCTTAAGTGCTTTACATGTATGTATTACTGTATGTAATCTTAACAATTCTATGAAGGTGCTGCTAATAGACTTTCGGATGAGGAAACTGAGGCACAGAGGCATAAAGTAACTTGCCCAAAGCTTCACAGCTAGAATGTGAGGGGCCTGGGATGTGAACTCATTTGCTCAGGGTCCAGAGCATCAGGATCAAGGAGCTGACAGGACGGGAGAAGAAACCACCAGGAGGGGGCAGCCTGTAGAAGCGTGTGTGGCCAACGGCCAGGGCCGGACCAAGCGGGCCTCTTGGGCTCAGGGCAGCTGTGTGGGTTAGGCCGGGGTGGTGGGGGTCTTCCCTCCCTTGGGACCCCAGCGGCAGACCAGCCCATGTACCTGCCCACTGTCCACGCTCAGTGTAGGCAGCAGCGGCCTTTGCATCTGTCAGCAGATTTCACTGCGAGCGCCACAGAGGTACCCCTCCGCCACCCAACACGTCCCTGCCCACCAACGTTTAGGCCACTGCCTCACCTGTCCCAGTGTCAGGACAACCTAGGACCTCAGACCGCTCATGATGCCCACGACAGAATGGGGGTGATGACAAAACACATTATGACAAAAAAATAAAAACCGACTTGATCCTTAAATGTGTACTTAGTTATCACAAGGGCATGTATTCACGTGGGACAATGGCAACACTGACATGAACTGGAAAATTCTTTTATCTGCAGATGGTGCTTAGGGCGTAGAAGCAGGCCAGGCCTTGCCGCAACTGTCCCCTGTCCCCGTCTGGGGACTTTACAGTTGAGAGTCACAAATCTCAGCTCGTCCTCCTGAAACACAAGCACCCTTATCTGTCCTCGGTCCCCTTGGCATCCAGCACAATGCCTGGCACAGAGCAAAGGGATACAGTAAAGGTGTTCTGGGGAGGGCAGGCACAGGGACCCCAGCCCTGGGGTGCTCCCCGGAGGCCCTCCAGCACTCTGGGTGTGGCCACTGCCCCACTCAGAAGCCAGCATGGCCACCACCTCTTCCTATGGCCACTTCAAATGAGGACACTGGGAAGGGGCTGGCAGTGGGCGTGCGGGGAGCAGGACCCGTGTTCAGCAAGACGCCCACCCCACACTCTGCCTTTGCTCCTGTTGGGGGTCACCTCCACCTTCCATGCCACACGCAGGGTGTTCATCTGGCCTCTGTGACACACCTGAAACATCAGGTGTGCTCATGGTTTTTTACACGACGGGGGTTAAAGCCAAGGGCGCAAAGATTGTACCGGATCCCCGACGGGGAACAGTTCCAGGATGCTAACATCCCTGCCCCCCAAAGTCTGGACTCTGAGTGCTCTTCAAGGACGTCACCTGACATAGTCAAAGGAGTTCTCTCAGGGGCCAGCCGTGACTCAGTTGGTTAAGAGCTCGCTCAAGAGTGTGAGCTCTGAGCAACAGGGTTGCCAGTTTGATTCCCAGCACGAGCTGAGCTGCCAACAGGTGGCAGGATGGCTCAGCTAAAAGAAAAAAAGGGGGGGTTCTCTCTGCTCCACCAGAGACCCCCACCTTGACCCACACCCACCTAAGCTGGTTTGGACACCAGAGCCTTTTCGTCACTGCTCCCTCACCATCCGTCCAGGACCCAGAGTTACGGGGAGGGGAGAACTTTCTGGGGCTGCTTTCAAGGCCTGCTCTGTCCTGGGCAAAGCCGATTGGATTAGATGCTGTCCCTGGAGTGCCAGCTTTCCCGGACCTCCCCTGGAAGACCAGCCGCCAGACCCCTGCTCTGAAGACTCAGCCCTGGTACCCGCTCCAGATGGCTCGAGGGGCTGGCGAAGGCAGCAGCCACGGTCGCAGTACCAACACTTCCTCCACTGCCACACCCATCTCCCTGATGGCTGAGTAAGATGGCCCTTTGGTTAGAGTCCCAGCTGTAATGCCAGGCTCACCGAGTTCACCAGACTACCTGAGGTACGTGACACTTTTCTCTGCTCGCCACTGTGAGCTCTAAGAGCGCCTGGGTGTGGCTGTCCAGCGCGGATGTAGGTGGTGACAGGGCTGCCGGGGTCATTGTAGCCAGGAGGGTCCCCAAGTGCTAGAGTGATAAGCCCAGGTACGAGTCCACCAAAAAGTTGCATACGGCCAAAGCATTTGTATTCATAAGCCAGGTGATTTTACATTCTTTCCAATTTCATGGGGGAGGAGGGACCCCCCCCCCACTGGCCACGTTCCTTCGGCACCTCAGCTCTTCCGATGTGTGAGACTCCTTCTCCCCACCTGAGCCGTATAAATAGCCCCGCCATTTGATCATCTCGCTGAGTTGGCAGTGTTGTGATTTATCCTTCTGGGACCTCTTTCTATTTGCAAAATGTTTTACCAGTGTTGTCTGTTGGCTAGTTTCCCCAGGTCCCCGCTTTCATTGCACAATCGCCTCTTAGCCTTCCCTCAGGGAGCACTGCTGTATTAACCATGAAACTGCTATGAATTTGTTGCTTCCTGATAAATGCAAGGTTGATAGGAAGCGCTCCGAAGCCCCTCGGAGATCACTTAAATTCCAGTGTTTGGTCGTTATGTCAGTTTCAAAGCACATTTCACTAGCAAAATACAAAAACAGAAGAAGAAAAAAAAACGCAATAATGAGGAGCAAACGACAAGCTCTTGCAAATGAATATGAATAAGACAAATGCTCCAACAGAAAAATAGTCCAAAGATACAAGCAAACAAAAGAAGAAATGCAAATAGTCAAGGGTCCATAGATATGTGGAAAAAAGGTCAAAATCAAAAGTAATAAAAGAATTGCAAATTAGATCACCAATGTGGCCTCTGTTTGCCTATTTTATGAGCCAAGTTTACCAGGTGGATGAAAGTGGGGGGGAAAGGTGCCTGTTAGTTGACAAGTGGATTATCATAAATTTTGGAAAGCAGGTGGCAATGTGCCTCAAACCTCTCGTGCAGCCTTCTTTCCGACACTTTATCCTGAAGCTATAATTGGACAAGAACAAAGAGGTTATACACATGGTTGTTCATCTCCAAGTTGCTTATAATAATGAAAAATTGGGAACAGGCCAAATTTCCATCCATGAAAGATGAGTTCATTTAATTGTGATGCAATCATTGAATGGAATAGTGTGAAACCTGTATAAGAATACTATATGTTAATGAGTAGTATATGGAAATATCTCCACCAGAGATCGTTGAGTGAACCAGAAGTCGTTATAGTGTGATCCTAAATAGGAAAAAATGGTGTTTGCATGCATATGTGTGGGCGCTTGGGCTCACCCACATAGGCGTTACTCAGAAAGAGATATCTGGAATTATATTTACAAAAATGTTACGTTGTTATCGCAGACAGTAAAATATTGTACTAGTCAGGGTAGGATAGGCTATGCTGCATTAAGAAATAAACCCAGGCATGTAATGATCCAATACAGCAAAATTTTATTTCTCACTCATGTAAAGTCCAAATGATAGAGGTAGCTAGTTGTGGAGGGATTTCAGGCCCTTAAACATTTTCTGTTTTGCCATCTCCAGTATGTGGATCCCAAGGCCACTTCGAGGGACCTCTCCGTCCTAGTCTGACAGTGGAAGTAAGAAAGACTATACAATATCATAAGGAAGGCTTTTAACGAGTTGGGCCCAGAAGTAGCACACCTCCCCTCCTCGGGGCTCACCTCCCTACAAGGGAGCCGGGCTGTCAGCACAGCTGCTTCCTCCAGGAAGAGGAAAGCAGTCAGATGAAATCCCAAATCCCACGTAGACCAAGGTTTTCACTTTTAATATATTTTTTGTATTGCTTGAATTTTCCAAATGAGCTCAACTATTATCTTTACAGTCAGAAAAAATAACAGGAAACTTTCTTTTCAAAAGTAACAGTATCTTTAAAAAAGAGAGCAAGAGGGAGAGAGAATGACAGAAGAGGGATAGAGAGAGATAGAGAGGGATAGAGGGGGAGAGGGAAAGGGAGAAAGAGAGAGACAGAGAGAGAGAGAGAGAGAGAGAGAGAGAGAGAGAGACAGAGAGAGAGACAGAGAGAGAGAGAGAGAGAGACAGAGAGACAGAGAGAGAGAACCAAGACAATTTGGGAGAACTAGCCCAAGAGAATGAGGGGTTCTACGTGGTGCAGACCCAGTGTACCAGTAACTGTGTACCTGGCTTTTTGATGCCAGAGGTCAGGTGCCCTCTCTCTGTCTGGGCGCCCCTACCTTCAACAATGGTCAACAAGAGTTTGAAGAGTAGAATGATCTTAGCGCTTGAAAACTCATCTTTCTGTCTCAACATCTTAGATCTCTAGAGCACAAAGTAGGGCGATATTATTGAATTTGATTTTTAACACAAGGAACAGCCAACTGCATTATTGAGGGATTAGCTGCTGTCTATTTCAAAGCGCCCACAAGGCCAGGCATAATCTCATAAAATGAATGATTCGTGTATTTCTGGGATGGAGCCCTGGGAACCCTTACTAAGATTTCCATTTGAGTTTCAACAATCCATCTTTTCATTGTTATTCTTGCTCGTGACTTCTGTTTAAGGCAGACTGTGGTCCTTTAGCTCCATATTCAGAATAACATTGCAAAGCTAACTAGCTTGATAGCCCATGACCGAAATAATCAGCCCATTTAGGTCACACACAGTATTATGATTAACACTTTAAATGTAATTCTCACATGCCCTACCATAGGATGAGCTTCACAGATTTCAGCAAATGCACTGATAAAATGTATTCTAAGGTCATCTCACTACCAGTTTGTTATTATTTAATTCATAGAAGAATCCATGTATTTCACATTCATCTTATTACATAGCAAATGTGTGGCCACTTTGAATTCTACAGAGAAAGGCTCCAGCAAAAGAGACAGTCACAAGTTTCCATAAATGGCGGCAGCCTCCCAGGACATGGTCACTGCCCACTTTCCCTGCGTGTCGCTCCTGTACGCCTGGTTGGTTCCCAGACTCACCACTACCTGGGAGGTGTAGGTGCGGAGGCAGGTGTGGATTTTGTCTAGCCCGATGTCTCAAGGCCCTGCAGGGTCTGGGGTGAACTGAGTCTGCCACATCTGCATGTCAGCCAGAAAGGAGGTGCCAAGATGCATCCAGTCCCCCCAAAGGGGCTCTGTGCCTGCAGAACAAGACTGGGTCCTATGGCATAGTCTCAGGTGTGACCACGCCATTGACTCTCCCACAATGCTTGACTTTCAGGGTCACATTTCTGTGACTTTGGGGCTTGAGAGGCTCACTCCAGGGCTACACTGCATTCCTTTTTACTGGTTTAATTTAATTACGACATGTAGTTTTCTGCTCATTTTTCTCAAGGTCCCAGCTACATCAACAGTTGCTCTAATGAAAGTAATGTTTCAACGATGGTAAAACATTACTTTATCTACACTCAGTGCTCCTGACATGTGGAGCAAGTTTAGGTCATTGGAAGTTAAACATTGTCCCCAAATGCAGATAAGTCAGCAACTTCAAGGGAAGTCTAGCTTCTTTTCCTTAGCATGATGTTTTTAAGGTTCATCCATGTTCATTCCTTTTTACAGCTGGATAATAGGAATTCACATGTACCTCATTACATGTATCTATTAATCAATTGATAGATATTTGGTTTTGATTTGGGGCTATTATGAATAATGCTGCTATGAACATTCATGTAGTAATTTTTGTGTGGATATATGTTTTCAGTTCTCTTGGATATATACCTAGGAGTGGCACTGTTGGGTCATATGGTAACTGTATGCTTAACTTTTTGAGGAACTGCCAAAATGTTTTCCAAAGCAGCTGCCCCATTACACAATCCTACAAACAATGAATGAGGGTTCCAATTTCCCCACATCCTCACCAACACTTGTTATTGTCTGTCTTTTTCATTATAGGCATGCTGGGTGTGAAGTGGTACCTCACTGAGGTTTGGGGTTGCATTTCTCTAGTGCCCATTGATATTGAGCATCTTTTCATGTGCTTCTGGGAAGTTTTTACATCTTTGGAGAAGTGGCTGTCCAAAGCCTTGCCCACTTTTTGATTGGATACAGAGCTTTTTTGTTCACATGGATTTTGAGCCCAGAAATAAAATACTAAGAGGGAGGTTTGGAAAAAAGTGAAGGGCAGACAATGTTAGCAAGACTTTTCCCCCAAAGGATTCCCGCTCACTGAGGCCTCACCCCCTTCCTCTGTGCCCCTGGTCACCATGAGGTCAGGAGTTAGATGGAGAAGATACGTGCAAAAGGTGAGCCCAGCACAAATGCTAGGAGAGAAACAAATGTAGGTAGAATATTGTCATTTCTCCAGGTGGAAAATAGGTGTCATCCATTCATCTTAATTTGAAGTGAACAGGGTACCACCTTGTTGTCACTCTGCCTCTGGTCTGTTGTCTAAGAGGCTCAGAAATCACTGGGGGTGGCGGGGAGCTTCTCTACCAATTTAGGGGAACCATTGCCAGCCACAGTGGTGCTATCTGCTGCAAAACCACCTTGAAAAGCGAATTTCCACAATGAAATACTGTCCACCACTGTCCTAAAGAGAGACTCTTAAGCCAATTAAAGTGACAGGCATGGTGACAAATGCTGTAATTATGATTCAGGCAGACTGGCTACAACCACGAATCTCCTATCCCCACTCTGGCCCCGGCGTCCCACAGACTTATTTCTTTAGTGGAATGATGTCTTGTTCTATTAAGTACCTTCCAAGATCCCTTAAGTGCTGTTTTATGGGCAGTGTAGGTTTGAGGTCACAGATCTTTGGCCAGGACTGTTGCCGGAAGACAAGCACTAAAACAGGAAGTTAAGATTCACAGCCCACTCAGCTTCCTGGGGCCACTGGGGCAGGACAGAGTTGATTTTTTTTCCTCCCCATCACATTCCTGCTCTTCCAACTGGCCCTGGAGAGAAAAATGTAATTTTCAATGTAATAGTCAAAGGTTTGAAGCTTAACTAGGTCCCTCTGCTATGACAACAATGAACCAGAAAAGTCGCCTATTTGAAACTCACCACCTTCAAAGGTTTTCAAAATTCTTACCTGGTCTGATGGTGTTGAAAGCCTTGCTGAGACCCCTGTGTAAAACAAGTCAGGAGTGAAGGGTCTGAGTGGGTGTGTTTGGGGCAAAGGATCCCACTGGCCTTTGGCAAAGACTAGAGTCTGCATGGGCAAATTATTGCTGTAGGGCTGAACTGGTTCTCTGACTGCAGCAGGCGTCTCTTTTCTCTCTGCCTGTTTTTTTCTGAGTCTTTCTTGCAATGTTCTCACACGAACCTCTAAATGATTAAAACGTTCTTCTCCAGAAGGCTAGCTACAAAACACCTAAATCTGTTTTGTTTTGTTTTAAGCCACTAAGTTTGTGGTCATTTGTTACAGCAGCCAACACAAAGCTAATAAAGGTTTATTCTCTTATAGTTCCCGTGGTGCAAAATCTACGCTGAGTTGGCCTGGCTGAGTAGAGGCTCAGGGAGCAGTCCATTTTCTGGCGTTTTGTAGGTTCTAGAGCCCCTCATGCTCCTTGGCTTGTGGCTCCATTCCTCATCTTTAAAACCATCAGGACGCATCTTCCAATCTCTCTCGCTCGCTCTCTCTCTCTCTCTCTCTCTCTCTCTCTCTTTCTCTCTCTCTCTCTCCCTCTCTCCTCTCTCTCTCTGCTTCTGTCATTACGTCACCTTTTTTTTCTGACCAACTCGCCTCCCCTTTATAAGGACCCTTGTGATTACATTATGCCCATCCAGATAACCCAGGATAATCTCCCCATCTTGAGGTCCTTAACTTAATCCCATCTGCAGAGTCCCTTTTGCCATGTAAGGTAGGATAGCCACATATTCTGGGAACTAGGGTGTGGGCATGTTTTTTTGTTTGTTTGTTTGTGGTTTTTTTTATTGTTAGTTTCAGGTGTACAGAACAATGCAATAGTTACCCTTTTCACCCTCACAAAGTAACAACCCCCCTCCCCCCATCCACTGCCCTCCCACCCCCGATATCATGCTTATCTATTACAATTCCATTGAGAGGTGTGGGCATGTTTTGAGGGACCAATATTCAGCCTGCCACAGATAAAGTGATGTCAAAGCCATGGACATGCCCTGTGTCTATGAAAACAGCCTAGAATATGGCGTCAACTCCAACTTCTCCACTCAATGACTGCATAATTTTGCATGCAAGATTCCGCAAGTGAAATGGGAGCATACTTTGGGGCAAATCAGACCTTCTCTGAGCAGTCACCATTGCTACTATTTTATTAACCCCTCTTGGGGACAATATCTTTTATACTTACCACAAAAGGTGACGGGGAGGGATAATTTTGAAATAATTTACTTGAAAGAGCTTTTAGAAATAAAACCCCAATTAAATGTAGGTTGTTCGAGGTTATCTCCTTTGTCCCGACCACACCCCTATGAGTCAGGGAGATGGTGTGGGGCTCCACTTCAGGGGTGCAAAGCAGCATGAGAGTTAGAGAAGCTAGGTGGGGGCGAGCCCTCCAGGAGCTCTGCCTTTGGGGGTGGGTTGGAGGGACACTTGCTCATGAAAAATAAATTAAAAACTGCAGTTGCATGAGGCAAGTGATCTCTGTGGAAAGTACTGAGTTTCCCCAAGTGCTGCTTTGAATACGAGTAGGATGGAGTTCTCTAGAAGGTGTCTCAGAGAAAACACAGGAGTGGAACCTTTGTACAATCCTAATTGTTTTCTTAGAGTTTTGTACATAGTGAATGCTCAAAAAATATTCATTTGGTATCAATCTGCAGACAATGCACATGAAGCAGGAAATTGGGACTGTTCACAAGATTCCTCAAGCAAAATGGGGGTGTAATTTGAAGCAAAATATCCAAGAGACTGGATGCCAAAGGGTTAGGTTCAAATACTCCAATTATATAGAACGGATCGTGGTTATCAGAGTTGGAGAAGTTGGAAGGTTGAGTAATGAAGTTGAAGTTGTCATAATCAAGAATACTCCACAAACTGAAACTAATACTAATACTAATACTACCAATAATAATGAAAAGAATACTCCACAAAGAACTGGCTACCGCTAATGACTGGTTCTCCCTTAAACATAGCTCTCCTTTTATTACCAACATCTCTCTTCCCTACCTCTCATCAACCCCCAGCCAAGACATTAAATCTTTCATACGTCAGTCTCCCCCTGAGTTACAGATGTTGTCAGGTAATCCATCACCAGTGGATTACAAAGTGAAACGTGAAATCTTGCAGTAGATGCAGGGTTTCATAAGGTCGGTTGACATCGATGGAGTTGGGGATCTCCTCCCTCTCAGGGGAAGTTGTTGATGGATGGCGAACTGGCAGAGATGGGCTCATGACAACCATGGGGAAGATGGCCTCTAGGATAGGCCTTCAGAGAGAAGGACGTGAGCATCAAAAGGTGATCAGGGGCTCGGGGAAACAAAGCCCTGCGTATTTTTGTAGACTGACCCTCTATGGCCTTCCTCAGTATGTAAAATGAAGGCGACCTAATTGTACTAAGATTTAGTGTTTTGCCAGAAAAATCACCCAGATGAAAAATAAACAATTCCTGCATTTTTTTTCCTCAGAAGTCATGCATATTTGTGATTATGACCAAAAGCATAATAGACGATGATATAGACTTATTTCGTCGTTTTTGTTCCAGTTTTCAAGATAAAGTTCCAACAGAAATACCTTTTTTTTTTTTCGCTGTTCAGCATGAAGTTTTGGTCCCCATTTTATTGAAGTGATTCCCTCATGGCCTTTCTCCAGCCTACCAGGAGTTTCCCATGCTCCACCCTCCCTCTCGCTATCCAGTGTGGAATAAGTTGGTGCCTTGGCATGCCGCCAGCTCACACTCTGCCCAGGTGCCTCTGAGGAAGGAAGGCTATTCCAGCAAAGTTGGGCACAGCATGTTCTAGCCATATCCTCCTTTTGCTCTTGGCAAATGCCCCAGGTTGAATTTCTTCCAAGATTTTAACTGAGAATTATCACTAAGTAATGAGCCTCTTCTTACCAATGCATAGGACACTTTTGTGTTGCTGCTATCCTAGGGGTGAGGAGTCCAAGATTTGACAGATAAAGGCATTTGGGTGCTTTTTTTACCCAAAACCACATTTGAAAGAGTTTAGGAGTGTCTGAGTAGAGTTTGGTCAAGGAGAGAATCTTTGTCTCTGCCAAGACCCCATTCGCACTGGGCTGACGTGTCTCCCTGCTTCCAGCTTCTCCTGACCGCCTCCCCCTCCCCCCACCTTCCCACACCCCCGCACCACAATTTCCTCTTCTCCTTCCCTCCTCAAAGCCTCTGGGGCCTGAGCCTGCCAGCGCTGGATGACTAGCTAATGTGCTTCCCTTCCTAGAAGCACCATGATTTTTTTTAACAGCTTTATTGAGGTACAATGCACATACCATACAATTCACCCATTTAAAGTGTACAACTGATTGGTTTTTAGTATATTGCCAGATATTTGCAACCAACACTGGAATCACCCCATCCCCTGTGATGCTCTCCTCCCTGTCCACATCCCCCATGCCACCCTCACCGTAAGCAACCACTAAGCTATGTCTGTCTCCACAGACTTTCCTGTTCTGGATATCTCACATCAATAGACGCGTGCGACATGTGGACTTTTGTGACTGGCTTGTTCCACTGAGCGTGTTTTCAAGGGCCGTCCCTGTTGTCGCGTGTGTCAGCACTTCAGTCCTTCTTATGGCTGCAGATTACTCCATTGTGTGGCTAGACCAGGTTGGAAGTACCCATTCGTTAGTTGGTGAACATCTGGGTTGATCCCACCTTTTGGCGATTGTGAATAATGCTGCTGTGAACATTCGTAACAGGTTTTTGTTTGAACATAGTGCTCCTGAGGCAGCACTATGATTTAACCACATTCGAGTGTACAGATCCCCAAAAGTCTCCTTAGGACGACACCAGGGGTGAAACTCATGAGACATGAGGCCCGTGGGGAGGAAGATTCCAGGAAGAGACAAAGCCTTTTCTGCCCCCCACCCAGAACCCATGGGGGTGACTGTCTGTCCCCTTGTGCCACAAGCACACAGCAAGCTGTTTGGAAGCACAGGCTCAACTCCTATCTCAATCATTTGTTAACCTTGTGTTCAAAGGCTGGTTACTTCTAGCTCTACACTTCTGATTCTCCATCTTTAAAACAGGTACATAACAGATGTACTTTATGGGACTGTTGTATTATTAGGATGCTATAACAAGGAGCCCTTAGCACAATGCCCAGTGCAGAATAGTTATTTCATAAGGGTTTGCTATAGCTTATCAGTTAGGAAGCTCTGAACTGCAAGTGAGAAACTGTCTGACTAAAGTGACTAGGCTATTGGGAGCTTGTTAATGAACTTCACATACAAGAAGTCCAAAGGTAACTGGGCCAGTTCAGCAGCTCTAGATTCTCAGAGCTGTTAAGGGGCCATTTCCCTTTGTATCTCTTGGCCTTCTCCTCTTAGAGGTAAGACGGCTGCCACAGCTCCACACATCACATCCTGCCTCAACCAAGTTCCAAGGCAGGATGAAGCAGGAAGAGTCTTCCCCTCTCTCATTTCACCTCCACCCACTTCCTCTGCTGACTTCCCCTCAGGAATAGAAAACACAGCCAACCCATAATTGTGAGGGAGGCTGGAAAAGTAGGGGTATCTGGCACTCTCAACTTCTGTTGTGGATGGTAGACTGGTTAAAAAAAATTTTTTAAAACAGGCAGAGAAATGTCCATTGGTAATTGATGACAAGTCAACAGTGTCACCATCTTTGTTTTTATTGTTGTTGTAATTCTGTATTAAGGAAATGCAACCATATAAATGATTGGCTCTGAAACTTAGTATTCTATTGCCCGCTCACTCCCATTGGGGGGGTGTTACAGCTTGTCATGGTTACACAAGGAATCTCCCTTGTTTCAGATTATAACCCACACCCAAATCCTTCTGCATCATTGCTACAAAAAAGCACAAAGAGGAATCCAGAGAGACCGCCTTACTGCCAACTGTAACCATACAGACAAACAATATAGGGACTCGGTGTATGGTAGTGAAAGCCGCATGTGAGCTGGTGGTCTCCATGGAGACCTGATTGGGGCAAGGGTCTGGGATGGAATGTGGGGAGGGTCCTATTTTAACTCTCTTAAATCTCAGAATTAGAACTAGGAGCGATCTCAGAGACCATCTCATCCAAGCACTTCACTTTGTACAGGAAAGAAATGAAGCTAGA
Organism: Hipposideros armiger; assembly: GCF_001890085.2. NCBI lineage: Eukaryota > Metazoa > Chordata > Mammalia > Chiroptera > Hipposideridae > Hipposideros > Hipposideros armiger. Next base: position 1,959,077 of record NW_017731596.1, read on the forward strand.
AATTAAATTAGACCCAAATTCCTCCAAATGAAATGAAGCTTGGTCCTGTCTGTAGCTACTCAGGTCAGGCTTCTGGCCTTGAACCTGCCACCCTAGACTTCCAAAATAGCCAGCCGTTTTGCCCCTTGACACTGAAGTCCATCTTTCCTGGAGCTCACAGGCATAATCCATTTTAATAGATTAATCTCTTTTCATATCATTTTAATTTTGCTTAGTTTCCAACACACCAAGCTCCTAAAAAGGGCAAAACAGAGGCCATTGATTGAGCTGAGAACAAATGACATCAGGTTTGTTCATTCGTCTTGGCAGCATTCCTGCCTTTTATGCAGTGTCCACAGAAAAGGACACGAAGAAAGGTCGAGATACAACCTTGGGTTGAGGCCAACTTAAACCCTACTTTCTGGCCCCAAAGCGTAAACAGTGGCCCATCGCAGTCCTGTCCTGTCACACAGCTTCCTGCTGTTTCCCACGCTGTTCTTAAAAGGCCATCCCTCTACCTCAGTCTCTCCCAGAACCTAAAGTGTTTCTACATCTTAAATGTAAGGGGCAGGATGGGGCTAAGACGGCATCACAACAGGAGAAATCCCAGGGGGTGAATGGCTAAGATGTACCCTAAGGCCTCAGGCAACTTCCATACCCTCTTACGCCTCAGGTTCCTCATCTATAAAATAGACATAAGAAAATAATACCCACGCCAAGAGATTATTT
>NW_017731596.1:1960649-1961370 GCF_001890085.2 Hipposideros armiger
GACAGCCATCCCAGAGATATAGCCCCATTAACCGTGTTTGTGACTAGGGGTCACGGTTTACAGATTGAGAAACGAAATGAATTTAACCAGCACTGAAACAATGGAGTAGAGAAAAAAAGAACAGGAAAGCTTTCAGTGCAGAGTACATGGTAAAGAAGAAAGAACTGTTCCATGAAACTTTTAGTTTGGATCTACACACACATATATGTAAGTGTATACACTGAGTCACAATCAAAAATATATTTCTTACTGTGATGTATTGTCCAAAAAAGTTTTAAGATCAATACAATGAACTATATGACTTTTTCTAATGGATGGATTACCCTTGACTTGCATCACACATGTATGATTTCCTGCCTTCCGTTTATGATAAGGGAGGGCGGCATTATTTACTTCAACAAACTTTTGCGTCAAATGGCAAATCAGGCACCAGCCCACACCTAAGCTGTGTGGCAACATGTTTAGGATCTGAGGCTTTGGAATCAGAGTAACCTGAGTTTAAACCCCAGCTCTTGAACTTCCCACGTGCATACCTTAGGCAAACTACCTGGCTCCCTCGGAATCAGCTTCCCCCAGAACTAGCACCTCTCTTGCATGGTTCCAGCCAGGAGTCAATGAGACAATGCACTTGTCATGTCTAGTAACAAGCCTGCTGCCTAGGAAGTCTTCAATACTTGGCAGTTCTTGCTCCTTTAACCACACTTTTCACTCTAGAGCACAT
>NW_017731596.1:1966212-1969854 GCF_001890085.2 Hipposideros armiger
TAGAAGAGATAAGAAACATATAGTGAGTTTCTGGAGGAAGGTATTAAAGTTGCCTAGAAGAACCATTTTATGAGAATCCTGAGAGCATTTCTAAGACACAAGTCATAACAAGCAGATGGAGAACCTGGGGTGCTAGTTGGGAATTTTAACATCTAGTGCTGCCAGCAATTCGAACATCCCCAGGGTCTGGCAGGCACACACTCTGTGTGTGAAACACAGACCCAGCCCTAGACCTCTGAGCAGCAAAACCAGTGACAGAGAGCAGCCTGGGGATAGCCACTGTGACTCAGCACCGTGTCATAGTTTGCAAGCTCACTGGGTGTCAAGATGCTGGGGAGGCCCCATGCTAACTATAATAGGATGAGGCACCTGTCCTGAAGGGCAGGTGTGAAATCAAATACCTGTACTATGTGGGGTATTGGGTCCCAGGGCTGCCATAACAAATTGTAAAAACTTGGTGTCTGATAACAAGAGAAATTTATTCTCTCACAGCTCTAGAAGCCAGAACTCTAAGACCAAGCTGTCAACAGGGTCTCGCTTCCTCCAGAGTCTCTAGGGGAGGGTCCCTCCTGCCACTTTCAGTCTTTGGTGGCTCCTGGCATCCTTGGCTTGTGGCCGCGTCACTCCAATCTCTGCCTCTGTCTTTACGTGGCTTCTTCCCACTGTCTCTATGTTCCTTCCACTTCTATAAGGACAATGTAGGAACCACCGTAAGTCCAGGGTGATCTCATCTCAAGATCCTTAACTTGATTACATCTGCAAAGCCCCTTTTACCATGAGGTCACATGCTGAAGTGCTGGGTGGACATGGATATGGACATGGACCAGAATATTCCCCTGCTCGTGGCCATCATGAAGCCCAAGCTTCCTTTAGCATCAGAGCAGAGGGATGGGTCTGGCTGAGGTCAGGAAGGTCTGTGGACAAAGCAGTCTTCCAGTGGGTCTGTACAGGGGAGCAGGGTTTTCACTTGTGGAGCTGAGAGCAGTGGCTCTGGGGTGGAGACTACTGACGGTCAGCAAGATGAGTGCAGGCCAGGCCTTAGTTGAGACACCTCAGTGCCCTTTTTATTGGTGGTGCACAGTTTATGCTTGGAAGCAGAATTGTGAGTGGGAGGGTGAGAGAAAGCTAGAAAAGGGGTACACACCGAGGGGGGATGTGGATTCCTGGGAGACAGCTGTATCAGCCTGCTCCTGCTGCTGTAACAAAAATCCACTATAAGCAGCTTCAACAACAGACAATTATTTCTCGCAGTTCTAGAGGATGGAAGTCCAAGATCAAGGTGGTGGCTGATTCCATTTCTGCTGCGACCTCGCTTCCTGGTTTGCAGATGGCTGCCTTTTCCTGGGTCCTCACCTGGCCTTTCTCTGTGCATGTAAGTGAGGAGCCAGGGACAGAGAGAGGTCTCTGGTGTCTTTTTTTTTATAAGGACACTAATCCTGTGGGATCAGGGTCCCACCCTTATGACCTCTTTTAATCTTAATTATTTCCCCGGTGTCTCCATCTCCAAATACAGCCGCACTGGGGACTAGGGCTTCAACATAGGGGTTTGGGGGGACGGAAACCATTTAGTCCATAACAATAGCAAAGATTGTCGATACCTTCAGTCAAGAGACTACAGAACTCCACGTGTTCAGATGTCAGGCCTGGCAAGTTACACAGATGTTTGGATGCATAACCTCCTTTCAGACAGTCCTGAGCTGGAAGACTGGATTTGAATTCTGTTCTGCTTCTTACAAACTAGGCAATCTTATCCCAGTGACTGAATCTTTCTGGTATCAGTTTTCTCATCTGTAAAATGGAATAATGGTAGACTCTGCCTCTGTTGCTGTCATGATTAAATAAGTTTATGTTGATGAAGTGCTTTGACCAGTGCCTGGCTTGTGGGAAACACTGGCAAATGTCACTGTCATCATGTTCCTCTTTGTCATTTTCACTAGTGTACTGGAGGCCCCTCTGTAAGTGTGAGTTATCCCTTTTTCGTTAGCAGTAGATTCCGGCTCTGACTACAGCAGGGAGGGTGGCCACCCAGTGCTGCTGTGTCATGGATGTAAACACTTCTTTTTAAATCTAACACTGTGAGACTCTGAGAACACATGCCTGTCTGCCTCCTCACCCCATCCTCTGCCAAGGTTTGGATTATACTCGTGCACAAAAATATTTGTCAGCTCAGACACGCTGCAAAAAAAAAGAGAGATCAAACCTGACATTCCCAGGGGAACACTTGCCATGTCAGAAAGCGTCCGTCACAACCCACNGAGACTCACATTCCTTATCTGCAAAATGCAAGTGATGGCTAAACCTATAGTGAGGATTAAATGAGGTAACGAGTATGACACCCTTAGCTTCTAGGAGACGCTCAGTAAACCGCAGCCTCTTACTTCCGGCCGTTTTCTCTCCCTACACCACTGGACTCCAGAATCTGTGCTCTTCCCACAATATTGCGTCAAGTTTTGCGTTGCTGCTTGCAATTTTTTAACATTATGCTCTTCAAAAAGATGGACAAAGAGAAGCATCAGTGTGCTTTTCCCAGCAGGCCGCAGGGATAAATGCATAGAGGGGACCTGAGCTCAAAGGAAACAAAAGTAATTAACTTGGTGATCGATCTGGGCAGCTGGTGTCTTCACCACAGATTGACTAACCACAGAGCAGCCAACAGGAGGGTGGCAGCCGGGCCACCAGCATTCATGGCTCATGGACTGAAGTGTTTCTTCGCTTGTTATCTTTTTTTTCACCTTCTGATGAGCCTGCTGGCCCAGGAGGACACACAATAAAGTCGGGTCTCCTTAATATCAATAAAAAGCTCCCACCCAATTCATGTGCAAAAAATAACATGGGAAGAAATAATGACTTTTTTTAAGCAAGCTAAAAAAAACTTGCAATCCTTGCCAACAGATAGAAAAGCAATGCTGATAGGACTGTTTTATTGGCCTGTCACCTTGGAGAATTACAAAAAACAAAGAAAGGTGGGCGTAAAACCTCCCATCAAGAAAGATCTTTTCAAATATTACACAGTTATGGTCAAAATCATTCCAGAATTATATTTTCTTTTATGTACTCTGGTTCTTTCTTTTTATTAGAAGTAATTTGTGCCAAGAAAAATATTGTTGGCCCAGGCTGCCGGCCCATCTCTAAAAGTATTCCCGAAACCTTGTTTTCTTCTTGTCAAAAGACAATATGTTCGCCTCTCCCGCCCCCGGATCCCCAGCAAACCTGTCCTCCAGCTCAATGGCCAGGCCAGTCCAGTATGGACCACAAGAGCTGCGATGGAGGATAGTCAGATGATGACCGCACTTGAGTCTGGGTTCAAAGCCCCAGTTCAGAGGCATTGGGAGTAGAACAATCGTGTTTGTTCATTTTAGAATACACAAGGAAATGTGTTTTGTTTTTATGTAAAGCTCATCAGAAACTGCCCTGGGGAAGTGAGAAAGGGATGGAGGTGTTGTTCAAGGACAGAGTCCTCCCGTGACCTCACGGCCGGTCCAAAGGACGCTGTGTGGCTGAGGACAAGGTTCCCTCAGTGCGTTCCAATGGCACCATGAAGCCACGCCTTTGTGATGAGGCACCCAATTGGATTGTGAGACAAATCTAAAAATAGACGGTAAAGATCTAGCAAAGGAGAAATCACAACGTAAATTGGCTTTT
>NW_017731596.1:1974694-1977767 GCF_001890085.2 Hipposideros armiger
CTCTTCCATTTTTATCTCAAGGGTAGAAGATTGTAAGCATGTACAATTTCATTTGTAACTCCAAAATCTTCATCTCGGTGCCACATGACTGTGCAGGCAAATCTTCAAAGGTCACAGGCATCCCAGAATCAATAGTTTATGTTCCGTTATAGAGACATTATCTTCTTCTAAAGGAGCTTGTTCCTGTTTGAAGCAGAAGCTCCTGGGACCCAAACTATCTTTGAACTTCCTCAGGTCTCCTGAGCAGGTTTTTTCAATCAAATTCTTCTCTCCCAGACGGTCTCCATGACTCTCCCATCAAATGAATGCTAAGCTTCTAAGGCCAAGAAACTTCACTCCCTAGTGGGGTCTACAGGTAGACAGGTCAGGGGCAATGACTGGGCTTTGTACAAGTTCGTAGTCCCCGCATGACCAAATAACCAGTTTCTCCCAATCACATTGCTGCATCTCAAAGTAAATTCATCAACAGACACCTCAACATGGTGCCCTGGCAAGGCTAGAAGTGTGTCAAGTACAGACAGAGCTACCCTTGCAAAGCTTAGAATCAAGTGAGAGAGGCGTTTCGTTGTGTGACATAGGCCTGTGATACCCCAAGCACACCTCACACCTTTAACAGGACTGAATGAAGAGGGGTTGTGATTGGGGTTAGGCACAAAATTTAAGAGACCACCAAAAAACTCGAGAATCAAGACAAATGCTATTTTAATGCAATGGGTTTAAAAATTAAAATGAATGGTAAAGAATTATGGTGAACAAAAAAAAAATCAACATTTTAAACAAAGGCAAGCTCAAACCCCGCACTTGCACACCCCGAGAGTGAGCGCCTCACTCTCCTCACCCTAATCCTAAAACGAACCAATAGGTGTGGAGATGCTCTGGAAACGCCCAAGAGCTGTTCAAACACAAGGTACTCTCGCTGTGAGTACATTATCATTGCAGATAATAAGGGCAGTAACGATTCAGAGAAGAGACAGCTGTGTCTGGATGGACCCAGCTGATTCAACGAACTGCCACGTATCGGAGAGGACCTTTGACAGGCAGGTCGGGATTACAAAGTCAGAAGGACGTGGGGATGACCCAGGAGGGGGCCAGGGATAGGCCAGGGCAGTGCAAAAGGGACACTATGCTGGGGAGAGGGAGTACCAGAGATGGGGAGATATTGTCTTGATTCAAACAGGAGATGGATATTGAAGCATGAAAGAAATATGGTGGGGGCCAGCTGTGTGGTGTGTTGGCTAAGAGTTGGCTTGGGACACCAGCTCTGAGCAGCAGGGCCCCGGTTTGAACCCCACATGAGGGCCAGTGACGCTGCGCCCTCTACAGCTAAGATGGTGAACAACAGCTCGACCTGGAGCTGGGCTNNAGTGAGGAGCCAGGGACAGAGAGAGGTCTCTGGTGTCTTTTTTTTTATAAGGACACTAATCCTGTGGGATCAGGGTCCCACCCTTATGACCTCTTTTAATCTTAATTATTTCCCCGGTGTCTCCATCTCCAAATACAGCCGCACTGGGGACTAGGGCTTCAACATAGGGGTTTGGGGGGACGGAAACCATTTAGTCCATAACAATAGCAAAGATTGTCGATACCTTCAGTCAAGAGACTACAGAACTCCACGTGTTCAGATGTCAGGCCTGGCAAGTTACACAGATGTTTGGATGCATAACCTCCTTTCAGACAGTCCTGAGCTGGAAGACTGGATTTGAATTCTGTTCTGCTTCTTACAAACTAGGCAATCTTATCCCAGTGACTGAATCTTTCTGGTATCAGTTTTCTCATCTGTAAAATGGAATAATGGTAGACTCTGCCTCTGTTGCTGTCATGATTAAATAAGTTTATGTTGATGAAGTGCTTTGACCAGTGCCTGGCTTGTGGGAAACACTGGCAAATGTCACTGTCATCATGTTCCTCTTTGTCATTTTCACTAGTGTACTGGAGGCCCCTCTGTAAGTGTGAGTTATCCCTTTTTCGTTAGCAGTAGATTCCAGCTCTGACTACAGCAGGGAGGGTGGCCACCCAGTGCTGCTGTGTCATGGATGTAAACACTTCTTTTTAAATCTAACACTGTGAGACTCTGAGAACACATGCCTGTCTGCCTCCTCACCCCATCCTCTGCCAAGGTTTGGATTATACTCGTGCACAAAAATATTTGTCAGCTCAGACACGCTGCAAAAAAAAAGAGAGATCAAACCTGACATTCCCAGGGGAACACTTGCCATGTCAGAAAGCGTCCGTCACAACCCACAGTATCAAAAACTCTGTTTGACTATAAGTGTGGGATGGGTGGTATGTTGGAAAAGGGGGCTGTTGGGAGCCTGGTTGACAGGAGCAGACGTGCTGTGTGTGGCAGACTCCACACATGAAGGAGCCGTGCCTCACCCCATCCCCATGTAACTTCCCTCCCTAACATGATTTTTAGAGCTAAGGCCCTTCATGCAAAAATGAGACAAACAGGCTTCTTTCTTTCCTTCTTCCTGTCTCTCTTTCTTTCTTTTTAAATTGACTTTATTTTTTAGAACAGTTTTAGATTAGCAGAAAATTTGATCATAAAGCCCAGATGATCCCCTTAGACCCCCTCCCGCCATTCCAGCTCCCCTAGCATTAACATCTTGCATTAGTGCAATTGTAAAATTGTAGGAATATTGATACATTATTATCAACTAAAGCCCATAGTTGACATTAGGGTTCATTCTTGGTGTCGAGTGAGCACTCTGTGGGTTTGGAGGAATGTATCGTGACATGTATCCACCATCGGAGTATTTTTATTGCCTTAAACATCCTCTGTGCTCTTCCTAGTCAAGTCCTCCTCCCCCAACCCCTGGCAACCATTGATCTTTTCATTGTCTCCATGGTTTTGCCTTTTCCAGGAGGTCACAGAGTTGGAATCAGACAGTGTGTCACCTTTTCAGATTGACTTCTTTCACTGAGTAACAAGCGATTGAGTTTCTCCCAAGTCTTTTCCAGGCTTGAGAGCTTATTTCTTTTTAGTGCTGAATAATATTACATTCTTTCTTTAGTGTCTTCTGTCCACGTCATAATTCTGATCCACACTCTGTCTCCAAACAGGCTGAATAAG
>NW_017731596.1:1980647-1983266 GCF_001890085.2 Hipposideros armiger
AAAAATAAAAAAAATGTATTTCACCTTATAGCAAGAGAGGCCAATTCTTCACCTTTAGCTAAGTAAGCATAATACTTAGGACTTCATTCTTAATAAAAAGTGCTAAGCATGTGCTTAGCTGTATTCTAAGTGCTGGAGTGCACAGCACAGACCATGTCTGTGAGAAGAGAAAATGAAAGTAGCAAATATAACAACCCAAGGATAAAGTAATACAGCCAGGCACAGGTCCTAAGAGTCGCAATGCAAGTGCCAGATCACTGCTGAGTAAGGTCCGTCAGAGAGAACTTGGGGACGGTGAAGCTGTGCATTAGGAAAAGAACAGCAGAGGTGGGGTTGAGCAGACGGGGAAGGGGCAGAGAACGATAACCTTCGTTTGCTCGCAGAATAAGAGCATAACCGTGTATAAAAGTGTGCTGTTCTTATCTCCTAAAATCTCACCACAATTATTTAGCATCTTAACCAATCTTATAAAGTAAATGCTACATTGTCATTTTATAGGTGAGGAAAATGAGGCCCAGAGGATTGAGAAACTTGCCTGAGGACACACAATTATCAGGGACAGGGCGTGTTTCAAGCCCACCACGTGACAGAGACTCCTTGCTCTTTACAACTATGCTATAAATAATGATAAGACCTGGGTAATCCAGATATTCAAAGTCCTGCCACAAAGATAAGACTTGGTTTGATATACAGGGAAGGGTATGGAGGAAAGGAGGTGTTTGGGAAAATCATAGCACCAGGATGACTCAGAGAGGGACAGAGGGTACAGAAAAGTAGGGAGCCCAAGTATGAAATAAAGCCAAGAAGGAGTGCTTCTAACTGGCACTATAGAAAGGATCCTCAGAAATCCAAGCCCAGGTTAGGGAGCTTGGGAGGGACGGAGCAACAGTACCCCAGCATGATGAGGGGACAACAGCCCGTGCTGTTAGCCCTGATGCAGGTGTGGGTGCCCACTTGGGAGGCGGGGGCTGGAGAGAACCAGAAAGGATGAGTGCAGTGTGCAACATGTTAAATTCCAGTTTAAGAAAGCAGTTTCAAAGCAAAGTCAGCCATCTGTCCTCTCCTTCCAAAGAACCCATATCCATTGTATATACGAAGACCACATCTTTACCCATTCATCCATGGATAGACACTTAGGTTGCTTCCATGTCTTGGCTACTGGAGATAATGCTGCAGTGAACATAGGGGTTACTCGTAAAAAAGATGATACATTGTCATTTGCGACAACGTGGATGGACCTTGAGGGTATCCTGCTAAGTGAAATAAGTCAGACAGAAAAGGACAAAAACTATATGATTTCACCCGCGTGTGAAAAACAAAAAAAAAAGAAGCGAACAAATAAAACAATACAAAAACCAACTTATAGATACAGACAAGTTGGTGGTTACCAGAGGGAAAATGGGGTGAAGGGACTTTTGGTGGTGAGAATGCAATAGAGTCTATAGATATCAAATTATAATGTTGTACACCAGAAGCTTATGTTATTAACCAAAGTGACCTCAATTTAAAAAAATAATAATAATCAGAGAAAATAAAGGAACCCACCCTGTGTCATCTGGGGAGGGAGAGAAGGGATGAAGGACAGCTTTAGTGCTTTCACACACCCCTGGACGCCCTTACTCACAGGAAGGAGAAAATGCAGTTACGTTTTCCTTACTAGGAACTGTCCTGGTACTGGGGAGATCAAGACACATAGGACATGGTGCCTGCCCTTGGACATGGAGACAAGCGGGTGGAGTGACTTGCCCAGGTGGAAAGCCAGCATGCTACAGAAATGTTCAAAGAGCATGAGCGGAGCCCTAAAGCCTCTGACCCATGGGCCACCTCCCACCCCCCAAAGGCAACCCTTCCAGGCAACACAACGGACAGCGATCACCATCCACAAGTAGCTACTTAGCACCTATTGTATGCAGTCCCCTGCGTAACAACACCCCAGGGACACAGAAACCCATAGGCCCTGAGACTGCCCTAGAGTGGCTAAGTAGCTTGGGAGAGCAATTGATGGGCACAGAAAAAGATAGCTTTTCTCACTAATTATGATTTTGCTAGTGTATTATGGATGAAAAAGATCTTGCAAATGAACTCATCATTTTTCCTGAGAAGATGCAATCATTTCACAGTATCCTTGTTGAATTATGCTGTGGTATAGCATATATACCACATTATAGCGTATAAAACATTAAGAAATGGTATAGCAAATATACAGCATATATATATAAAACACTAAGAAATGGTATAGCATATATACAGCATATATATGAAAAACATTAAGAAACAGTGGCAGATATCTTTATACTACTGAAATATGTAAATTATATGTTTATATTGTTTTAAAAGTACTTCATCAGATTTAGTAAAGAATAAAAATTTTAGAATGTAAATTAAAAGATATATAATGTATTAAAAATATACAAAAGTAAAGATGATAAGAAAGCCAAATAAACTCCCCAAAAATGTTGGCTGGAAGATACTAAAGAGCAAGAGAAACATATGCTATACAGATAAAAATTGGAAAGTACTAAGGTGGCAGTCTAATCATCAGACAGTCTACCCAAATCTCTTGAGCTTTATAATTTAGTCTTTTAAAATTAAACCCATTTAGAATATTTCATTTTGAAG
>NW_017731596.1:1983394-1994466 GCF_001890085.2 Hipposideros armiger
TGTGTGTGTGTGTGTGTGTGTGTGTGTGTGTGTGTGTGTGTGTGTGTGTGTTTCCATCAAGGAATCCTAAATGTACATACTAGAGATCTCCACTTCACCAACTGGGTATAAACATAATAATATGTGCAACTAATAATAAATTATCAGCATGTTCTGTTTCCACTGGGTATCCTTTTGAGAGTAAGATATGAAAAACCTTTTTTCAAATATGATTTTGGAGCACTCTTTAGTTTTTGATTCTTTGTTTTTATTATATGTCTTTAAATGTAGAATCATGGTCTAATTATAATTTATTATGGGTGAAATAAAAGGCAAACTAATGAGATAAGATACTGCCCATTCAGAATTTTTTTACGGACCATCGATGTGTGGATAAGTGTTTCCTAAAATATCTCTCATGCAATTCTAGTGTTGCAATACCCACCGCCTGGGGTGGAGGGTGGGGGCAGGGAGTAATTGTTCCATATTCAAATAAGACTAGGAGACATCTCATATTACATTCACTTTTGGACCGCCAGTGCCCAGTAGCATTATAAAGGCTATGAGAACTCCTAAACTAGACAAACCACTTTAATATCATTTCTCCGATGTATTTGGCCAGAGAACACCCTGCTTCTTTTCTCTTTGGGAAGTTCCAAGTGATTTACACAGAACTACCTCTACCTCAACCAAAAAAAACATTAACTATAATCTAAGTGGTCACTAAAACTTTTACTATAAATCAAAATTAACCACCTAGAAAGTCTTCTGGTGCTTTGAGCCCCACTTCTAAGGTTGATGAGAAGACCCCCAAGGCACACCCACTAGAAGGTTAGAGCAAGTGTATCAGTCAAGGTTTACAGAGAAGCAGAGCCAGCACGAGACACGTATTAAGATATTTACTACAAGGCGCTGGTTAACATCATTGTGGAGGCGTTTCAGGAACAGCAAGCTCGAACCTTTGGGCACGAGGTGAAGCTTCAGTCCACAGGCAGAATTTCTTCTTTGAGGGGAGTTTCAGCCTTGCTTTCAAGGACCTACAACTGATTGAATCCAGCCCATCCAGATTATCTAAGATAATCTTCTTTACTTAAAGTCAACTGATTATAAAATCTAATTGCATCTACAAAATATCTTCACAGCAACTTCGAGATCAGTGTTTGAGTAAAATACCTGGGGACTATAGCTTAGCCATGTTAATAGGTCTAAAAGACCACCATCTTTGCCGAGTGGGGTGACCCAAATCTTAATTCTGGAAGAGTCTGGACCATTATCAGTCCTGCGAGCATTGTGTTTTGTAATTTTCCATTGACTTTAACCACGGGGCATGGTAGTACTATGAAATGCTCTCCTGTATTGCAGACATATTCTTTATTGCCCCTACTGTGTAGTGGCAGTCCAGTTCCCCTTGGTCCCCGGGATCAATCACCCCAGTCCGTACAGTAAACCTCTTCTTTGCCTGTTGGTTCAGAGGCACGAGGTGCCCAAAGTGGCCAGTGACAGTCACAACTTTCAGTCCAATGGAATTGTTGTGCCTCCTGGTGGAAGTATGACTTCCTTTGGAAGTAAGAACCCTAGACCAGCGGAGCCTCAAGATGAGAGGATGGGAAGCAAAAATTTTGCAAGTGGTTAACGAGGGGTAATGGTGAGTGGATCTGTGAATCCTGGCTGTGGGAGAGACAGCACCATATACTGCACACTGATTTAGGGCATATACTTCCTCCCAGAGGACGTTGCCCAAGCCCTGCAGGGTATTTCCACCTAACTAGGGTTGTAACTGAGTCTTTCAAGGGCCATTCTGCCATCTTATGAGGCCAGCTGCTTCAGGATGATGAGGAAAATGGTAAAACTAGTGAATTTCTTGAACATGGGCCCATTGCCACACTTCCTTTGCTCTAAAGTAAACCCCTCAATGGAAGCAATGCTGTGTAGAACGTCTTGACAGCGGGTGAGCCATTCTCTAAATCCGTGGGTCACAGTTGTTTCAGAAACATTGCACTCAGGGAAGGCAAATCCAGACTAAGTATCTACTTACGTAAAAACAAAGCACTATCCCTTCCATGGTGGGAGTGGTTGGTGTAATCAAACTGCTACCAGGTAGTGGGCTGACTGCCCCCATGGAATGGTGCCATTCTGGGACATTGACCCAATCTGCTTTTCATAGCTTGGACGTTCATCAGTGTCTATAGGCAGGTTGGTCTTGTGAGTTTCTGAGTCACGCATAACCTCCGTGCCTGCCATCATGGCCACTTCGCTCATGAGCCCATTGGGCGATGACAGGGGTGGCCGGGGAAAGAGGCTGACTGGTATCCACAGAACAGATCATCCCATTCACTTGTTTTTAAAAATCCTCCTTAGCTGAGGTCACCCTTTGCTGAGTAGTTACAGGGGACACAAGGATCATTACATTCTTTGCCCATTCAGAGGAATCTGTCCACATGCTTGTATCCAGACCTCCTTGTCACCAATTTTCTAATCACATTCCTTCCGAGTCCCTATCTATGCAGCCACACTACTGACCACAGATGATGACTCTGTATAGCCTCAGACCTCTAGCCGTTTCTCCTTCCAGACAAAATGAACAAGCAGGTGTACTGACTGCAGTAACGTTTTGGGTCAGTTCAGACCCAGAATCCAGTAAACTCTTAACATGACTGATTACTTCCTTTCCCCAATGCATAATAACCTTGGTAATGACTGTATGTCCCTCTGCAGAAGGCTGGGAGAAAGACTAACAGTATGAAATTTTCATAATGTGATGGAATCCGTCCAAGAAGACCTAGGTCTCCCTCATTAAACAGGTTCTGGGTCTATAAACCGACCCAAATCTGGGAATTGATTGAGGGGCTATGACTTTCTATTTCAATGAGTCAAGTTAGGCTTCTGTTCGTGAGGCCTAGAGCTCTTCTACTTATACATTCAGATCAAGTAAGAATTTAGTAGACTGTTCATCTGCTGCTTTTCTAGAGACACCATGATGAACCAGCCAAAGCCATAGGGCTCTGTGAATCAGACTGTAATGATTACTGCTGTGACACCACTGTCCATCATAGTAACCATGACTACCTTGTATTTGGCAATTAAGTGCAAACACTTGACCCCTGCCACCCTGGGATCCAACTATCTTCATTGCACTTGGGGATTTCAGTTCAATGGTAGAAGTTTCCACTCTCATTTCTGTCCTACAGAAAAGAGTGAGTGCAGGATTCTTCAAGGATGTTGGGGTTCCCCACACCAATTTATTTCTCACACTCGTGGTGAAAGATATGACCTGTGGACCCTCCCTGAGTGAGGCAGCAAGGCTTATATGAAATTCCTCTAGAACATTCCAATGTGTCCTATACACCACGGGTTACCTTCCTCTAGAGTGGACTGTGGCACTTCTGACATTTCAACTACATTTAGCTCTGGCCACTTTTGAGTCCATGCTTTAGCCAAACAGATTAACAAACTTGTAGAGCCCTTTCTAGCCCTCCATATAAAGTACTGAACCAGAATTCCTGCCTCAGACGTCTGTGTCAATGACAGGGTGAGTCTTGAAGAGACTCGGCCCTGTCTTCCAAGCCAACTACCTGAGGGGCGGCCATTACAGCTTCCTCAGGCAAAGCAAGGTGAACAGGGGTAGAAGGGCAGCTTCTATTGGCAAAGGGGCCTGGGCGGAATTTAGGAATCTGATACCCCGGTTTCATAACCATCTTCTCACATGTCGCCATTTCAATTTTCAGGGGCCAGTTCCTTGCAAGTCAATTTCCTAACTTTCAGCTATTTTCAAACTGTCCTGGGGGGCTCTGAAATTTCTCGAAGGGAAAGGAGACGTAAAGTATCAGATTCTGGATCCTAGCTGCCATCTCATCCAGGAATGCTTGGCTTTTATCTATTACACACATTGAGTTTCTATGTGAAATTGTACTTGGAAAACAAAAATGTTCTGCTACTTAAAAAGAAATTGTAAACAGGACTAAATTAGCTTTTACGCCTTTCTCAACTAAAACAGCCTGCAGTTGTATGCAACTGAAAACAAGGCAGTATTCCTGAGGGGATGCACATTGATGGTCAGAGGCTGGCATGGACACGTGAGCGTCTTGGCCTGTGACCGCACATTTTCAGGAGGAGCCGAGAGTTCAGTTTGCATCTGTAACCTCGCACGAGCTCTTAGGGGAGATGGCTTCCACACGCAGGGCTGTCCAAACTGCCACAACATCAATGCAGCTTACCCTCAGCCTGGTGCCCTCACTCCACCTCACAGCGCCCCTGCCCTTTGGGACATCACCCCCCTGTTAGCTTGTCAGCATTGGTCTGACCTTGGGACAACTGAACCGTGTACACTGTGTCTGGGCCTGATGACCCCACGTTCCCACAGAGGAGTTAGATAAGGAAACCAGAGTCTAGAGACGAAGAGCTGGACAATGTCTTTAGCCGGAATATGGTTCAGTTACCATCTATGCAACATGTACAGTCACTTCCCGGGATGGAGTTCCTCAGGCTGATTCATCATGGCTGACATTTCCCCCTCAACACTACACCTGTATACAGGTAAACTGCCACCTGACCTGTGGATTCACCTTCAAACAGCTGGGCTTCCCCAAAACATGCTTCCACACCAACTCAAAAGATAAGGTGCCCTTTCCATTTGGTTTTGCTTTGCCATTTCCCTGGGTCACATCCCTTGTACTAAGAGGCAGTGGAACTAAAAAGCATAAAGAAAAGTCTTGTGTGTGAATTCCAGGCCAATTTCATACTCAAAGCACTAGGACAGTTCCGCCCTGAGCCTGTTGCCTGTCACTTCATGTGCTTATTGGAAATAATACCTGCATCCAAGAGTGTCTACATATTAAATAAATCAGTGTGACAGACTCAGAGCACAGTGCCTGTGGCACATCATAAAGATTGTCCCCACCCTTTGCAAAGCAGCAGGAACACTGAGAGGGCTCATGATTCCATGTATTATGTAACGCCAATACCACCCCCCATCTTCTAGATGCAACCGTTTTATTTTGGCTGCTTGGTTTTTTCATTTCTCTTCTTCCTTACTTTTTCCTATAGCTTGATAATTTAGTAAGAATAAGACAGATTGTCAGAAATCTTAGAGATACAAATACAATAACTCCGAAACTAGCTTAGCTGTCTTCCAGCTGTGTTGTTATTGATGTACAAATTCAGAAGCCAAAATCAAACCACATGGTCCCTCAGAGGGTTCCCTGAATGTCCCAGGTGTCCTGACTGCCACATCACACAGTAGGTGGTCCTGAGTATCATGCCACAGGAGATGTCCCTGACTGCCATGTCACAGTGACTTGTAAGGGGTGGCCTGAGAGAATCAACTCTACTAACCAACGCTCTCAGGAAGGAAGAATAGGCTGACATATGGCTGAGAAGAAAAAGTCAGACAACTTGCAATGACTCATACAGACGCTCGAAAATAAAAAATCCATACACAGCCACCTACGGTATTTTAATTTAAAATTTTTACCCAAGTCCTTTGCAAATATAATTTGCATGAAAACCCACATTTCTAAAAAGGTCTTCAGTTCTCATATATGATTTCCCAGACCTCCAGACTTCTATGTCTCCCTCTAAGCACAGACCATTTTTCAAAGCTTTGGTATATAAAACACAAACAGCAATTTAAGCTGAAATCTAATCAATTCACTCTTTTATTAGAAACATGAAAATTAAATTTAAATTCTCCTCTCAAATTTTTTAATAGGCAATTTCAGGACTTTTGGAAGGAGGGGAAAAACAAACCTTTTGACCACCTTTTTCATTTGGATTTCTAACTTCCCCGCCCTCTTCCCCTATCCTTCTCATCTTGGCTGAGAAGTGGTGAGACGGCTGGGGCCCAGCCTTTCCCTGGACAGGCTGCGAATCTCTGGTTGCTTTCTTCTCCATGACGGTTCGAAGGTCCCTGCAGGTCTTACATACCACAGTCTTACTCTCTGTTTGACCCCCCTGCCTCACCGTGTGTTGTCATTCATAGATTTGAAAGCCCATCTGGGAACACAAATAATGACACACACCTAGGATTTCTCTGGGGTTTGAGGACAAGGCCGCTCAAATCCCTCCACATTTCTTCGTTCTCACCTGGACAAAGGTGTGTGTCCCACAGTTTTTAAAGCTATCAGGTATGAGGTTCAGAATGATTCTGATCCCATACACAGGGTACTCAGCACTAAGATGTGCTATTTGAGGGTGGGGAGGCCCCCAGAATATCGAGGTTGGCCTCGTAAGAGTCGCATCCCTTTGTCTAGACCAGGGGTCGGCAAACTGCGGCTCGCGAGCCACATGCGGCTCTTTCGGGTACGTTCCGTCTCAAAAGTTTGCCGACCCCTGCAAGAGCCAATCCTGTCCCTCACAAGAATTTAAAAATTATTCGAGAACCATAAATATATTTTTACATAATCACCATTATGTGAATAATATCCTTTAAAGGTTTTAGAAATGAAACTATGATAGTTTTATTTTCATTTTTAGTTTTACTTCAAAGCCACATGTATGTACCCAAAGAGCCGCATGTGGCTCGCGAGCCGCAGTTTGCCAACCCCTGGCGGCTCTTCCATCTCAGAAGTTTGCTGACCCCTTGGCGGCTCTTCCATCTCAGAAGTTTGCTGACCCCTGCTCTAGATTCAGCTTTCATTTCCTTTGGTGCAACAGAGAAGCAGGTGAAGTGTGCCTCTTCCCTTGACTCCCTTGGGAGCCCTCCTTGAGTTCCCTCAGTGTTGTGTGCCCTGTCGATGGCTTCCGCTGCCTAGGGTCCCCTCAGAGTTCCCCACAGTAACTTCTCACACCCGGGGCTTCCCACCCCATTTCTGCTATCATAGTTTGTGGGGCCTGTTTGCCATTTCTTCTGACTTCTGCTCCAGATGGACGGTAATGGGTCTAACAGATTAAATGCATGATCAAAATCTTGCCAGAACTCTAGGCAGTTACTATGCTACCCACCCCCTGGCCTTCTGTCCCTGCACCCATCCCATTCCAGCCTAGTGATAACCCAGCTGCCTCCAAAAAGGCCCGTGTCAAGCACTGGAGACCAGCCCCCAGAGTGGATATTTAAGGAGTGGTGGGTAGACTCTCAGTGTGCCCAAGACAGGCAGCCTACTGCACCCTGAAACCAGCCCGTGCACACACCCGCATTCATCCCTACCCAGTCCTTCCCAGAAAAGAGCTGCCCATAACTGCACTGCACTTTCTCTCAATGTAAAATTCATGAACATATTGTGTAGGCACAGAATGAGGGCATCACATTTAACATTAGATAACTTTGCAGCTTCTCAAAAATGGTGTGCTGGTCAATGCTTATCAACAGGTTCTCCAGGAAAAAAAAATGCACGTGCACGCATGCGCGCGCACACGCGCGCGCGCACACACACACACACACACACACATTTATAACAAATTTTACTGATCTAAAGGCTGTATAGCACACAGTTTACAAATAATAATATACATAATAATTTTTGTTGTAAATTCCACATAGCCAGTTGATTCTTACAGAATGCTTTTGTTGAATTTTGCTGAATGTTTGTTTCTAAAGCCAAACTATGGTTCCTAGTGACAAACGAGTATAGTTCCAACATGAATCTTAGTTGAGACCTTCATTCAGTAAAACATAGATGATGAAGATGCCACAACTTCACTCATTCATTGACTTGAACAACTTCTTTGCTGAATCAAATAATAGTTTTCAAATACTAGAAGAATACTTAATCAGTTTTTTTTGTGGTATTCACAGTGTAATAGGTATAGGCCTGAGACATTCTTAAATTTAATCTACATTATTAATAATTTCCCATTACTTCCTTAAATCCAGACAAGAATTTCTCAGCTTCACTACTGACATTTCAGACCAGAGAATCTGAGCACCCTGTGTTGTGAGGACTGTCCTGGGCATATAGAATGTTTACCAGCATCCCAGGCCTCTACCCAGTAGATGCTACCATCCTATTTGTGATCATTAAACGTGTCTCCAAATGTCCCCATGGGGCCAAAATTGTCACCAGGTCACAACCACTGACCGTGACAATCAATGAAAAAATAAACTAAGCCTTGATTGGTTGTGCTTGACAACTTCCATGGTATAAATGCTCCCACCCTGACCAGTTTCCAGCTATCAAAGTGACTTCACGAACACCATGAATGCTATATTTTCACCTCATCGATACAACAGACCTCAACAACCTCAAGAACATAGACACAGTAAAATAAGTGCGAAGGTGACGAGTTTTGAGTATCGATTACCTTTGTCTTCCATATAATTAATTTAGTTGTAAGTTTACATAATTTAATCTTTGACAATGACTGTGTTTCACAACAGCTCATAAACCTGATATTTTTGCAATCGGCCCTTGCCAGCCAGCACAGCCAGCCCCAGCTTCCACCCCGGGAGAAGATGGATTTGGGGAGTGAAATCTCTGCTCTGCCTCTAGGCCTGCCCCTCGGAGCACAGTGTCTGATTTGTTTGTACAATCTGCTTCTTCTCAACTCTCCCCTCAGTTAAGGCATGTTCTGAAAGCATTTTCAACACATTGAAAGGTCTCAGGGTGACCGAGCACACGTTCACCCTTAAAAATACAGCTGGCCAGCAACCTACCTGGAAACTCATTTTGGAAGGTCCCATCAAAAAATAATAATAAATTCTCTCAAAATTTTCTTCTGAACACCCCAGGCTAAAGTCTCCCTCTTCCTTTGCTCTGTCCCTCATTTGTCATGCTTCCCAGATTCTCTGTGTCAACATAAGCAACACACAAACCTGTAGAGAATTTTTGAAAGAGTTTATTTGAGCCAAACTGACAACATATGCCGAGGAGCAAGATCTCAACTGCTCCCAAGAATAGCAGTTTTGCAGCTTCTTTTATGCATTTGAAATTAAAGACTGAACTTAAGGAAGATGACATGGAGGTGGGAGAAAGCAAGGTGGGGGTTGGACTACAGGACAGTTAACAAGGCTCTGGGCTCTCCTGAGGGTGGGTACACTTATTTCAAAGGTGTGTTTAACCTAGATGCACAAAAACAGTGGACAAGGCTTGCTTAAGGCAAAGGTAAGCCTTTTAGCACAGAAGTTGTGTGCCTAGGGCGCTATCCACTGTGGCCTGCCCAGTTAGCAGTTTATGATCAAAGGTTACTTTTCACAGAACCCATTTTTCATCCCCATCTGCTACTAGCTCACATGGTTCCACTTTCTCAACCTGCTTCTTTGGAAGAGAGTATCCCTTCATGCCACATGCTCCTCTGCTCATTTGCAGGACAAGACACCTCTTGCAACGCCAGGCCTTCAATCTTACTCATCACCGGTTTCCTAAAGGGAAAGTGTCAACTGTCAGTTTCCACGGGTGGCATTCGACCTATGATTCAGCTTCATTTTAAGCACAGCTTGTTCTAATAATCCACTTTGTTGATCTGAGACTTGGTTCCACTTCTAGTCAAACGGCCTTTGAGTGTGTAGTAAGCGATACATGGCATGCGCTGGGGGAAAACAAAGGATTTCAAACACACAAAACTCAGTCATTTATTTAAGACACATTCATTACACTTCCTATGGGCCAGGCACTGTACCTACAGACACTGTCTCCCCCACCCTCTGCAGCGGATACTCCACCAGGAAGGCCAGCTGTCACTCACATAACCCCTCAAACACATCCGCACAAATAATGCAGAGGCTGATGAGAAGGAGGAAGCATGTGGGAAGATCCCCAATGTCATAGCTGCTAAGAGAGGCAGCAAGTCACAGAAAAAGAATGGTTTACCCGGGAAGCCCCGAGGTTGAATTTTGGCCCTCCCAACCTGCCCTTTCCCAGCATGCCTCAGAGGACGGCAGAAAAGTCTCAGAAGCCCAAATGTGGCTGATTCTCCACCCACGTCAGGGGAGAGAGGACTAGCGCCCAGGGTAAGCCTGTCATCTGGCTGATCTGCCCCAGGCTGCTGGAATGGTCAACATGGCAGAGGAAAGCCAGCACCCTGGACATGGCTGCTCGTCTTACGTGGCAGAGAGTGAGCCTGGAGGTCTGCCCGGCTCCTCCAGGTGGTGGGAGAAAGGACAGCTTCTCCCTGCGCAGTCCCCTCCAGGAGGCCAGGGGAAAAACCCCTCTCCAGGCAGCAAAGTTGGGTCCCCATTTACCCTGTGGACTCGATGCAGATAGCCTAGCTGGGCAAGGCAGGACAGTGCCCAGGAACCAGCCCTGACACCTTTGACCAGGGATGCCTCCAAGACAGCCAAGGTGGTGAGGCCAGAGGGCATGTGGATTCTAGACATTCTAAGTGAACGCTGGCCGCCCTGCCCAGGAGAGTATCAAGATCCAGGCTGTGGCCTGGGTGTGGGCCCTGAGGAAACAGCATCCACACATGTTAGGACCGTTCCCAAATGTTGGCATCTTGGGACAATATTATGGGATATGGGGCCTCCAGAAATCCCTGTGTGTGAGGCTCAAATCTATGAAGGGACCAGAGCAGAGAGGGGCAGTGGCACCCTGTGCAGACACTTCGACCAGCTCTTCCAGACCCTGTCCTGCCAACCTAGGAGGCCCCAAGTTGGCCGTGTTCCCCGAATCTCAGCCAGCTGCTACTACACTTAGGCCCACCACTCTTTCTAGTCTTGAGGGGCTGGCAGGGGTGGAGGTGGTCCTGGGGGCAGACCAACAGCGCCCCCCTGAGGAGTTTGACAAGGGTTAGGCTGCAGCAGAACCCTCCTATAAAACATAGATGTCGCTCATCCCAAAGCCAGAGGGCCAGTGGGCTCTGAGCCGGAAACGTGGCAAGTGTGGGCTGCGGTGGCAGCTCCCCCAGTGCCCCGGCCCCATGCCCTGGAGTCACTCCTAGCTGCAGTGCTCTCCAGCAGCATGGCCGGGGGCTTAGGTGGCCTCACTGCACCTGGGCTGAGGCCGTGGGGTGGGTGCCCAGTCCCCCAGTGGGACCTGGTGTGCTGAAGTGAGGGAGAGGGCCCCTGACTCCTTCCTCTGCCGGTGGGCGCAGAAGGTCCCGGGAGTGGGCCCAGCAAGCACCTCGTGACACACAGAGCCACCTGCCCGGCTGGCTTGCCCGGGCACACAGAGCATCTGGGCCGGGATGGGATCAGGAGCAGGACGCGGGGCAGGAAGATACAG
>NW_017731596.1:1996654-1997453 GCF_001890085.2 Hipposideros armiger
TAAAATGACGATAATGATAGCACTTTAATGTACATATTAATTCTCTATTGATTCATAACAAACACCCCAAAACTGAGTGGCTTAAAATAGCAGGAATCATGATCTCTGGCAGTTTGTAAGGATAATGCGTTTGGGACTGGCATGTCAGGCTCAGGATTCTTTCCATTACATCTGATGTTGGCTGGGGCTGGAGTCACCTTAAGGCTCAACCTGGCTGGCGGATCTGCTTCCAAGGGGGTCACGTACAGAGCTGGAGAGTTGAGGCTGGCTGTCGGTGGGAGGCATCAGTTCCTCCTGACACGAGCCTTCCACCAGGGCTGCTTGAGCATCCTCACAACATCGTGTCTGGCTTCCCCGAGAGAGAGGGGAGAGAGAGAAAGAGAGAGGCAGCCACTGTCCTTTTTATGACCCAGCCTTAAAAGGTCAAACACCATCACTACTGTCACATTCTATTCATTAGAAGAGAGTCACTAAGTCCTGTCCACATCCAAAAGGAGAGGAATTAGGACCTACCTTTTGAAGGAAGGATTGCTGAAGAATTAGGGACCTATCACAATGTGTTCTTCCAATGAACACAGAGTGAACACATTGGAAAGAAATAGGGTGCTATACGGAGAAGACCAGGAGAGCTACTTAGATGGGATGACCCAGGAGGGCTTTCTTGAGGACAAGGAGAAGCCAGTGATGGGAACAGTGAAGTGGTGAGCATTCCAGGCAGATAGAACGAGTTCAAGGGCCCCACAGAGAGAGACAGACCTTGGGCGGCCTGGAACGTCATGCGGTCAGGGTGGTTAGAGCC
>NW_017731596.1:1999628-2009933 GCF_001890085.2 Hipposideros armiger
GGGGTCTGGGGCCCACACAGTCTTTCAAGATATGGTCTCATGCTCCCCATGTTTATTATAAAACAATGTCTAGCCTTTCCTTTCTAACATCAAATGAAAAGTCATCTGTGGTATTGTTTATGTTCTTTGAGTTAGTTTTACTGCTTTTGCTCATTTTTAATGATGGTACTACCCGAGTTGTAAAGGAGGCCAGCAGGCACCAACTCGACAGCTAGGAACTTGACAAGCCCACAAGATGTGATCAAAAAATATGGTGAATGGAAAGGCAGGGTTCTTCACTATGGGAAGCATTGCATCAAACCTTAGTAACTGTGTGTGACAGGTTTCAACTTGTTCTGCACAGTCAGTCGGATGTGAGCTACAGTTAAGAGAAGGTGTGTTTTAAAGTGTGCTATAAATCACGGATCCCAAACAATGAATTAACATGAAATTTTGTTTCAAACTGCAAAAACATGCTAAAGAAACACACAAAACGCTAAAATTAGTTTATGGTAATGCTGCAGTGACCATGAAGATGGTTTACAAGTGGTTCAAGTGATTTTGCAATGGTTGTGAATCGATTGAAGATGAGGGGAGATTGGGACATCTTTCAACATCAGAAACCCAAGAGAATGTTGAAAGAGTAAGCGAAATGATTCAATTGAACAGGCGATTGACCATTCGGGAAATTTATGAGGATGTGAGCACCTCTTACTGTTCCGTTCAAAGCATTTTAACAACAAATTTGAACATGAGGTGAGTGAGTGTGAAATTTGTTCCACGTGTTTTGTTGTCAACCAAAAACAACAGTGTTTGTCAATTTCATTGGAGTTTCATGATCGTGTTACTTCAGATTCAGCTTTTTAAGACACGTCATCATGGGAGATGAAACTTGGGCCTATGATTATGATCCTGAGACCAAGGTTCAGAGCTCTCAATGGAAATCACCCAGTTCTCCTCATGCAAAAAAAAGCACATCAATCAAGATCTACCTGTAACATCAAGGTGATGTTGTGTTTTTTTACCTTGATGGAATTGTGTGAGCTGAGTTTATACCCAGGAACACTATGGTGAATTCTGAATATTGTAAGGGCTTATTAGATCATTTGAGAAATGATGGGCATAGAAAACAGCCTGAGAAATGGGCAAATGGTTTCACTCTCCATCATGACAACCTTCCGTGTCACATTGTTTCTGGTACGGCAATTTCTGTCAAATAAAATCATTACGGTGTGTCCTCATCCACCTATTCACTGGATCTGGCATTGTGCAACTTCTGGCTCTTCCCCAAAGTCAAAATGACCATGAAAGGTAAATGTTTTGAATCGATTCAGGACATGGAGGTAGCCATGACAGTGCAACTAAAGACATTTACAAAAGACGATTTCCAGAACTGCTTCAGAAAGTGGCAAGAATGATGGGATAAGTGTGTTGGAAATGAGGGAGAGTATTTTGAGGGGGATTAATGGCAATGTGTCTTTTACTGTAATAATTTTTTTAAATTTAAACATTCACTGTATTTTTTTATCATACCTCATATCTCACCAAATCCTTACACTGCATCCAGAGATGTATGCCACCATCCTCGTTTCCAAGCCTGGGAGCTTTGGTGCCATCCATCCATCCATTGAACCCAAGAGAGTTCTAATCCTAAAGCATCTCAATGAAACTAACCCTGTTGGGTATTTATTTCCCTTCTAAATCTTTACTTAGTGACCATTTAGAGCCACTGAGTAAAGACTTCAAACAGTCGTGCATTCTGCACGAAGCGTCCACCTGATGTGGAGGTCTCAGAAGTTGATGGCTCCACCAAAGGCCAACAGGTGCAGTGCGATAAGTCCCCAAGGAAAGCAGCAGCCTCCACTCGGCTAGACACTGGGGTGCTGGAGCCTGCACCCCAGCCCCATCTCTATCTGCCTCACTCGAGTTCAGCCCGTTGGTAGCACCTACCTCGCCCCAACATGGCTTCTCATGATATGGCCGGGGGCTCCAGGTGGCTGTATCCCTTTTTTGGCAGAAGGCAGATAGAGGTCACCTTTGCAGTCCCCACAGTGATGACTATCTAAACCATGGCCTATTCAGTCCCTTTTTCCTTTAACTGCTGCTCGTGACAAAGTACACACAGATTTGTGTCTCTAAGCCACTCTGCTTTCAAGAAAACTAGTCACTCCCCGCTTTTGCGGGGGGGGGGGGGGGGTTGCTTAAAAAACAAAAAAAGACTTTCAACTACAGATGAAAAGCTCTCAGGTAGCATTTGAAGATTTGCAGGACATAGATAACAAAGAAAAGTCTCAGAAAAGGGCCTTCTACCCCTGGGCCCAGCTTTTTCTTGCTTTGATAGCCTTTGCGTGTGTGTTGGGATATATATTTTTTTCATTATGCCACTAAACATAGATATCCCAGAAAGAGAGAACCAGGGACTATGAAAGTCAGCCACGTTCCTTTTGATTCTGTTCCTTCTTTATTGTAATTTCTGTTCCTTCCATGGCATTGGAAAATTCTTTTTATCTCGACTTTCTATCAACTTCGCCAGTTACAAACTTTTTTTCTTAGAGTTACAAGAGGGTCTCCTGCGGGTCTTTGGGGAAATCGGACTTGTCCCTCAGGCACACTTGCTGTCTATGTGTTTTATTGTTGAACACGCCTTAGAGCCAGCTAGCATCTGTCACTTCGCTACGTGTTGGGACGCCACAGTCCTTCAGGAAATTTCGGAAGCCCTAAGATACCTCACCTGCCCCCATCCCAACCGCACCATTGCTCAGATGTGCTCACACATGCCACTCCTGTGGCTGGCAGCACTGTAACCCTGAGCAATGAGACTGTGGCTGAGTCCTAGAGTCAGCCCTCAGAATGGAGGCCAGCCGCTCCCCACCCTGAAGGAAGAAACGAGGCCTTTCCTCCACCATCACAAACATCTTAGGCAGAAAATGTACCAAAGTTAGGGGTAAGGCAAACCCAGCCGGGATATTTCACCCCAGAGCAACCCACTGCCTCCCATCTGTGCTGCTGTCCCAGTGTGCACAGCCCTTTCATGTGTGTTATCACTGGAACTTCACACACCCATTGTATGGGTGAGTAAACTGAGGCAGGTGATGGTATTCAGTCCAGGTCCTGTCTGCTACAGCACAGTCTGAAACAGATAAGCCAGAACCACAGGAGGTGAAAACAGTGTGTTTCTTCTTTTATTTTAAACCTTTGTTTATTTTTTCAACAGTATAACATTTATTGGGTGCTTACATGCTAAGCACTAGAAAGATACTTACATCAGTCCATACCACAGGCTTCAAGCTACCGTGCCAGGTCTGTGTTCTGCTAACAAACTGTGGAGTTAGAAAAAACAGCACATAAGAGCCCTCCTATTTATTCTGCAGCCTCATGGTTTCTTAAAAAGCCTGTTCTGTTTTTCTCACAAGCAGCAATAGAGACTTAGAAGGCTTTGCCTGGTTGGGATCCCAGGAGACCTCCTTTTCGGGGAAGCCTCACCATCCAAAACAAAACAGGAAGGCGTCCTCAGTAACTGCCTGGCATGGGCCTTCCCCACCCTAGTTATGTCTGTTTCATTCGCAAAACCTGGAGAATGAGCTGCAGAGGACATCTGGACACCCATGTTGACTTCTCTGTGGGTTGCAGTATCTTATGTATTAGCTGGCCCAGATGTTTTCAAACATTCATGAAAACTGGTCACAAGCATGCCACCTTTACCTCAGGCCCCACAAGGGAGCAGCCCTCTGCTCTGAATTCATGTAGCACATGCTCCAAGGTCTAGCCCTGTTCCCAATGGAATAAAACCAGCCAAGGAAGATGAGAGCATCCCCCGCGAGTGAGGCTCAGATGCCTCTGCAGCTGAGGAGAGTGAGGGCTGAGACCAGCCCTTGCCTTGACAATCAGAGGGCCCTGGTGATGCTTTTGAGCGCAGTCTTACTCCACAAGGCTCACCTATAAAACACGTCACAGGGACAGTGTTCCCCTGTGCAGGTAACACTTCAAATGAAATAAGAAGAATGCGTTCTTCCTTAACAATGTCCATTCCAGCTTGGTCTTTACCTGTGCTCTCTAGAGTCCCCTTTCAGCACCAGGAACTGAGCCTGGCCGAGAACACTGTGTTCCTACACGGTTACCAGGCAGACCACTGTCCATCTCTGCAGGTCCAGCCCTCTGCTTCCAAGGCTGGGCCATGTCCTCACTGTGTGAACAGAACACTCTGCAGCCCTGTGGAATTTACACCTGAGCGAAGCTTCTCGCATCGTAGTCTATCTTTCATCAGAAATCTGTGGCTCTTAGGAGGAAACATAGACGTGCCATCAATGTCCTGATTACAAGGGCACTAGGGAACATCCAAGGTCACCGCTGTCACCCGAGCCAGCAAATGCCATCTGGGGCCCTAGCTGTTCACTCCGGCTGTTGTCACAGTTCCGAGTGCCACGCCTCCACCTCTGGGCATCAGGAAGCCCTGCAGATGTGCGGGGCCCCAGGCTGCCTTCCTCGCCGTGGTGCGGGCAGTGTCGCTCCTGAGCACGTTCGCCAGCTTTCTACGTTGCCATCTCACCCACACTCAGCACGCAGCCCCCACTAAGGGGCTGCCTTCTCAGAGACCTTCGCCTATGCCCTGCCCCACAATTGAGTATATACCGCCTTGGGCTTTTCTTGCATCCTCAACTTGAGTATAAATTCCTTCCTGAGCGGGGCAAAGCCTTACAGTTTCCTAGAGTCCCCTCAGTTCCCCACAGCACACAGAGCCCTAAAATCACAGATGTAGGGCTGCATCTCTAGGCGAGCCCGGCTTGTTGGATAGAGCCCAAGCCTGGAGAAGTGAAACGCGGGAATGAGGTTGGCCTCATGGGGCTTGTTTACATACACCTGTGGCCACCTGGCCACGTTTCCTGGAAACCAAAGCCTCATTTGTCATCACGCCTCGTCGGCACCGTTGGATTCCGGTGGTTCTTGTCCTAAGAGCAGTGTGCCCACCGTGTCTGGGACCCAGCCTCTCCCCACCACTCCTCTGCCTGCCGGCATTTGCTTCTGACTCTGCTCTCCTCCCTTTCCTCCTCCCTCAAAGCTTTCTCTCCTTGCCTTCTCTCTGAGCCCCTCTCAGCTTTTGCCGCCACCTGTGACTCCTCCTATTGGACAGAGCTCCATGGCAGGCCACCTCAGAGGCTGCTGGTCAGCCTATAGCAGCTGCCTTGCTGGTCAGGTGTCCATCTCTGGTCCAATCAGCTGTGATCAGAGTAGCAGGGCCTCTTAGGAAATCAGGGGAAGTTATCCTGGGAAATCTCTCTGAAGGGAGCTGTGGGTAAGGCAGGGTCTGGTGTCCAAGATCTTGTGAGGACACAGAGCAGCCTGCCTCACGGGGCAGTGCTTCTCTGCTTCCCACCGGGTGGACGACAACCCTGAAGACCGCTGGAGGGCTCTTCTTTAAGTGACATCACTTTCAGTGGCCATTGAAGGCTGAATCCAATTTGCAAAGAAACAAGATCACTGTACATTGTAGATAGCTTTCTATTGCTGCCTATTCTTTAACGGCTAATACACTCTTTTGAACTTGATGTGTTCTGTTCACTCAGTGGAAACGTCTCCCTCCCTCCCTCCCTCCTTCCTTCCGTCCCTCCCTCCTTTCCTCCCTTCTTTTTTCCCTTCCTTCCTTTACCAAGAATGCATTGAGGACTTACCATATGTCAAGTATAGTGTTGGGATCTGAGCGTACAGAAGTCAAGAAAACACAGTTCTAGGCTTCAAAGACCTCATAATCGTAAAAGAGCTCGCAGTGCATTCGTTTGTGATGTGTTCAACATCTTCCCACATCATTCTCGCTCCCTTCTGTTGAGGATTTGAGAGGAAGTATTTTAAAAGGTGCCACAATCACACTTTTAAACTCAGCACACAGTACCCGAGTTGCTTTTAGTCAGGACCCTCTTGCGACTCCATAAACACTACATACAACAGGGAGCCCATTCTTGGAGTTGGATTGTGCAGGGACAGCTGGGATCCTACAGCCCCCCAGTCATCTGCTAAGCAAAGAAGCTCCTCCCACTTCTCACTGCACTCTCTCAGCAAGTGCAAAGCCATTCCAAACCCAGGGATGTCCAACCTTGCACCTCGCTCCCAGCGCACCCTTCTGTGTCAATGTGGATGGAACTAGGCACTTCATCATAACAGTTATACACGTCTCCCTTCCCTCCCACTCTCCCTGGATCCCGCATGACCATGGGCAGAGATCAGAACAAGCCTGAGTTCCTCCGCAACCCAACAGGCAGCACTTTCCACATTTCGCTAATAAAATGCCCAGAAGCCCAGGATAGCTCGTACCACAGCCACATCTGTGATTCCCATCTCACACAGCCTGGCGACAAATCCAGTTTGTGAATTATTTTAGGCATAAAGAATCCCAATGAGAGATGGGACAATTAGCAAATCTTCGTGAGATGGAAGGCAAACGGTATGGCATGCTCTCTGTGTGTCTGGCTCTGTCTCGCTTTTTCTTGGACTTGCTTAAGAAGTTCCCTCCAAAAAAGACTATTGCTTCACAGCTCTTGAAGATGCTCTCTCCTTAAATGTTTAGTGGTGTCTTCAAAAGAACGTCATGAAACCCAAATACAGGATGACTTCTCTCATTTCAGAGGCTTTGTAGTTAGTTTCGTTCATGTCATTAACCCTGACCCATAACAAGAACATTTCTGAGTGTGCAACAAGATCACAGCTTTAGGCAGTCTTCCAGTTCTTACCAAGTTTTAGTTTCTAATAAAACTATTGTATAAATATAGGTGTCATGGTTGGCTACCAGTAAAACAGCAAACTTCTAAACATATAAATCCAAATGTTTTCTCTAATAGATAAATGTTCAGATCTGACTTTCTAGCCCAGCTCTTACCTCTCCTAAAATAATGTCTGACTGATAACCAGTTCACCCTGGTTTGGCGCTCTCTTGGCAAAATATCAGGCAGGTAAGATTGTTACCCTTTGCCGAACGCCATGTGCTCTCGGGTACTGTGGTTCCAAAGGCGGTGGGCTGCCCTTCATCCCAAGCTGCCTCAATATATTACATCCTTGCCAGAAGCTAGAGGGCTTGCTTCAGGTCATTTTTCATCCTTTTACATCTTTTAGATTCAATCTTTAAGCTAATAGAGTGGAAGTCACTGAAGATCATGACCTGCAAACATAGCTTTCCTGGTTCCTTGCAAAACACTGAGCTAAACCGCAAAGCTCCCCTTTATGCTGGAGTCCAAATCTTCTTGAAAAGTGGCCAGGACAGCCCTAACATCTCTGCTTTTCCTCCACAGCACAGAGAGTTACAGCCAGGTTCCAGGCATGGATGCGATAAAAGCTCCGTCTCACATGGCCTAATGACAAACCCAGTCCAATATTCAGCATCTCCTGCCGGGTCCCCGGGGAGGCGGGGAGGGTACCACACTCTGTCTACTGGCAGAGGAGGCTTCTTGGGGTTCTGTTGGTGTTTGCCCAGCCTCACTCACATGTACTCATTTCCCAAGCAGAGCTGCTCCTGGTGCAAACCTGTTTCCTTGAAGTGATGACAACACCCAGTCCCCCCACCCCGCTACCCCATCTCTCCCTGGGCAAAGATGCCCTGGAACCAGCTAGTTGAAGTCAGCATACCTGCTGCTGTGTTACCCAACCCACAACCTCCCTATCACCTGAACTACCCATGCTGCAACTTGAAAACTAGAAATTATAGAAATTAATCTCTACATTTTGAAAATTAGTGCCTCCCATCAAGACATGTGTCTATAAGTATATATGTGTGATACATACATATGGTTACATATCCATTGCATACTCAGGATCAATTAATCTTTGCCTAGTAAAACAGCACAATGCAAAGGTCACCTCAAAATACATAATGTTTAGGTCTCTCCCGCAGCATTACCCCCAGACCTTTCCTGTGTCATTGTAGCTTTGTGGCCTCCCAAGTTTTGGTCAACAAAACCCTAGTGGGAGCACTCAGCCCCACTGGGTTTGTCCTTCATACTTACTACAAAGCCAAGTATGAATTTGAGTAAAATAAAAAATAAATTTAACTGCACATTACTAGAGCAGCTATCAAACCTCAACAAAGCTTGTTGGGACAGTGGGAGGGCCCGAAGACCTGGTGTGGTACTGAAGGAAACTGGATCTTCAGAACTTTCTGCTGAGACCTGACCCTTTGATTGTGAATTCTTCCACTTTCTATCACCAGTGTATGAATTTTGTCATGTTCTCACCCCCATGAACCCAAGCTCTGAGAACACCTAAAACACTGTTGAGATTTCTAGAGATGGACCCCTGACATCCGTTTCTGGAAGTCTTTCCTCCTCCTATCCTTGAAGTCATTGACCTTGGTTCCTACCTCCACACCCATCTCTCCCTCTCTGTCAAAAACTTGACTCAAAACCCCATTTCTTTTGTGAGTTCTCGCTGACAAGTACAAGTCTTCAACGATTAGCATATTCTCTTAGAAAACTCTCGACTAGCATAACAGCTGTGGCTCCAGCACAATCCTCAGGTGCCAGGCACATCACAGACCCCCATTTTCCGAGATGGAATTAAACTGGCTCCAATGAGCACCACCTGGGTTTGGGGGGCCACCCTCTATCCATTGATACTGGGGGATGCCACCTGTCCCTGGGGTCCTACAAAGGGCCCCAGGGGCTTGCGCAGTCTACCAGATGTGTGAAGGGGCTTCCACCCTTGGTCTGAGCTGCTTTAGGACCATCTGCACAATCCATTCAAAGGCACAGGACTGCGTGAGCATGGAAGTCCACTCCTCTTGCTCTGACAAGAGCCACCAGTAGAGCCACCATTAAAGCCACCAAGAACTTCACTGTGTCTCTCATGTCTCAGTACTGTGGTTAAGGCATCCCCATGTCACCCTGTGTTTGTTTCCTCTTGCTGCTGTAACAAAATACCACGTACATGGTGGCTTAAGCAACACAAATGTATTACCTGACCAGTCTGTAGTTAGAAGTCTGAGACAGGTCTCAGTTGGTCTAAAGTCAAGTTTTCAGCAGGACTGTGTCCTGCAGGTTCTAGGGAGGATCCGTTTCCTTGGCTGTTCCATATTCTAGATGCGGCCCACGTGTCACATGGCCCCTTTTTTCCCTCTGCAAAACCAGCAACATGGGGCCAGATCTGTGCTGCCATTTCTGGTTTCCTGTCCCTCTTCTACCCCCCTCCTCTACTTACAAGGACCCTTGTGATTATATTGTGTCCCCTGGATAACCCAGGAGAATCTCCCTATCTTAAGGCCCCCTTGCCGTGTAACGTGCATAGTCACAGGTTCCAGAGACCGGGTGTGAACATCACTGGGGCCATTATTCTGCCCACTCTGTGCCATACAAAGAGGTTTGAAAAAAACCTATATTCTAATTTGTGATGCCGGCAACTCAGTGAAATCCCAACACCCTCTCCTGCTCCATCCCTTGTGACACGTCCCCCCAGTAAACCTGGTCTCTTATCTTGAACATCTCAGGAACTTATTCTGAAAAACATTAAGTAGAAGATAAATGACCAGGCCTCTGATGCTTGAGCTATTTCTTGCTGGCCCTTCATTCAGCAACCACTTAATCACCACTTCTGTCACTTGAATTATTACTGTAAGTGAAGGAGAGTCTTTCGGGAAAGGCTTTGGAACCAGGGTTCTGCCACTTCTGTTGCCCCTCACCCTTCCCAAGAGGACACAGTGTGGTGGGAGGAAACCCTGAGCTCTGCAGCCGACCTGACATTTTAGCATTTTGAACCTCGACTTCTTACTGTTTCCCGTGAATCATAGATCACCTGCCTTGCTTCCCAGTCAACTCCCCTTAAGTTCTTTCATCTGGAAAACAGGCATCCGTGCCATCCATTATTTATAGAGTAGTGTGCTCCCTTATTGATCTGGGGAAAAGTGAATTTTCCTACAAAAAGTTCAAAGCATTTTCATGAATATAGAACATTTTACTCCCCGTGAAACCTTTGTGGGATTATAGGCAGGTGGAATAAAAATAGAGGCAAAGTATAGAGAACTAGACCGAGCACATTTAAGGGTAATAATTGAGGGGCTCTTTTTATGGTTTAAATGGCTGCCCCATAGAAAGTGCACGTTGCGTTTTCTTTTCAGTATGCAAAGTCAACCTGACGTGTGACCAGTCCATGTACAGGTGTGTGCGCGGAAACACACAGGCATTCATCTAATTTCATTCATCCACCCACTTATTCATTCAGGCAATGTCTACTGAGCCTCCACTGGGTTTCCGACCCTATCACAGACACTGGGCTGTGGAGAACAGACATAGCCGCTTACCCTAAGAGTCCAGGGCCTATCAGGGCACAGTGACATGGAAGCCAGCCACTGTCCTA
>NW_017731596.1:2012523-2015642 GCF_001890085.2 Hipposideros armiger
TGAAGATACATTAGCTTTATAATCAAGAATCAGAAAAGCTTTGTTGTTGTTTATTAAAAACTGGCAACAACCTTTAGAGAATGAATATGCAAATGGACAATAGTAAACTACATATAAAAATAGAACTCTGACCCACAACCGACAGTAACCAGCCCAGGGAGCTCACCTACTATAAGTCAGAGGTGTAGGAAGCCAGGCTGCTATCTCTGGTGACAACATAGGAAGCCAAGCAATAACTCCTGTAACAATTGGCCCCAAATGGTCAGGACTTGGTTAATAATTGACAGCTTTCCTCATTTTTGTCTCTGCTTCCAACTTAGGACCAGCCAGAGAAAGCTAAACACGCACCCTCAGCAATCACGTGGGACACCTGCTTCTAGTTAGCCCAGACCACAGCCTCCAGTCAGGGCACACCTGAAGCCTTCCCTTCTTCCTACTTGGAGTCTCTACCAAAATGCAGGTGGCATGCTTGACTCCTTGGTTATAGCGAACTCAGAATAAAAGCCTTTGCTTTTCTCATTAGGTTATTCTTCATTTATTTGCGCAACCCAAGAATTCTGGTGCATCGGAGAGAGTGAACAGGGACCATGAGGAAAAGCTTTTAGGGAGAAGCTGTGAGCCTTGGTGTCTACTGGCTTGGGGTCCTGAGCAGATGCTGGTGCCACCCATAGAGTCGTGTGGAGGAAGGAACCCATGGGAGGCGCGCGCGTCTGGGTCCACAGGACTCAAAAGGCACACGTGGCGGGGGAGGGGTGGATGTTAGAAGAGAGACTCTGTGGAAGTGTGGGAGAGGCTAGGAGAAACCATCAATGGATGGGGAGGCACTTCAGGGCTGGCAACGGCTGCAGCCATTGAGGAAACCAGACAGAGCTGTGGGAGAGAAGGGCACTGGCTGGGCCCGTGGTGGTAGGAAGAGAACTCAGCCCATTTCAGCTCGACCTGGGGCCTCCAGGAAGGCTCCGTTCTCCCCCGGCCCTCCCATCTCCTGCCAGTGCCTCCCGTGAGCTAAACCCACCAGGAGCCCAGAGGACATGAGAGACCTGGTCCATCCATAAAAGCCCTTCTGCTGGGATGCAGAGAACCAGGAAGGGTTCAGGAAGGCTCTGCAGGGGCAGCTGGGAAATACTTAGCCCAGACAAGACAGCAAGGGGATGATGAGCTCCCCCCTTGAAAATGTTCGTTTCGAGGTTCCCATGGGAAACGCAGGTGGAAGTGTCTTTCAAGCAAGTCAACATGGCCGTATAGAAATTGAGAGAAAGATCTGAGCTGGAGAGCTAGACATGGGAGTCACCTGACTATAAGGAGAGTTTCAGCCCCAGGAGACCTCTCCTCGAGAAAGAGGGAAGGATGAGACGAGAAGCAGGCAATGGACAAACCCTGGGGTCCCCAGCACTAAAGTGGGAAGGCAGTCACTGAGAAAGATAATCGATGAGAGACCTAGAGTCAAGAGCTGGAATGTTCACCAGATTCTCAGTTGTACTTTTCAGCAGTGAGGTCTACCCGAGGATTAGGCAAAGATCTAATCCAAAGGTATAGACTCAAACCAAATACAAATAATTATTGAAGTTTATGGTCTTTGGGGGCCCCCAGGAAAGGGCAACGAGGGAAGAGTTACTGGTGACCCCAGCGTTGCACTTTCCTGAACACACCTTTTAAAGTAGCCCCAGCAAGTGTCCCTGACAAGCCACTCCGGAGTAATTGACTTGGCAGGGAGAGCAGAGTGACAGGCTGTATGATTGTCAACACAGGTGATATCACCAGGGCTTCGAAGGTGGGACCATGACTCATTCCTTCAGCACTTGATGCCAAAGCCTGGTAATTATCGTTATTTGTTTTAACCCCCGGGTAATTTTTAAAGGACAAAATATTAAAANGGGAAGGCAGTCACTGAGAAAGATAATCGATGAGAGACCTAGAGTCAAGAGCTGGAATGTTCACCAGATTCTCAGTTGTACTTTTCAGCAGTGAGGTCTACCCGAGGATTAGGCAAAGATCTAATCCAAAGGTATAGACTCAAACCAAATACAAATAATTATTGAAGTTTATGGTCTTTGGGGGCCCCCAGGAAAGGGCAACGGGGGAAGAGTTACTGGTGACCCCAGCGTTGCACTTTCCTGAACACACCTTTTAAAGTAGCCCCAGCAAGTGTCCCTGACAAGCCACTCCGGAGTAATTGACTTGGCAGGGAGAGCAGAGTGACAGGCTGTATGACTGTCAACACAGGTGATATCACCAGGGCTTCGAAGGTGGGACCATGACTCATTCCTTCAGCACTTGATGCCAAAGCCTGGTAATTATCGTTATTTGTTTTAACCCCCGGGTAATTTTTAAAGGACAAAATATTAAAAGTAAATAGATAACACATACATTCACATAAATCAGAAGACACACTACCTTTTCTCACCTTACTTTCTCCATTTGAAGTGTCCATGTTTCTATGAGCTGTAAGCCCCGCCCCTTGTCGTGCATAGCACCAACATAAGATGCTATCAGTGTCTAGTTTCTCCAGCCAGGCACAAAGTAGGCCATTGTTGGTGTGCAGAAAGCCAGCACGTGTTTGAACGAGCTGGCCAAATGGCCACAGCTTCCAAACTAAGATGAAAAATTGTTTACATACATATGTCCATAATCTCCCAACCTTTTTTCAATTAGTTGAAAATGCTTTATTAATTTTTTTTCCCAATTTAAGGGCCCTCAAGTTCACTCCTTCCATAGGCAACCCTTCTTTTCTGACTCAAGCCAGCTAGGTGGCAGCTCCTTGGCACCAACTCCACTTCAACACGCTAGAAAGAGTGGGCCTCGCTGAGTACTGGGTGCTCTGTAACAGGCCTGTCCAGTGGAAATATAATGCCAGCCACCTGTGTTACCTTCAATTTCTCGTACACACACTTAAAAGTAAAAAGAAATGTGTGCTACTAACATAATGATGTTTTGATTTAACCCAATACACAGAGTGTATTGACACATGTCACTCTAACATGTAATCTATATGAAAGCCATCAATGAACCGTTTGACATCATTACTTTTTTGTTGCATCCCAGCCTTCCCTGTTCACTGTATACGGACAGCACAGCTCAGCTCGGATCAGGCTCCTTTCAAGTGCTCACCAGCCACACAC
>NW_017731596.1:2019402-2019902 GCF_001890085.2 Hipposideros armiger
ATGCCTTAATGAAAACCCACAAAGTACCGCAGGATAAAGCAGGGACTCGCCTCAAGGAGCGAGTGAATGAATGATAGGCACAAATCCAGCTGGCTTCTGGCCATTCTGACCCCAGATGAGACTCTCCTCCAGCAGATGTACCCAGAGAGAGGCCAGATGAAACAGGCCTTTTCTTGGCCTGGGGCCCTGACAGAGAGTGAGGCCCTCAATGAGAGAACCAGCTGTGCTTTCCAAGGAAACCCTGATTCCCCCCGTCCCCCACGACATGCCAGTGCCAACACAGGAAGAGAATGTTGAGGAATAAAAGGGAAAATCCGATGTCACAAAAGAAAAAACATGGTGCTTCCAAAGTAATTGGTTAGGAAGATGATTGCAGAAGCTCGGTGTCACCCAGTCAACAGCAATGGCCCAGTGTGGCCACTTGGGTCTGATTTGCTTTAGAACCTTATTAAGGATGGTGCTCCCAGTCCAGTGATCATGTTGTGCTCAAGTCAGCTGAC
>NW_017731596.1:2023462-2040541 GCF_001890085.2 Hipposideros armiger
GCACGAAGCCACATGCCACTCAACTCTTCCCCAGGGGACACCTGGAGACCATCCCCCCACTCTCATCCCTTCTTGGGTGGGAAGGAAACCCATCACATGGCTTTTAAAAAGTATCCCCAGCCAGTGATATAATATTGAGAAGAAAAATTCATTACCGGGAACCTGGTTAAACAGAGAACCAGAAACCCACATCTCTGAATCCTGAAGACGCAGACCTCTGCTTGCCAGCTCCTCAGAGCCTTGGGTGGGCAGCACACCGTGATTCAAACACGTGAGAAAAACACTTAAAAGGAAGAGACGGCTGAAAGCGAAGCCGGAGAGACTGAACGCTCCCTCATGCGGCTGGTGGCTCGCTTCAATCTAACAAGGCGAATCCATTTCCAGGAGAATCTGGAATGCTGGTAAACACTCATAGAAAACCTAGTAATCCAGAAAATGAAGGCGGACATGAGAGAAGGACCACATCTACATGTCTGATGCAGGAGAAGGTGGGTCGTATTCTTCTCTGGAACCTGGGAAAACACAAGCCTCACAGATCACAATCCTACGTGTGAGAAGATGGTGAGCCATGACTCTCATGTCCACGGAAATCTGCTGACGCCTTCTGAGAACTTATGGCCGAAATGATACTTCATTTGCTTTCCAAGGAAAATAAGATGCAATTTACTTCAATGGACACAGGCCATTCAAAAATACATCCAGCTTCCCTTTCAAAGAAATTTCTTATTTCATCCTAAAACAAGCCGTAGGTAGAGAATATTTATCAGGGTGAAAGCTGGTAAGGTGAGTTGTCTGCCAACAGTCCGTAGAGGAAAGACCCTGAGATGTGGGGAACTTAGGCCCAAGATGAGGGACCAGCTGGTTATCTGAACACTTGGGTCTTCAGACCCCAAATCCAGTGCATTTCCCTCACAACACTCCTGCTAAGGAAACGCCCATTTTTGAGTGCTAAGACAATGACTGATGGGAGCAGGCTTTTCTTCAAAAAAACCCCTGAAGTGCCAAGTGCAGATTTCTCCAGAACAACATGGATTTCATGAAGTACAAACTGTAAGCCTTTTGCCTTCCAATCGAGCTTCACTAGGAATGTAAACCACATCTCAGGAAAAGTAATTCTGCTTTATTGATGCAGGAATTAGTGTAACCACTGAAATACATCCAGAGGATACAAGCCCTCGTAGGAAAAGAGGAAGTCAGCATTAATCTGCTTAAAATGCTAACACTTAAACTTCAAGTGCGAAGTCAAACCACATGATGGCTATAGGTTGTGCATTAAGACAAGGGGGGAAGTGACGGAGGGAATAACCATGAAATTAAGCATACCTTGTTAGAGCAGAGAAAATACCCTGAGTTCCCGTTCTCCAGGCCCCCCTTTTTTGGCTGGTAGCAGGTTATGCTGCCCAACAGGTGTTTCATTGTGGGGAGCAGCTATCCTGAGCCCTCAATTACGTGGTCACTGCTCAAAGTGAATTACCAGGACCCTCCTCCTTCTGAAGCTCAGTTTATTGTCGCCCCCAGGAGAGGGACAGCAGAGGAAATGAAATTCAATTTTCCACTTGCTAGAATTCTTAACAGAAAGGGGTTTGTGTGAAGTGGGCTGAAACGTTTGTCTAAAATTGGAACTCTGGCGAACGTGAGGGCTGGATTGGCTGTTCTCCCCACCATGTGGTGTGGTGTGAGTGAGGCCCAGCAGGTCTTGCCCCAGAAAATTTACAAGGAAACGTCATGTCCATCAGGCGGGGGGTGGGGGGGGGGCTGGTTATTCCGGAAGAGCGTCCCTTTTCCTCACTCTAGAGCTAAGCAAATCTTTGTGGAAGATTTGGTGTCCCACAATTCTAAAACCTGCCTTAAGGGACTTGTGTCTGTCTCATCTCTACCAGGGAGCCAAGAACCCACTTTCTCACCTCACCCCACCCCTCTTCATCCCTCCTTTGGAAAATGGGACCTATTCTGTGGACTCTCGAGGGAGGGTGACCACAGTCCATTGACAGGAAGTAGAAAGGACTAGAATGGCTCTCACCTTTCTGAGGTGACCACAGGCTTGTCAGCGCTTCTGTTCCCTGCACAGTGCTGTCAGCAGATAGGAAGGGGCTGTCTTCTTACAGAGGGCAATGCTTGGCCATGCATTCATTCCATTCCGTCCCAAGCCCCGGAGACCTTGTTCACTTCCTTCCAGAATCTCCCATTACTCCATTTCCATTGGCACCTTCCCGCCCACATTTGGAAGGACCACCCTGCCACCCCCCTCCTTGGCCTACAGGCAAAATATCTCTTGCAGCTTCAGCCCAGCGTCACTCTCTTCCCCTGAAGCCTGGCTTTCCTCCTGACTGCTCTATTCAGACCCACGAGTGGTCTCCTGGCTACCAAGGCAATGGCCTCTCCTCTGCCGAATGCACTGCCTTGGCCTCCCCGACCTGGACTCTCCCCATCAGTGGTGCCTCCTCACCCCCACTACCTGCTCCGCCCTTTTACTTCCTGCACCCTCTGCTCTCCCAACCACTCTCTGTGGCTGCCCCTCGGGTGTCTGTGGCCTTGGTTCTTTGGTGGCCCATCCAACCCCCCAGTCTCCCTGCAGCTCATCCATTGGCTCGGCGCTGCTAGGCTGGGCTGTCTCTCGTTACTGTGCTGTTTGGTTCTTGGAAAGAGCCATGGACTTGGACTCCAGCACAACACCCTGGACCGATTCTAGCTGCGTAACCTTGGCCAAGGTGTTCAGCCTTTCCCAAACCAATGACACGATCTACCACACAGATTTAGGAAGGATGGGAATAAACTGTGATAACAGTAAAGCCACAGAGCTCGGAGCAGGCACATAGGAGGGATTCAATAAACATTCATCCTGCCCTCCAACTGCCAGTCCCTCTTCCCAATTGAACACTTCATAAGAACACCAGAATTTTCCCACTTACCAGACTGTTATCTAAAAAGTCTTTTTTTTTTCCTACCTGCCCCTGCCCCTCTGTCTTCACCCTCCTCACCCTCATGTTGACTTTTACCCCAGGCACAACCCCTCAAATTCATCGCTCCTGTATGGCCACTTCTTCCACTCCACTGGGGTGATTCACTCCATTGGCACAAGGGTGAGGCCAGATCCTTCTCATCGCCACTCTTTTCCTCACATTGTATACACACACACACACACACACACACACGTGCACACATACACACACAGAGACACACACATGCACACACACATGCGCGCGTGCACACACACACATACGTGCGCGCACGCGCGCGCACACTTCCTCTCATCTGTCTGCAATAGCAAAAGAGAAAGAAGATGAGCTTCGGAATCAGGAGACCCCTATTTCTGCCATATATGAGGTGTGATCAAAAAATACAGTGAAAGTTTAAATTTAAATATGTTACAGTAAAAGACACATTGCCATTAATCCCCGTCAAAACACTCCCCCTCACTTCGAACACACTTATCCCATCATTCTTGCCACTTTCTGAAGCAGTTCTAGAAGTCCTCTGTCGTGAGTTGTCTTTAGTTGTGCTGTCGTGGCTGCCTCGATGTCCTGAATCATTTTGACTTTGGGGAAGAGCCAGAAGTCGCATGGTGCCCGGTCCGGTGATTAAGGTGGATGAGGACACACTGTAATGTTTTTATTTGACAGAAATTGCCGTACCAGAAGTGATGTGTGACACGGAGCATTGTCATGATGGAGGATGATTTACAGCACACTTTAAAAGCATACTTCTCAACTGTAGCTCACACTGACTGAGTGCACCAAACAAGTTGAAACTTGTCACACACTGTTACTAAGGTTCTACGTGCTGCTTCCCATACTGAAGCTCCCTGCCTTTCCGTTGGATGGCACTCAGCAGCAGCATTCACCATATGTTTTGATCCCACCTTGTATTAGATGTGTAAGTTTCAGCAAGTCACTCAACCCTATGGACCGCCATTGCCTCATCTGTAAGATGCATCAGACCTTCCTGTGTGGCTGTTGTGCTCGGCCCAGAACTCAGCATAGTAGGTGTTCAGTAAGAGCTGGCTTTCTTCCTTTCACACATCAGGGCCACAGTCATTTCCCACCTCCTTCATGATGCTTTTTCTAATTAGTCCAGCCACTGCTGACCTCTGTCTCTGACATGTTAGAACATTTTTAGTACCTTGTCATCAGCATCGAATGCAACTACACAATGGTATGCGACAGTGAGCAGGTCTTGTGTTACCATGCAGGCCCTTAGGTTCCAGATGGGGCTACCCATCTGTGTCTTAGATTGCTTCTGAATTTCCCACAGTTTCCAGGACAATGTTGAGCTTATAAAAATAGTGATTATTATAGCTAC
Source organism: Hipposideros armiger (assembly GCF_001890085.2). Taxonomy (NCBI): domain Eukaryota; kingdom Metazoa; phylum Chordata; class Mammalia; order Chiroptera; family Hipposideridae; genus Hipposideros; species Hipposideros armiger. The sequence goes on from NW_017731596.1 coordinate 2,027,762, forward strand.
AAACTGTGTACCTTCTTCGACCCAGACACTATCATAATTGCTGCCATTTGTTCAACGTCTGCTATGTACCAGGTGCTATGCTGCTTGATTTCTTTCTCGCAGTCACCCTGCAAAGTAGGTCTTATTTCTCATTTTACAATTGGGAAAACAAACTCAGAGACAGAAGTGGCCTGCACAAATGCACATAGACTGGAGGTGGAAGATCGGAGTTCCAATCCAGGCCTGCCTACCACCAAAGCCCATTGCCTTGTCACCAGGCTACACTGTCCAAGAAGCATTACATCGTTTAATTCTCCCATCAGCCCAGCAGGGTAGCATTTCACCCTGTTTTCAAATGAAGAGCCTGTGGCTGCAAGTCCCCCACTTATGGGCAACAGAGCAGGGATCCCCCTGTCTGGCTGAGTCCAAGTACCACCCTGCAGGAATCAGGAGGGATTCTTGCACCAAGTCCAAGTTTCCTGAGAAACGGGAAAGCTCTGTTTCTGCCTCCTGCCAAGTTAATTGGCTTCTTTGGGCCTCGCTTTCTTCATGTATAATAAAAAATGGATAAGGAACTAAATTGTGCCCACGGTTCCAGGACTGCTGCTAAGCCCGACTGTGCCTTTTAGCAAGTTCCAACAGGTGCCCCGTCCTCTGAGCAGACACAGGCCTGCCAAAGGGCAGGCAAAGCATAGGCTGGATTTCAGCCTCCCTCATCTGGGCACCTTTGTGCAGTAGACAACCTACACATCTGTGTGCAGTGGTCCTAAAAGGTTCCTAATGGTTCTCACTATTGAAAGTTCTGACTCTTGAAATCACCTTTAAAAGAGAAAACAGGATATTGAACATCAGTCTCCTTCGTCCCCCCCCCAAGTGACCTGTCACTTCTCTCCTTTAAGCAATGATTGCACATTTTCCCAAGCCACACCCGACATATAGCTACAAACATTTGCCCTCTGACCTTGCAATAGATACTAGACATTCTAAATTTAGGTTCACATTGTGAGGCCCCCAAGCTAAAATTATAATAGGGTCTTTTGCCCTTGAGTATCTGTCACATGTTCCCAGTGGAACGTAGGAGCTGTTCTTCCACACACATCTTTGACTTTAAGCTTCCAGTCTGTTTGGATTTCTGAATATAAGAACCTCCCATAGTCACAACAGCTCAAGGTGCATAACAGGCCAGCTCACCTTCCCAGGACACATCAGACTTCAAAGACAAGCATCACCACCGGTCCCCAGTGAGGGAAAATCTTCAGATAAGGAGATACACAAGAGGACAAGCATCAGGGCAAAGGGCCAAAAGGAAGCTGCTTATTTTAAACGTTAGGCACCACATGTAACTACAGCTCTGAGTTGTCTTTCAAATGTGTCTCATTCTTAAAATGGGAGCATGTAACAAAAAATGAAGGAATGACGATAACGGGAAAATCCCTCCCTGACCTCAGTCTGGAGTAGACGGGAATGTATTTTAGAAGTTAACCTTCTCCTCTGGCTTAGAAAATATATATCCTTTTCTTTTTATAAGATGATTTATTTTTCAGTGTGGTAAAATATGCATATCATAAAATTTACCTTTTAACCATTTTTAAACATATAGTTCTGTAGCATTAAGTACATTCACATTGTTGTGCGAACATCACCACCATCCATCTCCAGACTTTTTCATCTTCCCAAACTGAAACTCCATGCCCATTAAACACTAACGCCCCATTGTCCCAACCCTCCAGGTCGTGAAAACCACCGTTCCACCTTCTGTCTCTGTGGATCTCTCTCCTTCAAACACCTCATATCAGTGGAATCATACAGTATGTGTCCTTCTGTATCTGGCTTATGTCACTTAGCATAAGGTCCTTCAAGTTCATCCATGTTGTGGCAGGTGTCAGAATATCTTTCTTCTTTAAGGCTGAATAATATTCCTTTGTATGGATAGACCACATTTCGTTTATCCATTCATCCGTCCATGGACACTTGGTTTTTCTTCACCCTTTGGCACCGTTGCCAAAGGTTCCGGCGAAAAGGGTGTACCAATTATCTTTTTACGTGCCTCTTTTTTGTCCGATAAAGATGGGGAAAGTTTTACCTGATCTGTGATTTTACCGATCTGTGATAATTCCATTATTTGCATTGCTGGATATAGATTTGATTCAATGAGTCCACTGAAACATGGTTTTCTTGAAATTCACCCTGAAAAATGAGCCAGTTTGAAGCTCCTTCATGACACAGAGCCTAAGAGAGATGTCTCCAACCTTCCCTTCCCATTTGCCTGCCTCTCTCCTTCCCCATCTCATACCTACCTCTGGGAGGCAGTTTCATCCCTTTGTCTGGATTTGCCTCTCCCTCCACCTTTGCTCTCGACAGTGTCCTGTATTGCTGCCTGTTCCACCACCCACCTCACTGCACCACTGCCCCCTCCTTACACGGTCAACCTCTCTTCTTTGGCTTCTTCTCAGCATGTAAATGTGCTCAAAATTCCCCCAGTGCACATACCCATAAACACCCATCGCACACCCACACACAGTCCCGCTCTGGCGGCTCCCTCCCGCTCTCTCCGTCTTTCAGCTCATCATCCACACTTCCTCTCCCTCGCTTCCGCCCAGACCAGTCACTTCTCAACCCACTGCGATCTGGCCTTAGACCCCACCACTCAGTGGATTTCACATCCCACCAGAATCACCAATTCTATTAGTTTCCTGTAGCTAAAGACACAAACTGGGTGGCTTAACACAACAGACATTTATTTGCTCGCAGTCCTGGAGGTCAGAGTCCAAAATCAAGGTGTCAGCAGGGCCGTGCTCCCTCCAAAGTTCTAGGGCAGAATCTTTCCTGCCTCTGTCAGCTTCTGGTGGCTCCTGGCATTCTTTGGCATGTGAGACCATCACCCTACTCTCTGCCTCTGTCATCACATGGCCTTTCTGTGTCTCTGTATGCCCTTGACTGTCTCTTATGAGGTGTTCGAATTGGATTTGGGGCCCACCCTAATTCAGTATGACTTCATCTTGACCTTAATTACTTCTGTAAAGACCCTATTTCTAAATAAGGTCACATTCTGAGGTTTGGGGTGAACATGAACTTGGGGGAGACACTATGCAACCCACTACACTAGTAAATCCCACTTGCCAAGCCCAGTGGACATCGCTCAGCAGCCCAATGCAGCATTTGTTTTGCTTATTCAAAACAGAAATAGCTTCATGTTTCCTACTGATTTTTTAGATGATAGAAGCATATTAAGGGAAATTTTAAATATAGAAAAATCGAAGAGAAGGCAAAAACACCCACGATCTCACAACTCAGAGATGGATCAAAATTAACATTCTGGAGGACATTCTGCTACACACACACACACACACACACACACACACACACACACACACATTGTTGCAAAAAGGCAATATATGCAAAGTGGACTCTATGTTCTTTATTCTGCTTTTTCACTCGACGCTATAGCATGGACAGCCTACCAGGTCAATAGACACATACCCACCCATCCATTGGGTAAATAGGTAAATAGGTGCTGGGGGCCTGCTATGTATTGGGTCCTTATTCTAGGGCCTGAGATCCATCAGTGAATAAAACACACACATAGATCCCTGCCTTCAGAGAACTTTCCTTCCCACAGGGGCCAACAGACAATAGAAAATTAAAAGAATAAATAACCCCTAGCTTGCTGGAAGGTGGGAAGTGCTACAGAACTGAACAGTGGTGTGAGAAGGAGGACATGAGTTCTGGGGGGGCAGTGATTACTGTTTCCAAAAGGGGGGTAAATGAAGGCCTCATTAACAAGGTGACCTTAGGGCCGGCTGAGTGGCTCAGTTGATTAAGAGCCCGCTCAAGAGTGCGAGCTTTGAGCAACTGGGCCGCCGGTTTGATTCCTGGCCCGAGCTGAGCTGCTGCCAAGCTGCCAACAGGTGGCAGGATGGCTCAGCTAAAAAAAAACAAGGTGATCTTCGCACAACGAGGCGAAGACTCCAAAGCATTGAAAAATCATTTTTAATGACCACAGAGTATGCCACTGATTATATCCTCAACAGTATATTTAACCAGTGCTTAGTTGATAGATATTTAGGTTGTTTCTAATTTTTCATTATTATAAGAGGCTGCAGTAGATCCCCTGCATACAATTGATGAACGTTTGTGAAATTATTCCCTTAGAATAAACGTCCAGACACTAACCCAAGACATCTGATCATGTCTAAAGTAGGATACCTGCGGTCACCCTGCCCCCTTTTGACACTTCTCAGTTCTACTGCCGTTCCCAACACACACTCCCCATACTGCACGTGTCATTTATTTTTAATTTTGCTAACTTTAGGGTAAAACAATGTTATTATATTTGCATTGCTTTTACTTTGCCATGGTTGAACAGACTTTCCACATGCTTTTTATCTCCGTGTATTTTTTTCTCTTAGAAGCTCCTGATTGGTTTCCCTTGATCATTTCTTCCATGGGGTATTTGTTGCTTTTGTAAATCAGAAATATATATATTATGTGTTTCAAATATTTTTCCTGGTTTGTCTTCTTATTTTTCTTACAAACATTTAAAATTTTTATGTTGACAAAAATACCAGCCTTTTAAAATAGTTTCTGGATTCCTATCATGGTTAGAAAGGCTTTCCCAACTTTTAGATGTATTTTTATAATACATCTATCCTTCTGTAGTTTTTCTTTTTCTTTTTTCTTTCTTTCTTTTTTCTTTTTTTTTTTTTTTGCTTTTAAATCCTGACTTCACTTGGAATTTATTCAGATATAAGAAATAAGGAAGGGGGGCATCCCAGTCAGGACCCCCCTCGGGAGCTGTAACTTTCTGCTTTAATAAAACTATCCTCTGCTACACACTCGACCTCTCTGGTCCGTGTCTCCAATCTTTGGCTTCAGGAGACTACGATCCCGGCCCAAGAAATATCCTACATCACTCTGATAATAAACACTTAATCTATACACTCCCTCTCCCCCGCCAAAAAAAAAAAAAGAAATAAGGAAGGGACTCATCATCTTTCTCCCAAGTGGGCAACCAGCTGTCCCCAAAGCATGTGCCAAATAATACCACTTTTGTCTTCCCCAAGACACCGGTCCCCCCGGCTCCCTGCCCGTCTCTCTGCCCATTCTCCTCACCTTTGTCATCCCTTTCTCAGCACCTTCTCTGACTCATCGACTTCTGACTTCTTAATGCAATTGTTTTGCAGGGCCCTGTCTTCTATATTATCTTCTCACTCATTCCCTCCATAATTTCCATCCACGCCCTTAATCACAAGTCCCGCTCGTACGCACTGATACCCTCCAAATCTGCAGCCAGGTCAGGTCACTGAGAAGCTTCAGCCCCACATACCTGGTTTCCCACAGGGGAGCTCACCTGGGTGTCTGCAGACACTTTAAACAGAACCAGCCCACACCAGCATCAACCTCAGCTTTCACTGTAACAGCCCCTTGAGGTCTCCAGGCCTCCAGGACTGCCTCCTCTTGGGGAGACTGCTAGGCCAGTCCCAGGGACAGCTGACAGGCTTTGCCCGTGGGGCCCTGCCCCTCAGGTGGTCCCACACCCACAAGCATTCTGTATTCCCACTGCTGCGCCTTCCAAAAGGCCCCGTGGGATTTCGTGATGATTTTCTTGGATTCCTTAAATCACACACCAGAAGAGTTTCAATGTCTTGAAAATCCTCTTTTTCGTTCTGATGATAAAGTAATATAAACACATTGTGGAACATTTGGGAAAATCACAATGTTTAAAAAGAAAATTAAAAGCACACAATACCACACACACAGAGAAGTACCCTGGTAAATTCTTCGTGTGAGTCCTTCCAATTTTTGATTCTGCATGTGCGTTTGAGATCTATCCTGTTTTTCTGTTAGGTTTTCCCCATGACATTAAAAATTATCAAAGTAATTTTTGAATTTTTTCTTAGATTTTGGGCGTTTCACTCATAGAATACATGTATAGTTAGAAATATAAGAATTTCCCTTTGAGAGAAAAATCTATATGATCAGGGCCTCAGGGGCAGCTCCCCTGCACAAGCTGTGCATCCAAAATTCAACAATGTGATTACAATGACTCAGACCAGGGGCCTTCTCCAGCTAGTGGGTCCACCTTGTGTTTTTATGTCTTTCAGGTTACATTACAACACTCGGCTATTTTGCACCTTAGGTAGGTGTATGTAAATTGATCAGTTTTCTAAAGAGAGAGAAAAAAAGAAATGCGACAATGGGGGGAGGGGACCTAGCTTTTTCACACAGACCCACATTTATTCTCAGCCAAAATCCAGAAAAGCAACAAAGGCAAGTAAATCAAGACCCTCACCAGCGCTCCTGCCACCCTCTTGCATGCTATATGCAATGCACCCCACAGTCAGACGAGGGCTCCTCTACAGTACCTCTGGTCAGCCTGCATGCGTGATGCTGGAGAATGCATGCAGCCAGTAGGTGTAACTGAGTGGACAGCCAGGGAGCCTGGCGCAAGTTCCTGCGCTGGCACGGGGCTGTGGGGGCCAAGGGTAGTGACAAGTTTGTGCCCAGGGCTGTGCAGGAACATAGGGAGAAATGTCTGCTTTCCCAACCGAGGCTGCAGCTCACCCTGCAAAGCAGCTCAAAGTGCTTTTGCAAATGCAATTCAGATCACCCCCTCAAATTCACACCTGGGATTCCAAGAAAGAAACATTAAGAGCTATCATTAACATTCCCTTCCTTATCCCCCTAAACACATTTGCATCTGTGCCCACTGGGAGCTGAGGCACACTCTGAGCTCTGACCCAGAACGAACCAGCCCTGTCTCCCTAGTCCAGTGCTCCCTGAGATTGTTGCAGACACAGCCTCCAGCTTGCCCCCTCTTCTGCCCACACACTCCGCACACCACCTCGCCCCCTCGCTGGCCTCACCCTTTCTGCCCCGTGGGACTCACTTCAGTCTCTTCTACTCCCCAGGTCCTAGTCACATGTCATTAGCGTTTTTAGTTTAAGTCTGAGTCTGTTTCCCAACAGCCACTAAGAGGCCAGAGGCCCAGCCTTACCTCCCCATCGTAAGGAGGAAAAGTTCTCCTGGACCCTCTTTGGGTCCCTGGTGGGCTTAAGAATTAAACTGACATAAAACAGATTAACAGGAGAAACGCACACAAATTTTATTGAACTTTTACATGCACATCGAAGACTTCACAAGAGAATGAAGGCTGAAAAAAAGTGACCAAAGCAGGAGGCTTTTACTGCATTGAGACAAAGAATCAATTTGTGAAGGATTGGCAAGACAAAGGGGTTTGGGCTACGGGTAGTACTTGGTGAGAAGTTACCAGGAAGATATGGGTTCGTTTAACAAGGTTTGCTTATACAGACTTCTTGACCCTGAATTCCCTGTCTCTGGTAGTAAGGATGCCTTCTACAGGGAGGGCACCTGTCGCATGGTTGATTTATCTTTTGCTTTCAGGACAAAGAAGGGTCAGAGTGTGCTTATTGCAATGACTGTTTAAGTACCTTTCATTTAAAATAATCAATATGCCAAAGTGGCAAATTTTGGGGTGACATATTCTGAACCCCTTCCCCGTATTCCCATGGATACCCCTTGCCTGCACACACAGCCTCACCTGCAGGGCACCTTGGAGGCCACCTTCTCACCACACTCCCAGAAAGGTTTGGCTTTCTTTGTTTGCTTCCATTTTTGTTTGTTTTAACAAGGCACTTAAACATCGCATGTGTTTACATTTCCCCGAACACCAAACACAAGCGTTCGATTAACCGCATGCTAGTGCATTATAGACACCAAACCCAAACACTCGGTCGTCACCCTCTTCCTCTCTCCCTGCCCTTCCCCATGCCAGCCCCCCGAGGGCTCTTCTATCTGCTTCTCTACGTCAGTATCGCTGCCCATAATGTTAGAGATAAGGCTTGATTTGATAGCAAACACAGAATACATAGTGGCCCAAAAGCAATCACTTTTTTTTCTTTTTTCTAGTTAGACTCAGGACTCAGACCCCTCCATCGTCCCCTGGAGAAGGGCAAGAGCATAGTAGGGCCACATACACTATTTAAGGCCAGAAGGGCACATCTGCTCCAGACAGGCCAGACATCAGCATGTGGCCACCCCTCAATGCAAAGGAGGCCAGGAAATGTGGTCCAATCTGAGCTAGAAAAAGGGAAGAAACACATCGGAAGGTCAACTGCCCAGGGCTGCCCAGGGCACTTTACTCAGTCACTAACCATTCCAACAGATTCCTCCAACTCAGGATAAATGCCTAGAGAGTGAAGGTTACAGCTGAGCCAGAATAAGGGGAAAAGCAGCTTCAAAGTGGGTTGTGGGGGTGGCTGTAGATTTCCTCTGTGACATTTTAAAGTATGAAATACCACTGACGACTGTTAAAAAGCAGCTAATCTGACAAACCCTCTTCTTCTACTGAAGGACTCAGGGAGACAAGAGCTCAGGGCAGCTTTGCACACTCAGAGAGCGTACCGCCTGGGCCAAAGCAAGAGCATACACCAGGTCTGCACACAAGGCCTCCCCAACCTGCTATGGCTTGATCCCAGAGCTTGCCCCACGTGAAGTTGTACTTAAGAGACTTCCACTCAGGGAAAAATTAGCATCGAGAGGTCAGCTGTGGCCACTCTGGGCCACGAACATCGTGCCATGCGGGGAGGGGGTGCTAGCAATGAGCAGGGACGTCCTTTTGATCCATCCAGATACTCCACCCCTCGGCCACCTTGCTTCCCTTTGACTCCTGTCCTGGAATCTGTTTGAAGAAAAAGAAGGGGGGGAAAAAAGCAAAGTTTCTCCTTTACAAATGAAGGATCATTGAGGGCAGTAATTTCAAAGTCAAGGTTGTCAAGTCAAAGAGCAGACTCTATAGACCAGACGCTGAAACATAAAACAGGTCGATGGGATTGCATTTTAAGGAAACTAATCAACCATGAGCAAGGTTAATCCATAAGTTAAGTTGGTACCACTCAAGTCCCATCCCCAGCTATTTTTTTATTCGGACAAATGTTTTCTCGCCAGACTGCATTTCTTCTTTAACCAAGGGGAGAAAAATGTAGTTACCACCAAGGGAAAAAAATGCATAGCAGAGTCAAAAGGTACAGAAGGAAAGCTTGGGAAGAAACTCCATACAAATTTTATTGTTAAAGTTTATTTTAAAAACTTTTAGAAAGTTTTAACATTACTGGCTGAAGAGTAATTTCATATAATGGTTTATATGTGCTTAATAGCAGTATCAGTTCCAAATTTCCCTTTGCACTCAGATTCTAAGAGAGTTTTTCTAGTGCATCATTAACTAATTGTTATACCAATGCATTAATCATGAAGGCCATGAGAAAAAAAAAACCTACCAGCCAAAACTGCAGATATTAAATATTGAGGCAGAAACCAAATAAAATGTGTAAACACATGAACAGAGAGAGATTTTCCCCATACATTTTTTTTTTATCTTGGCATTGAATCAACGAACAAAGACAGAATTATTTTTTTAAACTCTGAAATTTGACTGACAATTTAAAGACGTTGCTCAAAATTCTTGCCCTAACTGTAAGGAAAGTAGCAAAGAAACAATTTATTACAAAGGAATATTTATTACATGTCTGTTCCATGCAGGTATATATCACATGCGTGGTTTCATTCAACCTCATAACCTATGAACTGGGTTTCATGATCACCATTTTGGAAACTGAGATTCAATGCATTTGGATGGTATGTTACTCTACTCAGGCTGCCATAACAGAGTACCACACTGGGAGGCTTAAACAACAGAAATGTATTTTCTGACAGTTCTGGGAGCCGGAAGTTTAAGATTCAGGTGCCAGAAGGTTGGTTTCTGGTGACTTTGGTTGGTCTAGAAGACCTTTCTTCTTGGCTGGCAGATGGCCACCTTCTCACTGCCCTCACATGTCCTTCCTTCTGCGCTCACACCCCGGGAGTCTCTCCAGTCCTATTGGATTTAGGCCTTACCTTTATGACTCTTTTCATCTTAATTACCTCCTAAAAGGTCCCATCTGCAAATACAGTAACATTGGAAACTAGGGCTTCAACATATGTATTGGGGGGTGGAGGGCACACGATTCAGTCCATAACAGATAGCATGCCCCAGAGCCCACAGTTGCTAAATGGTAGAACCAAGGCTGTCTGAATCTGAACAGTCCTTCATCCAGAGTGTGCTGCCTCTCCCATGCCACGGCACCCCAATCAGAGTGGGGAGACATCCTGCTGTAAGAGCTGACTCTTAGAACTCGCTGCCAAGGAGGCAATTTTACAGCAAGACACTTTGTCCCAGTCAAAGGGTGGCGAAGGACTTACACAAGCTAGACCGCAGAGCACAGGCCTACAAACCAACTAGAGGCCTGTCCAGGTGACACCAAATAAAAATGGCTTCATTTACTCTATTAATAGCTTCACAGATGGGATTTGGTTTCACTACCATATACCATACACAGTGTGGTTTCCATGGTCCCCAAAGAGCCAGCATCTCATTCAGTGTTTCTTTTCTTTTCTCCAAACCACCAGCTAACGTCCTGGAGGGCGACTCCATGGATCAGGACGTTGAGAGCCCTGTGGCCATTCACCAGCCTAAGTTGCCTAAGCAGGCCAGGGACGACCTGCCAAGACACATCAGCCGGGACCGGACCAAAAGGAAAATCCAGAGGTATGTGCGAAAAGACGGAAAGTGCAATGTCCACCATGGCAACGTGAGGGAGACCTATCGCTACCTGACTGATATCTTCACCACCTTAGTAGACCTCAAGTGGAGATTCAATCTGTTGATTTTCGTCATGGTTTACACAGTGACATGGCTTTTTTTTGGGATGATCTGGTGGCTAATTGCATACATCCGAGGAGATATGGACCACATAGAGGACCCCTCATGGACTCCCTGCGTCACCAACCTCAACGGGTTCGTCTCTGCTTTTTTATTCTCAATAGAGACAGAAACCACCATTGGTTATGGCTACAGGGTCATCACGGACAAGTGCCCGGAGGGAATTATTCTCCTCTTAATCCAGTCTGTGTTGGGGTCCATTGTCAATGCATTCATGGTGGGATGCATGTTTGTAAAGATATCACAACCCAAGAAGAGGGCAGAGACCCTGGTTTTCTCCACCCATGCGGTGATCTCCATGCGGGATGGGAAACTGTGCCTCATGTTCCGAGTAGGGGATCTTAGGAATTCCCACATCGTGGAGGCTTCCATCAGAGCCAAGCTGATCAAATCCAAACAGACCTCGGAGGGGGAGTTCATCCCTTTGAATCAGACGGATATCAATGTAGGGTATTACACGGGGGATGACCGTCTGTTTCTGGTGTCACCACTCATCATCAGCCATGAAATCAACCAACAGAGTCCTTTCTGGGAGATCTCCAAAGCCCAGCTGCCCAAAGAGGAACTGGAAATCGTGGTCATCCTAGAAGGAATGGTAGAAGCTACAGGTAAGACATACTCCATCCTGAGGCATCTGTGGGAGCGATGTTCACTTTAAACTGGGTCTGATTTTCTTATTTATGGCAAAATAGGGAAAAGGGAACCTCGCTCGCTATTGACACCATCCCCTTGCTTCATGAAATAGTATTCCTATGTGTCCTTAAGTATATCCACCAAGAAGTCTAACTATTTAGCTTTTTAAAAGCCCTTTGGAAAATAAGTTACTAAATAAACCTTTGAAAATACTGCTTAATATATGTTAAATTTCCAAATATTTACTTAAATTAAAATTTGTTTCTAACGCACTTGTTAAATGGCTCTAAAACATTGCTTAATTTAAATACTTGAGGTTATTTATTGCCAAACCAGGAAGGAGAAGTTGAGCCTTTCAAAGGAAGCCTGAAAAATTACTTTAATAAAAATGCAATTTCACTACTTCTTTGGGAGTCGTTTGCAAGACCCATAGCTTTGGTTCTTCTTTTATATCAAGTGATTGCTTGGTGTCTTTCTCCATACTCTTATTTGCTGAATCCCCAATAGACATAATACTGCAGACCCAGTAAATAACTCTAGCAAGAAAGAAAAAAATTAAAGATCCATTCATCATAATCCTATTGAGCCTTCTGCTGTGAATAGCTAATCATCGGTGTGTTTTAGGGAAGGCGACCTGTTCTCAGAATAGAGAAATGGTCTGTCTTTATCGAAGTCTTCACTCATCTCTGAACTTCACACGTTACACATGTCAACAGCAAAGCAGGTTCTGCCCGTGTTTATCTGTAACATTCCACAAAACAGAGCTGTAAACTCTGATTTCAGCAACAATGGTGCCCCACGGGAAAAGCATAAACTAGAACCCTGGTTCATTAATTCTCTACTGTTCTCCTGAGTATCAATATTAACCTTTGGGTCCTGTTTAGTTGTATGACCTGCCCTTCTGTGCTTTAAAGTCTCCAACTGGAGGCTCAGGGTTGGTTTATATAATCTGAAAATGCATGGCCAATAGCCTGGCCCCAGGTTCTTTATCAATCCATAAGCTGATCTCCGTCATCCTGTCAAAGGCACGTCATTGGTCCCCTGTCTCTGTCTCCCTGGACCCAGCAGGCAGGGTCATAGCCTCTAACAAATTTCTCTTATGGTGGTAGAAACGTTTGCAATAGGTTTTTTAAAAAAAATACAGCAAGCAATGAAAATGTAAGTAAAAGATTTTGCATGGAGCGCAATGATATGAGTGGGCTCCTTTCCACAGAACAAAAAGAACATGGACCTAATCCGAAAATGGCTTTAAAGAAAGACCAAGTAATTACTGTAAAATACTAAGTAAGTGTCGCAGATGTGAACGGGGCTGTCTGTACCTTGAGCCTGACTTTGGGTGTGCTTGTGAAGCAATAGTTGTTGGCGGCGCGGGGTGAGGGCGGGGGTGGGGA
>NW_017731596.1:2041060-2042626 GCF_001890085.2 Hipposideros armiger
TGACAGCTTGTAATGAGTGAGCCTTTCCAAAGAGAGGAACATTATTTTCTTGGCAATTAGCAGTGATACTTGCCCCCCGAGCACCCAGCAGCCTTTCTACTGCTTTCTTAGAGAAAAACGGGCAGGTGTCACCAAAAAGAAAAACCGAACCACTTACCCGTGTTCCTGGGAAAAGAAAACCACTATGAATTTTCTTTAAAAAATAGTTTTCTAACTTCTGGAAAGTGGAGGGAAGAGTGTTCTAGAAAGTTCTCGGTTTGTCTGGAAGCGGGACATGTCTTGATCCTTTCCTGATGGGATTTGTACAATTCAGCACTTCCAGCACGTCTGATCTCTTCAGAGGGATACTTTTTCTATGTGAACGCAAAGCATAATTGGTATTTATGGGCATTAAACAGGCCCTTAGTGAGGGAGAAATGCTTCAGTGAGTCAAAGCCACAGGAAAAAAATGAATGTGGACCGAATGCACACTGAGGAAAACAAATTCACAAGGATCTAATTATTCATTGCAGGGCTAGATGGGAAATCTGGAGCCATGAAAACAGCAAGCTGACACATGCCTTCTTTCAAACGTGTCTTAGTTGACTTTAAACTATTATCAGTGATCTCAGTTAGCGGGCATCTTGCAAGGGTGAGTCCCACGCTGCAACCTTGATGCAGTGCCCTCTTCGCATGACGCATGTTGTGGGCACACAGTGATCCTGATAAGGTATTTTCTGGAGATCTGAGCTATCCTGTAGTAAGCTGACTGCCAGAGTCCTTCAGTCTCCTGGGTCTCGGGTTCAGCACAGGCCACCTGGTTCTCCGTTGACACATAATCTTCTAACGCCAGCTGTACTGAAGCAGCCTGCCTTGTCACATCACTCAGAGTCAGGCTCATTTTTAAAGAAATGAAAGTAAGATCCTGGAAGGCAGGACATGCGTCTTGCCCACCTGTGATGCCCTGCAGATCCTGGACCCAGTCCAGTCCTTCACTCAGTGAGTTCTCTGACCTTAGAAAAGATAGGCTGTCACCCACAAAAGACAGACCCACATCCTTGGTGGATGGCTTCGGTCTTGTCCGTCCCAGAATCAGGGTATGTGGACACTGACCTCTCAAGAACCTTCCAGTCATGTGATTCTATTTTTGAAAATGAATCAAACCCTGGAAAATTCTGACACCAGCCACCCAGACATCTGGGAACTGGCCGTGTCTCATCCCACAAATATATTTTTAAAGGGGGCCCTTTATGTTCCTGACATATGGGCGATTTTGAGACAGTGATGTTTACAGAAGGGTTCGTAGCTACGTAAACAAACATGCTCAGCAGCTGCGGTGAATGTGCGTTAAAATAGTAAAGCATTCATATAGACTGTTATTTATAGAGGGCAAATTGGCCTACAGGCTAGATGACAGCTACACAGAGCTGGGCCTGTTGCCAGCCAACTCCTCACTGTAGCCTTTCTGATTGATGAACTTCCATATTTACCCCCAACGATTATGCAACTATGACAAGCAGCCCTTTCCAACACCTCAGCAAATGTGCCTCATTAGGATCAATTCTATTAAGCTTTTTATTGTACACT
>NW_017731596.1:2043786-2055788 GCF_001890085.2 Hipposideros armiger
TGACTGTCCAACTTGGTGTCTGTGGGTTACCAAGGAGAAGAGAGGAGTGTGCATCAGAAGCAGGTGAAGGCAATCCGGAAGTGGGTGAGGGCAAACCACCCTTCCCACAGGAAAGCTTGGTTCCATTGCTAAAATACCATTATTCACTTAAAGAGAATTTGATCACGTAAGTCACGCCACAGATCACAGCATTTTTGAATTGGAAGGAACCTGGACCCAGCTCTTACTTTACAGACGAGGAAACGGAAGCACAGCCAGACTAAGGATTTGGCTAATGTCGAATAGCCACTGGAAGAGTAAGAGCTTAAAACCCAAGACCACTGATGATGTTGTTCATCTTTCATGTTTAGTGTTCTTTGCATCATGAATGCTATTATTTCATGAAGATTCTATACAGAAATGTGCCCCAAAGAAACAACCGGTATACAATGTGCAGACAGGCTTTCTTCTCTTTCCTTCCACTGTTAGTTCCTCTTTTTTTTTTTTAAGGTTTCTCTGTTGATCTCCAATTGTTATCAATTCATTTTAAAATTCTTTATGCATTCACACGAATTTTTAAAACCCATGTATTAAGAAGAGATGTGCCACAAAAGAGTTCTGAAATTGAAATTAAGTAAACATTGTCTACAAAAATACCCCTGGAAGAACATGATCTTCTGTCAGATTTGATTTTGAAGTACCATTTTTCTTTGCTGTAATCAAAATGCCACTTCACTATAATAATGGAGAATATGAGACCGCAGAGTTTGAAGAGCTTGAAAAGGTGGCATTTCTTAGATAAGATGGCTGAAGGTTAGCATTACAGTTCTCCTAAGCTGTTTCTAGTACTGATACTTCATAGCCATTACACTTTTCAAATCTTGTTTTCTCCTTTTGATAAATTACTGCTAATCCCTCAATTGGCAAGTAATTTTCTCTGGATTTACTGTTTTTCTCTTAAGAGCTATAACCCCAACTGCCTAGGCTGTGAAGAGTTAATTGTTGATTTCTGAAATGCTAAGCACTTGGGTGAAAAATCTGGTAAATCTCTATAATAAGTAATCTTTTTAAAATCGAAGACATATGAACTTATTTTTCCTAGATAGAAATCTACCATTCATCAACATCAAGAAATCCAACTATCTTTCTTCTTTGAGCAGTGGGTTCAAGTGATCTATTCAAGGCTCCCTTCCAAAATGTCTGCCTCAATGTAGTATAGCCTGGTAGTGTCACTAGCTGGATAAAAACTGATGACACATACTCCCCAAATATGATAAACTTTTTGTGAGCCTCAGCAATTTGGGGACGCTGTGTTCTAGTTCACCAAATGTCCTAAAAATCCGAAGTTGGGTGCTATAAGCACAGAGAGTTTTAAAATTTCCACCACCCCTCTGAAAGGAAGAACACTGTAACTCCGTTAAACTTTCCCATAATTTAAAAGGCTTTTAAGGTCCCATAATGGGCAATGCATCAAGGTAACCATATATTATTGTGGTTGAAAAGACCAAAATACTGGATAATTATTAAATTTTTCATTATTAAAACACCAGTTCCAGAAAATTCATTGTTCTTCCTTCTCCAAATGGGCCATGAGGAGCTACTAAAATGAAAGTTCACTATAAGTCGGTGATGGTTACCCCCTCGGGTTTGAATTTAGAATTTAGAATTCAAACCCAAGGGGGTAAAAAATGGACTAGCACCTAAAAGTTAGGTCTGACTCAAACTCTAAGGTCAATACTCATGTTGGGAAAGAACTGCACCATTCACATCAAGAGATGAGTGTCAAATAGTGGGAAGCCTCTAATTAGCGTATCTTTAAATAGCGTTTTATTATTTCCTAGGGCATTCAGTAATATAAGTACTGACAGCATGTTGCCAGTAAAGCAGTTCTACTGAGCAATTTCTAATGACCAGAAGAGGATCTTTGGGAAAAACTATATAAAGGTGAGAGAGAGAGAGCCAGAGGCACTTCCTCCCCAGTTAATTAATCCTCAGTCTTCTGTCCCACACCAACCCATTCACAAATCTTGTTTGATATATTATCTAGTATACACCTCTTTTTTAAAAAAAAAAAAGTAATCTCTCTCACTATAGCTCAGTGTATCTGTGCTTCTTGGTGTCATTTAGTGTCAGACCATCTTGGGTTCAAACCACAGTTGCTGCACTCACTGGTTTGCTGAACCTCTCTATACTTCAGTTTTGCCATTCAAAAATGGGGGAAAAAATGATACTTACCTCACCCGTGACCTTTCAACTTCCCAAATTCTATTAGATAATTTCTTCCCCCATGGACTGCACAGGGGAAAGGCAATAGAGAGTAGGGCTTTATGAGGATGAAAAGCTAGGCCGGCAAAAGCGTCAATCCCAAGGAGTGGTGCCGTGTTTCCAGGAACCGTGCGCCTCCACCAGAATGACAAATGACTCTCCTCCCAAGGCCCCCTGAATAGTCAAAATGGCAACTGTTAACCTGTGATGGCCAGTGCAATACTCGCAGCATGTGAGTAACTGCCAGCCTGGCCTCTGCCCCAGTTACCTACCATGAATTATAAATTGATGGGATCTGAATTAATGAGCATCACTGGACTGAGAAAAGACTTTGCATTCCTATAGATAGTAACGTTTCGTCATTATCATTTCTGCCCAAAGTGGACATGCATATAGATTATTCTCAGGTCTTCCAAGGCAACTGCTCAGTGTGGACAGAGCCATAGTCTGCATTGGAAAACATTTCTGTGGTTCTAGTTCCCCTCCTAGGTTTTTTCATAAGAACCGTGAGGTATCAGTGGATCCTTCAACTTGGGGAATGCATTTTTGTGCTGCTAACTCAACTCAACTAAATAATATTTACTTACATAGTAAGTCCTTATAGATACTTCTGCTTTAAAGTATAGATGTACTGCCACAAAGTGGACAGCAAATGCGAATTTCTACACAGCCATTTCCATTGTTCTCTACTAAGAATGATATACTGTCGCAGCCTGTTTTGGCTAAGCCATGCTGCCATAACAAACGCCTCCAAGGGCTTAGCACACAGAGGTTTATTTATCTCTCACACACAGTGCACATCAGCTGGGGCTCTGTTCCCATTCCGCTTACTCCAGCATGCAGCCTGAAAGAGGGGCCTATGTAGAGCACGCCGTTCTCATAGTAGGGAGAAAAGAGAGAAATGGCAGCATGCCTCACTTCTGCTCATCATTTATCAGCCATAGCAAGTCATACGGTGGTGCCTGATGTCCATGGGATGGGGAAATATACCATATTTCCCCATGTATAAGACGCACCTTAATTTGGGGACCTGAAATTTGAAAAAAAAAATGTATTACATAAAGTTATTGAACTCAAGTTTTATTCATCATAAAATTCATACAACTCCTCATCACTTGTGGGAAATGCGAGTAAAAAAGTCTACAACCAGGGTCGGCTGAGTGGCACGATGGTTAAGAACTGGCTTGGGATGCCAGAGGGCCCCGGTTCGGATCCCACACATGAGGGCCAGTGACACTGCCCTCCACAGCTAAGATGCTGAACAACAGCTCAACCTGGAGCTGGGCTGCCGTGAGTCGCCGGTGACAATGTAGGCTGCAGCCCCTGTGGCAGTGAGTTGCCATGGGCTACCGTGTGTAGCCAGCAGTCAGCATGAGCAGCCAGCAGCTGCAGTGAGCTGCCGTCCAGAAGCCGGCAACTGATCTGCCTCACCTGGGAAGAGCGCAATGATGGTGCCAACTTGGGCCAGTGAAGCAACGTCCTCCACAACTAGATTGAAGAACAAAACGACAGCAACTTGTCTGTCCTTCCCCTAATTCTCCAGCACTGTTCCCATCCCCCCAATTCCCCAATAAAAATCTTTTTTAAAAAAATCTACAACCAAAGGGCCAGCCAAGTGGCTCAGTTGGTTAAAAGTTTGCTCAAGAGTGTGAGCTCTGAGCAACAGGGTCACCGGTTCAATTCACGGCCCAAGCTGAGCTGCCACTGAGCTGCCAACAGGTGGCAGATGGCTCAGCTAAAAAAAAAATCTACAACCACTGTATAAGACACACCCAGTTTTTAGACCCCAAATTTTTTGAAAAAGGGTGCGTCTTATACATGGGGAAATACGGTAATTCTCTCACAGGGACTTGAAATTAATTAAGAATAGAATAATGCAATCTACCACAGGTACCTAAGTGATTCTGCAAACCAGTAGACTGAGCTGAAAACTTTTTGAGGTTAGGATTCAAAAATGTGTGGTAGTCATCAGTGTTGTTCACCAGGTATGTCCAGCTTTCATCCTTCCAGACACGTTTTCCTGTTCCTGTTGAGCATGGTCTGACTCACAATTGTCCCAGCAATACAAGCATAAGCCATGATTATCACTTTGGTGGAAACCTCAGAAGGTAACATGCATGTTCCCTTCCCACTTTTATGGATTTCATAGAAGCACATGTCACAATGAAGCCTCTCTCATCCTGGACCTTTGACCAGCTTTGAAGAGTAGACCCCTGCCAAGTCACTTGGGTCATTAGTGTGACTGAGAAGTAACTTTATGTTGTGTTAAGCCACTGAAATGTGGGTTCTTTGTCACCACAGTAAAAATCTAGTCTATCTTGCCTGATACAAAGTGTCACGCTAACATTTTAACAAGTTGGCCATTGTACCCTGCTAATAGCTCCAGACTCACCATGAAATGAATTTGTAAGTAGTTACTCTGCAGAAATTCTCCCTCCTTTAAATTCTCTTTACTGGTTAAGACTTTGAGGTCAGACAGCCTGACCTCAAATTTGTCTCCACGTATTGCCCATGTGACTGGGCATGTCACATTCCTATCGCCAAGCCTCGTCTTCCATTCTGAAAAATGGGAATGATGCTTATATTTACAAAAGGATTCCATGAGATCATACGTGTAAGTCATACATCCTGGGACCTAGTGCACAAAAAGCGCTCAGTAAATTTAGAGAGTGAATCAATAATTCCATGAACCATACGATTTTCATCCATCATTCATTAGGTACCTCTTGGATGTCTGCTACTTTATTAGATGCTTTAAATAGATTATTTTCAATTCTCAAAACAATTCTGAAAGGTAGGTACCATCCTGTTTAACAAATGAGGAGGTTGATTCTAGAGTGGGGTGTTTGGGGGAGAGTAACTTGCCCAAGGTCACCCAACCGGTGAAGTGGCAAAGCCA
The DNA here is from genome assembly GCF_001890085.2 of Hipposideros armiger. Taxonomy (NCBI): domain Eukaryota; kingdom Metazoa; phylum Chordata; class Mammalia; order Chiroptera; family Hipposideridae; genus Hipposideros; species Hipposideros armiger. Next base: position 2,048,930 of record NW_017731596.1, read on the forward strand.
GGACTCCAGCTCAGAGCTGCCCACCTTCCCGATCCATCTGCCCCAGTGCCTCTCCAGAGGAGGCATAGTACACAAAGGCATGCTTAAAGTAGTGGTTATTGATTAAAGCTTATTAGTACACTGACAATTATGGCTCGATGATATATTCTCTTTTGAGTACTGGTCTTGGCTTCCCCATCAGGCTCACACACCAGACCACAGGAGGCAGTCTGCTCTTGCATAACAGTTGGCATTGAGTCACTTGAAAGGATACCTACTGGTTCATACTCTCAGATTCTGCCCAATTAAATGTTATCAGGTGACCATGCCAGTGGATGCTCTGGGCCAACCCCATCCAAAACGGCCTGGTGCCATGGCAAGTATAACCCAAGGGGAACCAAACAGCCAGTTCACAAGCCCTTAAGGGAGGAAAAAACAAAGTTTAGCATTGAAAGGGAAGAATCCATTTTGACTCTGCCAAAAAGCACTATAATAAAATATTTAGCCTTTGACCAGCCTAATCAAACCCTATTGGGGTTTCCATCTGCAAAATGTCCAACAAGACCCTTTTTTGGGTTTGATGATGATGGTGATGATGATCATTTTTCTCTGGGGCCATCCTTAGAAGTTTTTAATTAAATATTTGCTAAGTAAATACATTTCCTTTTACATTTTCTCAAGCATATTTTATACAGGGTGAATATTAATAGAAATTTCTGGCAGCTGATGGATAAAGGAGAGGCCAATGCATAATGACATAAGAGAAGAACACCCAGTAGGGAAGACCGAGGAGACAAGGCTAAAGATTGGATCTAAAATGGACTAGTGCTACATTCTCACTGTACCAAAATCAAATATATTTAATATAACTCAGAGAGCTAAAGTAGTAATAAAGTGTTAGTCTTTTATTTGTTTTAGCTACTTGGTTATATATATTATCAGTCTCCCCAATAAAGTTTGAAAAGGTGTGCAACCTAAGAACAAAAATTATGCCAGTCCGTGATTCTTGCAGAAGCTCTTAAGAATCCACAAGGTCCAACATGCGACAAGAAAGATGTCCAAACACCTCTCTGGGTCTTTCCAGCATGATTCCTTGGTGTTCATCCAGAGGGACCTCGGCACGAACAGCCTGGCCTACAGGTGCCATCTCAGCCCCCAAGGCTACGGGAAGAAAGAGGTCACATTTCTTAAGCGGACAACAGATGGGTCCTGACTACATGTGAGGAGGCAGACGGTTTCACTGGCCATCAACAAACCAGGCCAAGAGCGAGGAAAGGCAGGGATGTTTCCAAGACAACTTCACAGCCTCCACTGCTGTAGGCACCTGGCAGTTGGCACAGTTGGCACACATTTGGTGGCTGGATTAGCAAGAGCCTCACCTGTGGCTAGAAATGCCCATTCATTCCTGACATTGAAGAGGATACCTGTGGGCACTTCGAGTTCCCATGTCAGCAAAGCAAGGTGTCGTCTATCACCACAATGAAGGGTAAAAGGGCACAGTAGCATTTCTTTCTTTGAGTTCAGTCTGATACAAGCTAAGCCAGGTAGAAGGGGGCATCTCATGACAACAAGCATCCATTACCTGGGAAGGCAGTGGCCCGGTTGGCAGGAGACAGAGAAGGTGATAAACGAGAATGTGCAGGTGCCTTCAGGTCTCACATGAGCCGCCCTAGGGTCTCTTCTTAGGAGGAAACAAAACCCATAGGTGGATCCAAGGAGCGTGCATTGAAATTAATGCTTAGTCTTCCTGTTTCCATCCACCAAAATCACGATTTCCACTTTCTCCTCTCCCTTCAATCTTCCAAATCCCTCTTAGATAACAACCTGGCTTCACACTTAGCTGAGAAAATGCGGGGGGGGGGAATCCAAGTGCTACATTGCCTTCTCACAGGGCCAATCTCTAACCCCAGCTGGGCCTTAACCACTGTCTGTCTTCCCTCCTGTTCAACCCAAGGCCGCCTCTGGGTCTCATTCCTTCGCCTTACTCAAAGATTTTAGGCTGCACTATCTCCTTTCTTTTTTCCATCATCAGTTTGTTCTTAATAGTTTATCTCCATCAACATGAAAACATTCGCTAATATCTACCATCTTCCAGAGCAAACAAAAACAAAGCTGTACTGCTCTGGGTACCGTGTCTCTTTCCAGTAATGCCGCATTTCTCAACTCTCCTTCCCACATTACTGCTAGAAAGAATTGTCTGTCATCTCCATTGCCACGTCTTTACTTCCCATCCATGGGCTCCCGTTGCGAGCACCCCTGAAATTCACCATCAGTGTCCATCCTGACAACTCCACAGACCGCCCCACCACTCCTGCTTGGCCCTCCACATCCACACAGCAGACCACTGCCTCCTTCACCAACCTTTCCTTCCGGCATTCATCACGACTTCTGCTTTCCCTCCTTCCTCAGTGAAAGCTTTTTTTCGTCTTCCTCTGCAAGCTATTTCTCATTCTCCCCAAACCTCAGAGGCCATTCCATCTGGAGTCCTAGTCCCCATTTTTCCTCTCAGTGATTTCAGCCAGACCTTTGGTTTTCATTACCATCTTTTTATTCGCACATGACGTCAAATTTCTATCTCCGGTCCTGACTTCTCCCCTGAGCTCTGCGCTCAGATCTCCAGCTGCGTACTAGGCATGCCTGCTTAGATTCCCAACAAGCTTGTGCCACCAACGTGGCCAAAGCAGAAACTAGAGATTCTAGAATCCCCTAGAATCTGTTCCCATCTCCATCTTCCCCACAGTCATAAATGTCATCGTCAACCACGTAATGACTTACATCAAAAACTGCAGCAGCATCCTAAAGTCATCTCATTCCCTTACCATCCAGAAGTTCTACTAGATATGACTTCCACAATATGTCCAGCTCTACCACTACCGCCCCAGGTTAAGTCGTCACAATATGGAGGCAATGGCACTCACCTGGGTCTCCATGCGTTCCACTGACCGAACTACCAAGGTCCATTTTGCACAGAGCAGCCAGAGAGCTCTTAATAAAATGGAAACCACAGAAAGTCACTCCCATGTTTAAAACCCTCCAATGGATGCCCACTGCACTTGGGAAATCCAGTTCCCTTTCCACAGGCCCCTCAGCCCTCTGGCCTGGCTCCCGCCCGCTGAGCTCTGGCCCCTCTCCCCGCTGATTCACCATGCTGCAGCCACGTGGGTTTCCACACTCTGAGCTCTGTGCTCAGAGGTCTTCTAGGACCACCCAGTATCAACCTGCTCCATCACTGAGCATCCGTCATGCTGTGTGGAACGTGTCACCAGCTGCTGTTATTTTGTGGACTTGATTATTAACAATGAGGATATAAGCTTCATGAGAGGAGTGCCTGCTCCTGCCCTCTGGTACCCTCGCAGCACCTGGAGCAGTTCTTGGGCCACAGGAGGCACTGGATAAATATGTATGCAGGGAATAATTAATTGGAGGAATGAATAAGGGACATATCTGATATGGTCCCAAACCAGGTTGCCCCCTTAAGCACTAGAGAAAGTCTAGAGTCATTTAAAATTGCAAGGGGAAAAAATCAACCTGGTCTTGGTCAGCCTGCAGCCTCTCCCTCCTAACACTGGGAATCACTCCAGGAACCCGTCCCAACACCCCTTCTCAGTCTCCTTCAAGGCTCCCTCTTACTACCCACCATTGTAAATCTTGGGGCTCTCCAAGGCTCTGTCCTGGGCCCTCATTATTTCATTCTCTTCATCCTCCCAAAGTGACCCATCCCCACCTCTTGGCATCAACCCCTAGAGGTGTGCAGGTGGTTCTTGCAGGTGCAGCCCAACACATGTCTTCTGAGCTTCAGGCTCAGACAGCTAACCCCCCTGGACATCACCGGCTCTCAGGCCCCATAAACCTAACTTGTCCTAAACTCGGATCTGCTCCCTCTCCTTGACCAATGGAACCACTAGTCTCCCAGTTGCCCAGGTCAGAAACGTGGCTTCTCATCTCATGCTCTTCCTCCCTTGGGTACTGCAGGCTTCTCACTCCCAACCCTTTGCCTAAGCCTTAAACTGCTGCTAGCTCATAGGGCTCCTTGGTGCAAATGAGGTAAAGACATCCCTCTTCAAGACACCCTACTGCCATCTGCTGGGAATTGATACAATCAATATACAAATCTGTACCCTGCCCTTAGATGAGATGAGTTGTGCAGTGTATAACCTGCACAACAGTATGTGGTCACCCTGGCTAAGGTTGTCCATTCCATCTCGTACCTGTATCTAGCATCCCAATGTCCTCTTCTCTCCAGCATATTGGCCACTGCACTGGCTCACACCACCATTCCTTTCCCCTGGACTATTCCCCCGCTTCCACATTAGCTTTGCTAACTATAGGCTCTCGCATCTGCAATTTGCCCTCCTTGCAGTTGTCAGAATAAACTTTGTAACCTACAAATCCCATCCCCTCAACCCCCCAGTCAGACATTCTCAGTAGCTTCTGAGTAGCTTAAGAATAAAGAACAATCTCTTTTGCATGTCACAGCCACACCTGTCACCTGTCCAGGTGCCCTGTCACTTGTCCCATGATATGTATATTCTGCTAAAATCCCCAAACACACCCTGGGTTATTTTGCCTCTGGCCTGCACACGTGCTATGCCGTTATCTCCACTAGAATACCCTCCTCCATCTACCTTCCTGACAACTGCCACTCACCCGCCAGACCCCCGAGCAAAACCCCTGTGAAACCTCCCTGACCTCTGGGCAAACTCAGGAGTCCCCCGCTCTGCTTCTCTGAGTTTCTTCAAATCTCCATAACGTCTTACTGCATTGTGGATGATTGGCCACATGGCTGGGTGTCCCCAACAGACTCTATCTACATTGTTGAGGCTAACAATCATGTCTATTATTATTATTATTATTATTATTATTATTATTATTACTTTAGTCCCAACAACTAGCACAATCTGGCACATGGTAGGTGCTCTTTCTAAGTGATTTTTTTACAAAGCAAGGCCTGGCCTTTCTCAATGTGTCGCAAACTCTCTGAAGCACTTCCTTTTCACCTGGCACCATGTTATCTCAACTCTACCAAGAGCCGACGGCTACATCTGCCTTCTCTATGAGACTGTTATATCATTTAATTTAAAAATTAAAAATTAAAGGCACGTTTTACTAAAAGAGCCTGTTTATACTGCAGGCTCTTTCTCCCATCCAATACTCGCCATGCATCTACAAACTGCATCCCCCTCTCTGCCATGGGGACAAGCAAGTCTCTCGGAAGAGCAGCGAGCGGGACAGGGGATGCCTTTACCCCGTTTCTAACCCACAGAGGAGGGTCTCTCACGGCACGGCCCTCGCCCTGCAGGAATGAAGGGCGAAGGCAGGTGCGGGCTCAGGACACATCTCCGAAGCCTCCTCAGAGGCTTTTCTGAAGGTCAAAGCTCACCAGGAAAGGCGTCTTAGGCTGAGGTGTACTCAGTCTGCAGGCACGAATTTTCTAGAAACTTCCATGTGCCTGGCATTGTGCAAAGTCAGAGAAACACAGTCCTGCCCTTAAGGAATTCACATTTTAGAGCAGGGGGTTGGCAAAATGTTTCCTGTAAAGGGCCAGGTAGTAAATATTTTAGACTTTGGGATGGTCCCTGTCACACCTACTCAGCTCGGCCGACATTGTGCGAAAGTGGCCAGAGGCAAAAAGTTTTAAAATGAGTGTGGCTGGGTCCCAATCAGATTTTATTTATGGACACGTAATTTTCACGCATCATAAAATATCATTCTTCTTTGGTGTTGTCAGCCATTCAAAAAATGTCAAGACGACGTTTAGCTCTCTCCTGTTCCAGACGATGGTGGGGCTCACATAACAGCAAATTACTATGCAATACAAAGTGGAATAACGTCTATACAGGGAACATTTTCAACGGGGAGGTGGGCCAGCGGGTACACGAGCTCTCCTCGCGTACCCTCCGCCAGAACTGCACTTCAGATGGGCCCCACAGGATCCCTGCGAGCAGAAGTGGCACGCGTAACATCTCCCGGGAGAAGGAGAGGCAGCCACAGCCCGGGAAGACATGGAGTCGTCTTCGCTTCGCATTTGCATCCCCCGGAATGAGAATATAATAGAGAGCAGACGTTTCCTGACCTTTGAGAGAGAGCCAAAATTAAACTTCTGTTCAAACAGAGATTCATCCGTAAACAGCACTATGATTAACATCATGTTTTCAAGAAAAATAATAAAAGAACATGAGAGTTTTTGTTTTGCGAGGGTTTGCACGACTCTCCCGTTTTCTTTTGTGCTTGCTCTATTGTTCTCTGGAAGAAAAGCACTCCCACTAAAAGTTTCCCAACTCTCTTCACAGCAACATTTATTCTTAAATCAATTCATTTGCAAGTTGAAGGTCCTCTAACCTGAAAGAGCCTCTCTTTGTCCCAACTCCCTCTACCACCACCCCACCCCATGTTCTTAGGAGGCTGAGTGGAACCTCCAGTAACTAGGCAGCAATGGAGACACTCAACCTTTGCTATAAATTACAGGGCCATGCAACACAACCCTGCCATCTGTCAGGCAACTATGGGACTCAGTCTATACAGAAAGGTGCCCTTACAATCTCATCAGAAATGCCTCCGATCATACAGAACAGCTTGCTGTCGACACAGCCTCCAGAGAGACATTGTTCAAGCCTTCTAGTCACTAACCCAATGAGATATGGTAGCTAGGAAGACCTCACAAAGACCCACCACATGATTTGACTGTATTTCTATCTAACCACAGGATCTTGGATCAGAATAATTTTAACAAGCTCTTGAATAATAGTATCACATAGGAATTTTCCTTAATAAATGTTTGTCCTAGAATGGATTTTCACTGGGAAACACCCATCAAGACGCTCAGATTCTCTCCTGGCTCTCTCTCTCTCTCTCTCTCTCTCTCTCTCTCTCTCTCTCTCTC
>NW_017731596.1:2055898-2059878 GCF_001890085.2 Hipposideros armiger
CTCACATGATGCCCTGTGTTCTCTAACCAGATCCTGTACTGTCTCCTACTTTCCTGAGTATCATTGTCATCTCCCAAGTAGGCTGTAAGCTACATAGTGGTAAGACTCTAATCTCCTGGTCTCTCTCCCTCATGCCCCTGGAACCATGCTGAGCACATGAAGACCACAGGGCATGCTGGTGACAACTCAGGGACTCGTCAAGGTACTCCCTATTCTGCCCCTATGGATCTAAACCACGCAAGGAGTTCTTTGGCAAAAAATTTGACAGACATCAGGATCAGAATTGGTTATGAGTTCAGTTAGAGATGCTCAACATAGCTAACCCATTTGGAATCCTCAAAATGATCGTGTTAGCTGTGCTATCCTGACAATCTTCTACATTTTATCACATTTGCTTCATCATTCTTTCTCCATCTAGATACAGATACCAGCATAGACAAATGTGTGTAGCCATGTATACACATTGAGTATTTCTTTCAACCATTTGAAAGTCAACTGTAGACATGATACCACTTGAACCCCAAATTCTTCAGTGCGTATTTTGTAAATGTGAAGACAGTCTTACAAAACCACAGTGTAATCATCAAAATCAGAACATTGATATTCCTCTAATGCTATTGTCTAATGCACAGACTTGACTCAGATTTTGCCCGTTTTCCCAATACTTTTTCTTATTGTCAAAGAAAATTCTAGATCAACCTTCGTTGTCGTGCCTCTTACTCTGATCATATCATGGAGTTCCTCTGTCTTTAATTTTCATGACACTGACTTTTTTGAAGAGTATATACCTCTTACTTTGTAGAATGTCCCTCAGTTTGTATTTTTCTCGTGTTTCCTCATGATTAGATTCAGGTTATGTATTTTTCACAAAAATACGTCAGAGGTGATGCTGTGCCCTTCTCAGTACATCATGTCAGAGGCACATGATGTTGGTTTTTCCCAACTTGGGTGATTAATTTTAATCACTCGTTAAGGGAGTGCTTACCAGCTTTCTCCACTGTAACATTATTTTTCACTTCGTGAAAAGTACCTTGTGGATACTTTGAGACTATAAAATATGCTGTTCCTACATTTTAGCATCCATTGATTCTGACCTGAATCAACTATTATTAGGGTGGTTACCAAATGGTGAATCTTCTAACTTTTCCTTCTGCATTTATGTGTTGGCTTTCAACTATAAGGAAGAGCTTTTTTTCCTCCATTATCTATCTATCTATTGGGTTGTTGGAAAAGTCGTGACGCATTTTTGCAAAGAAAAACATAGAAAAAATACGTCATGACTTTTCCGACAACCCAATATCTATCTGTCTATCTATCTATCTATCTATCTATCTATCTATTTCAACATGGACTCATTGAGTCATATTTTAGTCAAGGGATTATAATCTGCTACTATCGTCATTTATTTGTAATGCTCAAATTATCCCAGAGGCAGACAGTGGGATCCCCTTCAGGTAGGCTTCTTGTCCTTTGAACATTTCCCCATCATTTTTCGTGCTCTTCCTTCCACAAAAGATGTTCCAGGTTCAGCTTGTAATTTTCCAGTCCCCACTATGGAATCAGACATTTCTCCAAAGATTCCTCATTCCTGTTAGTAGAAAATGGTCTTTAGAAGCCAAGACCTGGGCACCAGGTGTACAGAGCAGATAGCTACAGTAGACTCCTCCATTGCAAAAGAGAAGGTCAGCTGTACCCCAGCTCCACTGACTGCTACGTGTATATAACTGAACCAGGAGCTCAAAAGCACTGCACTCCAGAAACTTGTCAGGGAGAAAGCCCAGGCTCAGTGCCTCCAGTATTTATCACAATGTTGGTCTGGAGTGGAACTATGGGGAGGCCGGCATGCAGCCACACAGTCCCTACATCTTCCTAAGGTCGAAAACCCAGCTTTTGCACCCACCAGAGAAGCAGAGAATCACCCTGTACTTAGAAGCTCACATTGAGCCGCATGATGTAAAACGAGCTCCTTAAAACTGTCCCGTGTCTGCTAGAAGGCGGGGTGACTAAGGTCACAGCCCCACCACCTTATCTCAGGCTCTCAGGAGAAATTTCTTCATGTCATAGCACTGAAGAATAGTTAGATTTTTGCTTAGCAATGGATTTCCTTTTACGTGATGGGTGCTGGAAACTCTGTAACTCGTCAGGTCTCCCTGTGGCTGCAATAATGAACCAAATCGGTGGTGCGTATAGGCTGCACATCATGAAGGTGTACGTTTTTACAGCGTCTCATTCCTGGTACTTTTCAGGACCCCTTCCTAGGTGGCTTTCCCTCCATAGCATCACCCCTATCATGATGGTTGCTATTTATATGCGATGTGTATTATTCCACAAGTGGTCTAGGGCTGCCATAGAAAATACCACAGGCTGGGTGGCTTAAACAACAGACATTTATTTTCTCACAGTTCTGGAGGCTGGAAGTCCCAGATGGAGGTGACAGCAGATTCGGTTACTGGTGAGAGCTCTCTTCCTGGTTTGCAGATGGCCACCTTCTCCCCATATCTTCACATGGCCTTTCCTTTTGTGTGCGTAGAGAGAGAGCTCTCTTCCTCTTATTAGAAAGACCAATTCTATTGGATTAAAGCCTCACCCTTTTGACTTTATGTAACCTTTATTGCTTCTGTATAGGCCCTATCTCCAAGTACAGTCACACTGGGGGTTAGAGTATCAGCATATAGATTTAGAGGGGACACAGTTAAGTCCGTAACACCATGTAAACTGCTATATCCTTTGGACTGAGTCAGAGTAATAATAACTGAAGCAGTGTTTTCATCCTTGCTAGGAATTTGCAGCCTTCCCAGAAATTCCCCCACTCCACAGACACCTAGAATGCAGAACCTGCCCTTCTGCAGGTTGGAATGGAGTAAAGACCACACCTGCCTGAGACTTGATTAACTGTACTTTATCCAAACTTATGTAAGGGAAAATGTGTTAAAACTTGGCTCCTTATTCCATGATCAGGCAGTATGGAAACTCCTAAAATGCTTCCTTGTCCCTCCCCAAAGCTGCCACACCCCTTCTCCCTTTACTGGACCATCTGAGCTTGTTGTGGATAAAATTTTGAGCCATCCAGGGTAGGAAGGTCCAGTCGTCTTCTTCTGGAAAATACCTTCAGGAAAAGCCTAAGGGCATCTGGCCATCCAAGGCTGGAGTCCAGGTCACATCCCGTCTGTCCTCCAGCTTGGACCTTTCTCCTTCCAGAACTTTCTCTGCTCTTACCTCCTGTGCCCCTCTGGCAGGAAGGACGCTGTGTGCCCAGCAGGTGGCACAGCACATAACATTGTTCATCTTCAAGGCCAGGAGCCCTGTTTCTGTTTTTGTACCAAAATCACTTACTGGTTCACTTTGCATGATCAACTGTGCTATGTCACCTACCCTCCCACAGCACCCCCTGCTGACTTTTGCCCGAGGGGCTCTGGGTTCTCAGGGCAAGCAGGCTTGTCCAGCGGAGAGGCCCAAGAGCCTCATGCGAAGCTGCCACCTGCTGCAGACAACCATCCTGCCCACCTTCTGTCCTGCCCCAGAGCCACACAGCCTGCCTCGCCTGGCCTCCCCTCAGACCCCCTTCTCGTCCACGGGATTGGGCCCTTTGGACAGGGGCTGTCATTGCCAAGCCCTCAGCCAGGATCCTATCTTCCATCATAGCCCAGATCTACATGTTCCTTCATTCTCCAGCTCAGGCACACCCCCAGACCCCTCCTTGTCAAAGAGGAAATTCAGACACCATCCCCCAAATGGTACATTAACCAAGAGACAACAGCATTCATACCCCTGCTCGGATGTCATTGGACTAAAACATCAGTTCTATCTTCAAGAAGCAAGAAAATACCTACGGGCCGGCCGAGTGGCACGATGGTTAAGAGGTGGCTTGGGATGCCAGAGGGCCCCGGTTCGGATCCCACATGAGGGCCAGTGACACTGCCCTCCACAGCTAAGATGCTGAACAACAGCTCAACTTGGAGCTGGGCTGCTGTGAGTCGCCA
>NW_017731596.1:2060198-2063191 GCF_001890085.2 Hipposideros armiger
CAATTCCCCAATAAAAAAATTTTTTTAATTAAAAAAAAATACCTACAACATAGCACCAAGTACCACCTATTTCAGAAGGAAAAATTATGACATTTAAATAGTTGATATGATAGATTTCCAAGTTGGATTAATGTTATTTATCTTTTTCTGTCAAAATAGAAAGTATCACAAGAATGTTTCTCTCTACCCCTTAGCCCTTTTAATAAAAGCTGGAAAACCAGATGGAACAGAAACAGAGTGTAGCTAGTTATTAATGAGACTGTTTTTACAAGGTTGCTTACAGAATTAGTTCCACTGTGGTTATTTACAACACAAACAAAGGCTTGTCTAAAAAGCTACCCCTACTCAGTATCTATATTTTTTTTAAGATTTTATTGGGGAATTGGGGGAGAGGAACAGCATTGGGGAATCGGGGAAGGGGAACAGACAAGTTGCTGTCCTTTTGTTCTTCAGTCTAGTTGTGGAGGACATTGCTGAATTCACTGGCCCATGTTGGTATTATCATTGCACTCTTCCCAGGTGAGGCAGTCGCTCGCCGGCCACTGGACAGACGCTCACACCAGCTGCCAGCCACTCACGGTAGCTAACGGGAGCCCACTGCAGCAGGGGCTGCAGCCTATGCCGTCACCGGCGACTCTCGGCAGCCCAGCTCCAGGTCGAGCTGTTGTTCACCATCTTAGCTGTAGAGGGCAGTGTCACTGGCCCCCATGTGGTATCCAAACTGGGGCCCTGCTGCTCAGAGCTGGCGTCCCAAGCCAACTCTTAACCAATGCGCCACTCAGCCGGCCCTCGGTATCTATATTAAGAGTAAAACTTAACATGTCTAATCCAGCCCTTTTATTCTAACTTCACTAAATATCTAAATTTGAGGGGAGGGACTTTAGAATTTCGGCTAGATGGATGGTTCCTCAGCATGTCACCGGGGTAACTGTGGGTCTCAATGAGAGAGGGAAGGATTCAACCACTGGCCCCGAGTCCCGTCAAAAGAGGGAGGACATAACATGTCCAACCAAGACATGGCTCAGATTGGCCCTCACATTCCCATCATTTTCCAGATTTTTCTACTAAAATGGGATTCAAGAATAGAGGCATTATTCTTATAACTAATGAGTGTGGGAATTGAAGTTGATACGGCTGAAGAGATTATACTTGCTGTTCTGTCGACTTTAAACCTATGATCTTTAAACACAATTCAAACCCTGTATGCAACACCTTGGAAATTATTCTGAAAGGGGAAAAAAATTCATTGCATTTATTTCTCAGAAGGAGAGAGAGAGAGGAAGTTGAAACACAAAAGTTAATGGAAATGGGGGTGCCAATCAACACTTTTTAATCTCTCAAAGTGGATACATATCAAATTCCATTGCTGGAAACCCCAACTATCAAAGTGTGTTAGAATTCAACTCCATCAAAAACTGCTTGAAATAAAGAGGCAATCAGCTGAGGTTAGAGAAATCATTTTTTAATTACAGAGCAAAACGTCTCAAAAGAGGTCTTTGATCCACAGCAATGGATCTTAACAAAAGCGTATTCACATCACCACGGTTAGCAGGTCCTGTGAGGTCCGTGGAGTGCTAATGGCTGTGCTTCCCAGGTATGCACAGGTGTGCTCGTATCTGCAAAGATTCCACCCCAGCTAAGTGGCCTCCAGCCATGTCTCATTCCACCCCACTAACATCGTCGGGTTTCAACCTGTGCCGAAAACAGCAAAGCACCGCGGGCTGAGGCTGTTTGTCCAGGTGGCTCCAGCCAGACGTGGAACGGGACATCTACGCAGAACCCTTCGATAGTCAGACTCAGCTGGGTCTCCCATCCAGTTGGCACCACCTCCTTCCAGCTTCCAGCAAGTGCTGAGGGCTCCACACAGGCCGAACAAAGCGAGGGGTGGGAGCCAGTTGGGTGACCCAACTCGTTACTCACATTGAAAGCCAAGAGTCAGACATTTAACCTCAGAGAGTGTGATATGACACCTTCACACCCCGCACCTGGCCAGCTGCCCCCAGTGGTTTAACAGGCTAGCGGCCTCACTCTGAACCATCACACAGTCTCCATCTCCCTCCTTCCTTCCTCCTCAGAGCAGGGGGGACACACTTGACTTGAAAATGAAATGTCACCTGAAGCTTCACACAGGAACGTGTGGCTCTGCTCTCTGAGGGCGTATGATCCATTTTGGTTTGGAAGAGGAAGGGCCTCTGGGATTTTTAAAAATTCATGTCTGTGCCCTAACTGCGGCCCTAGGCTGTTAACTGGGCCCGGTGCCGTTCTTAGTAACTATGGCGCTGTCTCCAGATTCAGGAAAATACTCAGTAGGCCTTTGGCAAATTGAAAAATCTCGAGGTTTCCTAAGAGACCCACAATAGAGGCCTTTTATCCTGCCAACCGATGCCTGTTAAAAAGACAAAGGTGCACAGTTCCACTGTAGACTGTTGCTGAAGTCAAAAACCTACCCCACTAAGGGCCCAGTTATCTCAATGCAGAAAGACACCTTATTAAAAGTTCTGTGGTAGAGAGTTCTTGAAACTTTATAAATTTAAACAAGATTCGAGGGGAGATATCTACTGTCAGGTTCATGTTGTAGAGTGGAAAGCCATGGATACTTTTAAAAATTAAATGGAAAAGGATAAACCTCTGGACATAGAATAGTTCATAATGATGACATAAAAAATTATATTCAGGGCCGGCCGAGTGGCGCGATGGTTAAGAACTGGCTTGGGACACCAGAGGGCCCCGTTTCGGATCCCACATATGAGGGCCAGTGACACTGCCCTCTACAGCTAAGATGCTGAACAACAGCTCAACTGGAGCTGGGCTGCCATGAGTCGCCGGCAACAGCGTAGGCTACGGTGGGGCTGCAGTGGGCTGCCATAACCTACTGTGAGCGGCTGGCACCTGGCGTGAGCAGCCTGCAGAAGGTGTGAGTGGCCGTGAGCTGCCATGAGCAGCCGTCCAGAGGCCGGCGACCGATCTGCCTCACCCGGGAAGAGCGCAATGAT
>NW_017731596.1:2065796-2067066 GCF_001890085.2 Hipposideros armiger
GGACGACGCATAGCCAAGGCGGGGGGTGCCGGTAAATGAAGAAATACCGAGGGGAAGCATCAGGGGGCAAGGGGATTCTGGCTAAACCGACCTGGCAGGATCCTTTCTGAAGGCAGGCCGGGGTGATCAGACGTCACCTGGGCGATGGTGAAGGATGGGGAACCTGATCAGATATTGAAGGCGATCAGCTATTGAGGGGGGGAGGTTCTGATTAAACTGAGTTAGCAGGACTTTTGATAAAATTGGGAGTGTAAAGACACGCAGACACAGAAGGTCAAGAGCTAGTTGGGAAGAGGGTTTGGAGGAGCCTGACTAAAGTTGGGTCAGGGAGAGTCTTTGTCACCAGCAACGAGTAATGTTACAAGATCCATTAGGCTGAGAAACAAGTGTGAGGTCTACCAGGGAAAACTTGGACATGTGACCAGAAGACACTTGCACATCTTGACCTTGCTGCTCATTAATTAGCCTTGTCCTTGACTGAGACATCTGGTTTACCTGAACCCCAGGTCTTTCATCTAATGAGAAGGGATATAGTACCTGCCCAGCCTAGTTTTGATGATTATTAAATGAAATGATATAAAAGAGCCAGAATCTGAAATGTAGAGACAGTCAAGAAAAAAAAAAGTTGCTTTTAAAATACTGGTATATCTCTAGTGCTCAGAGTTTCCATTCACCTGTAAAATGGTTTAAACTTCTAAAAATGTCAAGTTAGAAAAAGAATTCATCCCCCTTATTAACTGGCAGCTCTATTTTAGGTTGAATCTCAACAAGATGAGCTGGGAATCCCATCACATATCATTCAAATATGTTAGAACACTTTGGCTCCAAAATTATCTTTACAAAGGAACAAAATACCTGTGTACCAAGCCCTTCTAAAAACTCAGCTGAACTAAAGATTGGAGAGGTCTCTGCTTATTCCATTGTTTTATACATGAAACAGGTCAGACAGGAGGGATGCCTTCCACCATGGATGGTAGAACTCAATAAACAAAAGCATTTTAAATCCTCCAGGATCACTGAATATGCAATAAGTAGAACAAAGAAACTTTTCAACCATCTGGCACTTATTTACCTGGCAACTTGATCCATTTTCAATAGATTCCAGAATACGACAAAGAACCCAAAAGTGAGGGGAGAGGTGCAACCGCGAAAGATAACACATGTCTATTCATTAACATCATGCATTTTAGGGCTGGACGAGTGGTTCAGTTGGTTAAGAGCTCGCTCAAGAGTGCTCTGAGCAACGGGGTCACCGGTTTGATTCCCAGCC
>NW_017731596.1:2068106-2115547 GCF_001890085.2 Hipposideros armiger
TTCCCTGGTGGAGTGAATGGTGCCCTGAGCCCTCAGGGGCCTCCCTGAGTCCTAGAAAGACGCTCCTGGCACCCTGCCCTTCAGGGACCCTTGAGTGCGGCTCTCTGGTTGAGTGTGCAGTGGCAGCTCGACTGGCCACCATGTTTTCCAGTTCCTAAAGCCAGGGGGTGAGTGAGAGGACGGCCTGGACTGGAGAAAAGATCCCCTGCACCAGGCAGCTGTGGCACCACACGAGTCACTCTGGGCCTCGTTTTTCTCAGAAAGCACCTTCATTTGGCAGAGTATTTTGTAGGGGCTTGAATTTGCACAGGCCACCCCAGTGCTATTCTCACACTACTCCCCTCTCCTACCTGTAAACTCTGTGTCCTGTGTGAGAGGCATACGTGTAGGTCCATGTCTACACTTAGGTCCTGACTAGCATCTAACAAGAGAGGGGACGTGTGCAGGTCACAACTTAGAAATACCAGATTCAGGGCATATTTTTTAAATCCCAGTAGCTCTTTCCTTCCCAGATGATAGCCATCTGATCTCCCACCAGTTTGGCAAACTTGACTTAGGGGATGAACCTCCCTTTATTTGCTTCAGTCTAAAGCAATTGAATTTTGCCTGCCACTGACCCCCGCTGTGTGTTAAAGAAAAGCATCTCAGAGTAGCCCAGAGCAAAACCTCTTTATGGCCAGAGAAGAATCAACTTTTTGTTCCCCATTTCTTTAATTTTAACTTTGATGTTTTTATATGAAAAGTAATGCTTGCACATAGTAAGAAATTTAAATAGTGTAAAAGAATATATAATGAAAAATGCATCCCTTCCCAACCTCTGTTCTCCAGTCCCTCCACTGGAAAAAAAACCACTGTTCAGTCCCTTGTACGCCTTCCAGGAATGTTCGAGACTTACCCAAGCGTATGCCCACATGCATTAGTACATATTTATACCTTGTCACACAAATGGGAGTACACATTTTGCCCATGGTTAAAGCTTTTTTTAAAAAATGCAATATATACTGTAAATCTTTATTAACACATTCACATCATCTTTTAAACTGCAAAATAATATTCTATTTTATGAATCTACAGTCACATATAACCAGTGCTCTATTGATGAATATTTAGATAGCTTCCTACATTTTGTCTGTTACAAACAAACACACTACAAGAAACCACTTTGATTTCCACAGGATAGATTCCTAGGAGTGAGACGAATGGGATAAAAGTGGATATGCATGTTTTGCTTTTAAGGGCATTGAATAGTTGCCCTCCATAGGGTTGGGTCGGTTTACAATCCTTCCCTCCAGAGGGGAGCGTGCCTGCGCGCACACACTTTCAGCCACACTGAGTGTGAACAACTCACTGAGCTTTGTCACTAGGGGAAGTGAAAACTAGGTGTCATTGACATCTCTTGGGGTGCAGTTGAGCATCTTTTAGTATATTTATTGGTGTTTCTTTTTCTGCCCTTTGCCCATTTTTCTAAAGGGTTTTTAGCTTTTTCTCATTGATTTGGAAAGGCTTGTTTTATATAAAGGAAATTAGCCCTTTTGTCCATTATGTTTCACAAGTACTTTTCACAGTCTGTCCTTTGTTTCATGGCGTTCTCTGATAATTGTAGTTTTGTTTTGAATCTTTGGCCTGCAGGATATTTTTGTTTTATGTAGTGAAACTTATTAGAGTTTTCCTTTATGAGATCTCAGTTTTATGTCCTAGAAATGTTTTATGTTTTAGGAATATAGGAATAGCTCCTGTTAGGGGAACAGGCCTTTCCTATCCCTAGATTATTCACAGAAAGTAGTTCTGCTGTGTTTTCCTGTAGTCCGTTGACCAGTTTAACTTTCAGACTGAGGCCTCTGATCCGGCTGCACTCAGCCGCCCGGGGAGCGGCCTGACTGCACTCTGAGCGCCCAGCTGCTGCCTGGCACCACCCACTGAGGAACCTGTTTTTCCCACCGACTCACCAGTTTGCACGCCACGATCTTGCCCAACCCTCTTCAACAAAAGCAAGTGGGACTCAATAAATATGCCTGGTCTTTGGGCTGTGGCAACTGTTTCAAATTTCAGTCTAAGCTCCCCTAAGAGGCCGAGGCCAATATGATTTTTCACAGTTGTTATTATTGAATTGTGTCCCCAAAAATTTATATGTTGAGGTCCTAACTCCCAGTACCTAAGAACATGACCGTATTTGGAAACGGGGTCCTTGCAGATGTAATTATTGATAGTTAAGATGAGGTCACACTGTAGTAGGGTGGGCCCTTAATCCTTATAAAAAGAGGACATTGGGACACAGACACAATGTGAAGATGAAGGCAAAGATTCTCTCAGAAGAAACCAAACTGCCGACACCTTGGTCTTGGACTTCTGGCCTCCAGAGCTGCAAAACAATATATTTCCATTGTTGAAGGCGCCGGTCTGTTATGGCAGCCCAGCAGGCTAACACTACGACTACGGGGAAAGTTTTATGATTTCTTATTTACGACTGGAGGCCCGTCCATTTGCTGTTGGAAAAGGTACAATGCCGCACATCTTCCTCTGGGTAGGTCAGCCTCACAGAGCTGGTCACCGTGCGTCACAGGCCATCATTAAATGCACTCCAGCCACCAGTGCAGGGTGGCACTGCAAGCAGACAGCTCACTGTACCCCACCTGCCTATGTGACGGTTCCTTCCTCTGTGACCCATCAGGGGAGAGCACTGGCCCCCTTCCAGCCCACCAGCCCAGCGCG
Source organism: Hipposideros armiger (assembly GCF_001890085.2). Taxonomy (NCBI): domain Eukaryota; kingdom Metazoa; phylum Chordata; class Mammalia; order Chiroptera; family Hipposideridae; genus Hipposideros; species Hipposideros armiger. The sequence goes on from NW_017731596.1 coordinate 2,070,816, forward strand.
GGAGAGGCGGCCTCCCCATCCTGGCCACTCTCAGACCACTCGGCTCACCACACCAGAATTCTGCCCACATCACTTCCCAGGTGGCTCTGGCCCAAAGGCTTTGAGTGTTATCTTTCTCTTCCTGCAAACAAACCAACATGCTGAGCAGGGAAAACAGACATTCTGGCCCTTAAAGAGACAGTGCACTGAGGTGCCTCCACAGGGAAGTATTATCTGCAATGCGCTAATCAAGAAGCCACGGACTGAAAGAAAGTGGAAGGGGCCGGGGAAGGAAGATGATCATTTGAGGGAACCCGGAAGAAGGATTTATGCAAAGCTGCTCTCTTTAAATGCTGTTTTTTAAAAAAGCAAGAATCATGAAAATCCCTCTGAGAATGGAGGCTTTTCAACTGCCACATCACACTGGTGTCCCCAGCCATTTCTGTCACCCAGGAATCCGCGTTTGCAGCCTTGGCTCCATCTTTTTCTGCAAATGTGATTTTCCTTTCAGGCTTGCTTTGTGCTTATGTGTGAATTTTTGGTGATATTTTGTAGCCGATTTCCTCCCTCTGGGAATACACAGCTGAAGAAATTATAATGTAAATCAGGATGGTGATATGACTCAGAGGACATACTTTTCCAGGAACACTTCCCTTGGTTGACACCAGAGACTGAGAGCAGCCAGTGGGAGGGGGCTGGGTCCACCTGGGGCAACAAAGGCGGTGAACGGGGGAGCTCTGGTTCGGCCTGAGCACCATCGCAGGCAGCTGCTTCTGGAAGCTGCCCTGCCTTTGCTCCTCATCAGCCCAGAGCTTGTGGAGATGAGGGCTTGGTCGCCTCTCCGGCAGGGACAGAGAAGCACCCTTCAGCATTTCTTGGGTCCCCAGAGACCACCCGGGACCAACCCAGCTGCAGGGGGTTAATTGGTGGCCCCCCAAAAGATATGTTCACATCCAGAACCTCTGAGTGAGACCTTATTGGAAAAGGGGTCTTCGCAGGTGTAATTAAGAGTTTTAAGATTACCCAGGTGGCTCCTAAATCCGGTGACCAGTGTCCTTATAAGAGACAGGAGGAGACGATACAGAGAAAAAGGCCAGGTGAAGATGGAGACAGAGACTGGAGTGACAGGGCCACACACCAGGGAACGCCTGAGGCCACCAGAAACTGGAAGAGGCAGGAGGGACCCTCCCCTGGGACCCTGAGAGGGAGCATGGCCCTGCTGACACCCTGAGGCAGACTTCCAACTTCCAGGTGTAGGAGAGAATAACTTTCTATTGTTTGCAACCACCCAGTTTGTGGTCATTTGTTATGGCAGCCACAGGAAACTAATATGCCATCCTTACAAGGTACCCTTCAGGGACCATCCAAGCAAATAACACGTGTAGGATGAATGAAGCCACAAGACAGTGACGTTGGCAAGCCAAGCCCAGAACCCAGCACGGGGGCTCACCTGGCCTCTGTCCCCTGACAAAGAAATGGAGCAGCAGGTGCTTCGCACCTCCAGCAGTCGGCCAGGACCAGCACCGCACACCCTGACCTGAAATTGCACAGGAGCTGGATGGCAGGCATTCTCCGTGGACCATGGTGGCTGCCCAGAGCCCTGACCTTCCAGAAAACTCAGTCTTGGCCCCTCCCTGTCTCCCTTCTCTCCTTGTTGTTGTTGTTGTTGATGACAACTGACTTGACTAGTGTAATCCGCCAGCCACATGCACATTCACAGAGCTAAAGTTCAACGAACAGCAAGACGAGGAGATACTACTCCTGCTTTTCCTTTTGGAGTGGAAAAAAGGTTATGAAGCATCCAACTCCATGCAGACGCTCCCAAGGACGCCAGCCGTCTCGGCACAGGTCGGAGGGAAGCCAGCCAGTCTGTGCACACCTGTCAGGGACTCCTGATCAAATTGCAGGTTTCTATTCAGCTCAGCACATGCAGGATCCTATGCTAAATTCACCAGTCGGCACCTATCACTCTCCTCTCAGACTGAAACCAACACAAGAGTTATCCACAGAAGACAAAGAGAAGGGCCCAATCAAAGAGGCCTGGCGAGTTATCAAATTACCATCTGGCTCTTTCCAGATCATCCCTCGTTAGCTCACATTAGCCCTGCCTGCACCTTTGGGAATTTCCTCCCCTAATATGAGAGTTTCAAGTTTCTGGCAACAAATGAAAAAATGCCAGGAAAAGTGTAAGAACGCTCACCCTCTGGAAAGTTAAAGAGACAAGAGGAAATTTGGACCCAGAGGTGGGGGTCAAAGAAGCTTCATGAATGGTCACGAAGGGGCGGCTGCAGTGCTCTGAGTAGTATGTGTAATACTGGGCTCTTTAGAGACGCAGGAAAAGAAAATGGAGTTAGACGAGAGACAGAGACAGAGATAGAGATTTATTATAAGGAACTGGCTCACACATTCATGGGGCCAAGAAATCCCAAATCTACAGCTGGAAAGCTAGAGACCCAGGAGAGTCGAGGGTGTTAAGTTCCAGCCGCAGTCCAACCCAAGGGCAAAGACCAAGGTCCCAGCTCAAAGTCCGTCAGGCAGGGAAGCAAATTCCCGCTCACTCCACCTTTCTGCTCTATTCAGGCCTTCCGTGGACTGGGGGCCCACCATGGGGGGTGGGGGCAATCTGCTTTACTCAGTCTCTCAATTCAAATATGAACCTTACACAGAAACACATTCACAGAACCCCCAGAATAATGTTTAACCAAATGTCTGGGCACCCCCATGGCCCAGTCAAGTCAACACATACAATGAACCTTCACAGTATGGAAACCCCAGGTTTTGCTGGTAGCCACGTGCAGCCCAGAGTTGGTTGGTCAGCTGCTCTGTGGCTCAGGCAGTGAGTACCCTTGGATGTTGGCACAGTCTCAAAACTTTGGAAGGACATGGTCATGACACAACATGCTGGAGGGTCGTGGGAAGCACAGGTCTAAGCAGCAGCCCCATCAGCAGGGCTGAAATGGGTGTGCGCTTGACAGCGGCTAAATATTCTGGAAGCCAGCACAGACGGTGTGGCCAAGCATGCTGCCTGCCTTCCCTGCAGGTGCCCTCAGAAAGCCCCTGTTGCCGGTTGCTCTCATGGGTCCTGACTAATCAGACCTGTCTCCTGGTCTCCTGGTCTCCTGGTCTGTGGTCAGGAGGGTCCCGTTAGGGGCACACACATCATTCATTCTTAGCCACGTGTTTCACTCCAATCTGCCTTGAGAGAGTGTGCTTCCTTAGGAATTCCTGTGAGTTGGAGTCTCCACAACCTTTTTTCACTTCAAAAGGAATAAAGAAATGCGTAAATAACCATTAAAAATAGGCTGTTGTTTATCTATACTGCTGGCCAGCAGGGGAATCCAGTGGAGAGACAGTGAACAGTGTACAAATCTAGTTTTTGTATCAGAGGGGAAAAGCATGATTCACCGTATGCCATTTATTCACATGCAAATACCTGGCTACAGCCATATAAGAATTTTCATAAAAATAGTCACAATGGTGGCTGGCCCCTCTGCTGACTCAGGGCTTCCCTGGGCACTGATGCTCACAGATGCTCTCAGTTGCTTCAAAAATGAGTTATGTTCGATAAAGCTTTTAAGGCTAATAACATACAGGATTCTTTCTATCAAGTCTAGAAGATGAATGTGACTGCTTTATCACTGCAAAAGGGTCATGAGAATTTGCCGAGATAACAGGGTGCTGGGCTTAGGGCACTCCCCAGCACACAGGAAGTCCTCCCACATTGAAGGTCAGTTCCCCGATTGGCCCGTGACCTTCCCGACCCTCATGCTGAGTTCGGATGGACAGAGCTTGCTACATGGTTAAGATGAGTGTTGATTTCCACTTTCCATTCATTCAGCAAGAGCTCTAGTTCTTCCCTGTTCTACTACCTTTGCATGAGTTCAAGCAATCCCCACTAATAACACTTAAACTAACAATTACTGAACACTTACAGTATGCCAGGCACTGTTCTTAGTACGCTGTATGTATTAATGCACAAAATCTTTACCAACCCCCTACGATGTAGACACCATCCTAATCACCCCACTTATACGGGTGAGGGAGGAGAGGCACAGGACATTTAATAACTTGTCCAAGGGCACATAGCTTCTATATTAGTTATCTATTGTTGCACAACTTACCCTAAAATTTAGTGGCTGAAAACAACAAACATGTGTCTTCTTGTAGGTCAAGAATCAGGAGCTGCTTAGCTGGGTGACTGTGGCTCAGGGTCTCTGGAGAGGTCGCAGATGCAGCCAGGGTCATGGTCATCTGAAGTCTGGGGCTGGACTGGGTCTGGAGGACCCACTTCCAAGATGGTTCCCTCATGTGCTATTGGCTGGAGGCCTCGGTTCCTTGTAAAATGGGCCTCTCTGTAGGCTGCTCGAGTGTCCTTCACAACGTGGCAGATAATTTTCCCAAAGCATATGCTACACACAAGAAATACAGAGAGAAAGCCACAGTGCCTATAATGACCTCATCTCTGAAGTCACATGTCATTTGTGCTTCTACTTATTCATTATAATGGGTTCCTATAATAGGTCCAGTCCACATTAGGGGGAGGCAAATTAAGCTCCACCTTTTAACAAGGGAGTATCAGAGCATGTAAATGGAGGAGATGGGATGTGGACCCTTCAGTCTGACTCCAAAGGCCACGTGCTTCACCATTATGGTCGTGATCCTGACTTTACCGGGGAGCATGGGCCTGCCATCCACGTGTGCAACGCTCTGCAGCTAAGATAGTCAGTACTCCCTTCCAGGGCCAAGCTCCACCGCCTGCCATGGAGGTGTCCTGGGTGTTACTGGGAATTGGGCAACAAGCCCATGACCCCAAAAGGAGGTTTCTAAACCTCCTAGAGAATCTTAAAACACTTAGGAGAGCATCCCCGCTTCTCTGTGACTCTGAGATGGAGAAGCCACAGTTCTTAGCCTACGAATCCTGCTCCCAGAGGTATTTATCTGAAACAAAACACAATGTTGACCACATCATTCACCCCCTCAGCTCTTCAACGGTCTCCATTGTTGGCAGGATTCAATGCAAATTCCATGTCATTGAAGGCCCTTCACAGTGTAGACCTAAGACCTAACGTACCTGTGCAGCATGGTTTCCTGCCCCCACCTTCACTTCAGCAACCCATGTCTCAGTCCCAACAAACCACTCACTAGCTGCTCCCTCCAGATGCTGGTCCTGCTGTCCAGGATTTTCCTCCAAGGCTCTCCTGGTAAGACCCCTCCTCACTGAGATCTTCCTGACTGCACCCCAAGTTAGCCAGCAGCTTCTCTCTGGTCCCATAGGACTTTGAACATACCACTCAGATTGCATTTAACACTTTGCATTATGAATTTCTAGCCTCCACTAGAAGGATATCTCTGTGAGAGTAAGTCCTTTTGCTCAGGAGTAGATGGATAGACAGATAAATGGATAGATTGTTGGATGGCTGGCTGGCTGGCTGGCTGGATGGATGGATGGATGGATGGATGGATGAGTAGATTAATAGGTAGGTGGGTAGGTAGATAGATGAGTGGGTGGATGGCTGGATGATGGTTGGATGAATGGTTGGGTGGACAAATGGTTGGATGCATTGATATATGGGTAGGTGGGTAGATGCAAGGATGGAGAAACACAGCTTCTGATCTCATGGAGCTTACAATAGTCAATAAAAATAAGATTAACTATATATTCTAGAGACATTTACTAAAGAAGAATGTTATGGAAAATAGTCTAATCATGATAAAACCATATGAAAGACAAAGAATAAATTTGTATTACAAACAACAACAAAAGGGGAGGAGAAAGAAGGGAAGGGGTATGAGAAAGAAAGGGCACCAGCATTTTTGCAAAACCATCCATTCGGCTCTCTTGAGCAAAGTAGGTCTCTATAAGATTGTTTTCATTTTTCCCCCCAGAAGACTGGAAATAAACTCTCTTGGCCAACTTGGGACACAGGAGACGGCACATGCCCGGTGTGCAGCAGGACCAGGCTGGGCAAGAGCTGCTCTCCCAGCTCTGAGCTGTTGCCATGGCAAAGCCATTGTCTCCCTCCCTCGCTGTGTTTACCAGGCCTCTCCCTCCCCGCCCCCAAGGCTGCCACACTGCAGCAGGAGGGATGGGCCCTGCAGTCAGAGGCAACAGTCCAAGGCCCGCAAGGCAGTGGGCACTGCTGGCATCTGGGCATCTGGGGAGAGGGACTTGAACCAATTATGGATTTCTGCCACTGGACACTTGGAGCTCCCAGGCGCAGCATCAACTGGCCAGGAGCCTTGTCCCTACAGTCAACTGGGACCAGGACTGCAGTCACTCCTAGTTAGGGCTCAGGTCCCTGTGCTGGGGGTGGTGGAGGTCGTGAATGGGGTCACAGAGTCACTGTGAGACCAGAAACCTCCCACAATGCAGACAGAGCCCCTGTGCTGCCTTTCACCGTTCCTCAGCCTTGGCACTGCGGACGCTGGGGCTTCTTTGTGGCGGGGCCATCTTTTGCATTGTACGGTGTTTTTCCAGCATCCCTAACCTCTAGATGCCAGTGCATGCCCTCCCCCTGTTGTGACAATCGATAGTGTCTCCAGACATGGCCAATGTCCCCGGGTGGGCAAAGCAGACCCGCTGAGTACCACTGGTCCGGCAGGAACGCCGGCCCCTCTGCTTCCCCCTTGTTTTGTTCATTCACTTGATGCCTCCCAGTCCGGCTGGCCCTGGCACAGCCGCTTTGCCGGTGTGCCAGCGCCCTCAGGCAGACCAGCTGCTCGGCACCATGAACACATGTCCAGGCCCTTGGGGCTGCCCTCTGTAGCCCCTCCCCAGGCACTGGGACAGTCTGTCCACGTTCCTGTTTCATTCTACAAGGATGTATCAGGGGCCCGGCACGGGCTGGTAGTGGGGTGCCATGATGAGCGATGCTCAGGGACTGCCCTCAGGAGCTTAGAGCCCCCTTGCCTACCTGAGGTCGCAGGACCATCCCTGGGGAAGACCTCACTGCTCCCTCTCAGCTGCTGACCTGGCAGTCAGTTCCCCAGGCTGTGAACCCCACCAGCCTTGCTTGCTGCCCTCCTGCCACAGACCCTCCCATCATCCTCTGCCAGCAGTTGTTAAGTTTTCAGGTGCCCACGAATCCCCTGAAATCGGTGTGAAACACAGGCTCCCATGTCAGAGGTCCGGGTTCTGCATTTCCAGCCAGCTCTCTGGGCTGCTGCTGGCGGTGCGGGGACCACACTGAGGATGGAGGGGCGCGCTCTAGAGAGAAAATCTGACAAATGCGCCAGCAGAGTTAGTGCACCCGGCATTCCCACAGGCGGGGGACCCCAGGCATTCACCCTAAAGATGACTCTAGCAATAGCAATTCGGGAACCCATAGCGACAGGCTATTCAGGGACAGACCTGCAAATTCCTCTTCCCGTTTATGAGAAAGTCGGCTTGCTGGTTTGAAATTGCTTCCAGGGGAAGCGAGGGACCCTAGTGACAGCATCCAGAGGTCGCTCCACTCTTATCACACACCCTCTCCTCCGAGCTCGAAACTTCTGCTCAGGTTGGGGCAGAGCGGAGGCACCCAGGGGCTAAGGAGCACCCCTGAGGCTAGAGTCATCACCGCAGCCTCCCCTCCCAAATCTGGGGTCCCAGGAAAGAACAAGGCACCAGGCCCTCCAGGGGAGGCCGGGAGCCGAGGACCCGAGCGGCAGCTCGAGGCATCCCGGCGATGGCACTTTTCCTGCACGCATTCGTGATGACGTCCCGCGGGCGGCAGCGGGGTGTCCTTTCCCCAACGCGGTCTGCAGTGACCCGAGAGCCACCCGGGCCGTCTGACCGCCCCTGAGAGACACGCGAGCGCCACCTAGTGGTGCAGCCGCCAAACCAGTGTAGTCGCTCGCTGAAAAGCAGCCCCTAACTTGATAGCTTTCCTTCTGAGGTTTAATCTATGGGTATTTACATCTCTGAGGCATAGCCATCGTCTCTGAACGTCCAGATAACAGAAGGGCTTTGCGATTTGCACCGGCCTTTAGTGCAAATGCTGACTGGGCCAGACACAGTACCACGACAATCAACAAAACACGGTTCGTGGCTCAAGGGAGACACTTAGAGAGCCTCTTCCCTTCTTGCCTCCACTGACCCACCTGTTCAACGCCTATTCATCCTTTGAGGCCCAGCCCACCTGTTTGAAGACGACCCAGCATCAGTCTCACCCAGCAAATCGCTCCTTTCTCCCTGCGCACGCCAGCCCTCAACACACCCAGCTGCATGGGTATGTGTGTGTCCTCGTGTCTGGCCCCTCTCTATGTCCCGGTGCCCAGCACACAGATCCAGTGCACCTATGATAGGTGTGTGGCGAGTGAGGTGGAGCCAGCCACAGAAAAAAGCGGGCCCTGCCACTGGACCAGGGAAAGCAGAGCATTTCCGAGGCTGAGGAAACGAAGGCTGTCACTGCAGGAGGAAGGACAGAGGAGCTCAAGGAGCCACTCCCGGGAAAGTCTCCACACCCCGTCCTGACCTTAGGAGTGTCTTCCAACTCGCACATGCCCACCATGTTTTCAGCATGCACGGAACCACTGCAGCTGAAGTCAGCCGGTCAGGAGTGTGGGCTCCCGTCCACTGGGCGCCAGGGACCAGTGGTTCTCATCTACAGCCGCATGCGAACCGTCTGGGGAGCTCTGAACAAGTACCGCCCACAGGCAATGACGTCAGATACTCGGGGTGGAGCCCAGGCACCCGGGGATGAGAAGCGCCCCCCCAGCAATGTGCTTATTTCCCTTCACCCAAGACCAGGCTGGCTCTGACACAACCCCTCAAGATGGGCCTGGAACAGTGGTTCTCGGGTGAGGGCGAGTTTGTCACCCAGTGACATTTGACAACATTTGGACATACCTCTGCAAGTCAGGTCACTATACAGTATACCTTATACACTGCTGTATGCCAATTCTATCTCACTAAAACTGGAAAAATAAAGGGGATCACAACAGGGGATTAGGGGTGCTGGGCAGAGGCAGAGATGTGGGTCTAAGAGCCCCCTACTCCTGTTTCCTGTCAAGCTCTGCCTAGTCTTCTGCCATCCTCCCTGGGTTTCTTTGGGTTGACCTTAGGCTGGGCTGGACCTCCAGGGCCAGGTCGGGTGAGCATGGCTTGGGGGCTCTAAATGCTGAGAGGAATGAGCTGTCATGTGCCCCCCACAACCAAGAATTCCAAAGTCCCATATGCCCATGGGGTGCAGTTGGGGAACCCTGACCTACAGATATGGAGGGTGACCCAAAAGGAAGTAATTGGCGCTTGTTACACACCCAGCTCTGGTCTGGGTGCCCTGCCTGTGTTGTCTCATTCGATTTTTAAGGGGAAAACAATGGCAGAGGTACTAGCAGTGTTAGCCCCATTTTACAGATGAGGAACGTGTGTCTCAGGTAGGTGACTTGCCCGAGATGACACAGGCAGGGTGCATTGGATGTCCCAGCGGCCTCTTAGCAGCACGTTCCTCTCATCACGTAGCAGCCCCTGAGCCATGGCGCCCTGTCCAGATGACGAGGTCCAGCTCAGCCTGGGTTCAGCCCAATAAATCCCAGGGTGGGGACTTGGCACTACTCAGCAGGAAATCAGGACCAGGAGCTCTTGGGTCAACGAAAGCCAACCGTGCCCATTCTCAGATCTATCCTCTGTACCCCACCTTCTCGTTCTCCTCTGAGCCTCGCCCTGGGTTAGACTCCCTCCACTCCAGCTTGTGTGGTTCGGGGAGAGTCACTTAATCTGTGCAAGCCACAGCCTTCTTACCTAAAAATGTGACGTAATAATATCTTACCCTCGGGTTCTTGGTGTTGCTGGGGGTAAGACATGAGCTCTCCCAAGCAAGGCAACTAGTCAGGCCCCTGGGCCTCGAGGGGACTTCAATGAGGAAAGGACACAGGTTCCTCAGTAGAGGTGTAAGCAGAGTTCAGCCCAATTTCATTAACCATTCACTGTTAGTTGAAGAACAAGCAAATTCCAACAGGTCACAAGAAAGGCTGTATGCTATTGCTGGATTCATGGACTTCTTGAGACACTTCTGATAGTAAAAAAGGATAAGACAAGTCTCATTCTGGGGGGACGAAAAGTTGTCCTCACAGGTGTTAACAACCCAATTGGCGTTCTCTCTCTAGTAACTGTGCTGCCTTCATCACACCCTTCCCTTCATTTCCACCTCCTAGAAAACTGCCCAGGTGCCAGTTTGTGACAAAGGTTAGTCTAGAGACCTATGTCACCTGATATCACCAGTTCCCACAAGATGCCATATTTAGCTTTTCTGGAAGTGTCTACTTCTAAATGGTATCACCTTCGTCGAGAGCTTGTTTGCAAATGACAGATGGAGACTTCGAGACCCACGGTTGCTCATACTGACCTACAGTGCCCTCCCGTCCGTTCTTCAGAGCCCAGCCAAAGATATCCTGATCCAGAAGCCTTCCCAGCCGCCCCAGCGCGGAGCCAACCCCACGGCCCTTCCACTTGGAAACTCTCCCTGGGCTGCTGGTTTAGCCTTGATCTTAGACAGCTTCTAACCATCCGTTCCATTTTCCACAGGCGAAGGCCTTCTCTCTCCACCTGGATTTGCGCCGTTGTAAGGGTTATCTGTGTAAGAAATGCTGCTTCTGCTTTGGAATTTCCTCTCACTCCTTTAGTTCCCAAAATCTTTATTGAGCCATTGCCATGTCCCACTCTGAGCACAATTCCAAAAAACATAAGACGGGCACAGTCCCTGCTGTCATGGAGTTCATGTTCCATCAAGGTGTTTTGTGAAGAACCACAAATGCAAGGGGGAGTCTCAAAGGGGACAGGTGGTGTGATGGTCGAGAGTGACAGGGAGACCTAGCTCAGTGTGGGGATGAGGTAAGGCTCCTGAGGATGGTCTACCAGCCAGGCGGAGGGAGGCTGGGCGTCAGGTAGGGGACCAGAGACCCTCAGAGACTATTGTAGGAATTTTGGATTTTATTCTAGAAGCAATAGAAAGTCACTGAAAGGCTCTCAGTCACTCACAGAGATCACCAAATCTCCCTCATTCCAAGGTCACCCTAGTGGCCAGAAGAGAAGAGAGTAGGGCAGAAAGGTTCAAGGCAGGAGTCACTGCTGGAGATGTGGGCGCACGGGCCAGGGCGCAATGGTGGGGAGAGAGGCCAAGATTCAAGATACCATTGAGGTAGAATCAACCATGTGTGTTAATGGATTGGATGTTGGGGGCAGGGGGAGAATTCTGTCAGGGTGGTGACACCACTGACTGGAGTCGGGAACCCGGGGCGAGGAGCAGGATCGGAGAGAAAGGCGATGCGTGTTCGCTTAGGGGCGTTTACCGTGCCGGCCAAGGGAAGACACCCAGTGGGCAGGTGAATGGATGGGTCTGGAGATCAGGTGTGAGGTGCAGGCTGCAGCTTTGAATGTCAGTAGCACATGAAATCACGAGTGATGAGGTCATCCAGGAAGAGAGCATGGACAGGAGACCTCGGAGCCCCACAGAGAGGGTCCTGCTAGCCGAGGGGAGCCAGGAGGGGAGGCTCCGCAGGGTCAGATGCACAGCCGGTCCAGTAGGAGCCCCGAGACCACGCAGCTGATTCTCACAGGACAGTCACCCCACTGTGGCCAGCCATGCTGGTGGCCCCACCTGAGGTGTGGGTTTATGAAGAGCTAGGTAAGTAGGACGAGGTCGCCACCTAGAGTTTGCTTTTACTGTTTTTAACCCTTGATTGCCACAGAGACCATGATGAGGTTCGCGTAAGTTTTTGTCTTCTCAAAAGCACAATACTTGCTTTTAACACCACTGAATTACATGCTAGGACAAAAACCCAGAGGAGCACCAAAATGGCCGTTCTGACATCCTTTCTTCATTAAAAAGATTTAAGTTTCTTGCTAGCACTCTCCATCTCTACATTGTTCTAATTATCAAACTCCAAACTTGGAGGTCTGCTCTACTCATTAGAATCTTAAAGTCAGTTGAAATGAGATCAAATTTATGTTCAATTATGCAAAGAGTAATAGAGTTACATAAGCTTTTCCAAACCTCATAAACTTGCTTTTTTTCCTCCAAGATGAAGGTATTTTAATTATAAATGTCATTTTTTGCTTTATTTAGGAAGGAGGGGTTCTAAGAATTTTAAGCCAACTTTTAAAAATATGTTTGAGAGAGTTTATAATTTCTAGACACAACATCCAAGTAAATAGGAATAGAAATGACTTTATTGCCACAACTGAAATTAACTCTGTTCTTAAGCTCCCTTTCTGTTCCTAGTAGAAAAAAACTTAAATTTGCCAATTAAAGGTAATTTAGTCACTTCCAGGTTTAAATGTGGTTAATTCGGGTCTCAACTGTCATTCAAGATGTGCTCCTCCTCCATCCTAGGAGCGATCTGAACTGGGGTGGGTTGTACATTATTTAGACATGGCGGGGGACGTCGGAGGAGGACTGCCCAAGGACATTCTCTCTCCTTGCTGCTCCCTCCAATGTCTTTGGAGCGTCACAAGGCATCTCCATTTATGCTTCAGGTCCCTGCCAGGCTCCTGGGTTAGAAGGTGCCTGGTGTCTCCCCACTGGTCCTGGATTAGAAGGTGCTCAGTCTCTCCCTGCATCTCCTGCCAGCATCTCCCCTCTGTGGGCTGTAGGAAGGATGTGGAAACTCCCACCCACACGCACTTCTGGGGCACACACTCCCCCACACACTCACTCTGGGGTCCGTCCCAGGCCGCTGCCCAGACATTCCCCTCCAGGTGCTTCTCCAGTGCTGGCTGCCAGGCTGCTCCGGTGCCTAACCAACAGAGACTGCTTGGTGATGCCCGAAACCTCCCAGCGCTCCACCAGGAAAGGGCCTCGAGTCCATGACAGTCTGCAATCCCCCTCCAGCTGTCTGGGGTTCTTTCATCTTGGCCCCCTTCCCACACCTAGGTCAGGCTCAGGGCAGGAGGTTCTGAGCCCCTTGGTGAAAACCTGGTCCCACCCCCCGGCACCACCTTGTTCTTCTCCTTAGCTGGTCTCGCTTTTCCTGCTCACTGTGGTGTCGGAATACTTCCGTTCTCAAAGCTGTGGCGCTTGGGATTCCCCAAGCCTTTTTATTTTCCCTCAACAAAGCTTTGCTCTTGTAAATAAAAGCCCTGCTTTCCAGGCCGCTGTTGCAACTTTGGATGTAAGTGTGTGCTTTATGGTGTCAAAGCTGAGAGCAGCCTCTCTCCATCAACCCAGTGAAGCCACGGGAAGCATGGATTCCGCGGGTGGGAGGACCCAGGGTCATCGGGAGTAAAGCTCCATCCATCAACGTTCCAAACTGCTTCCTCTCTGCATGTTCACGTCTCCCCCCAGGAAAATCCAGACCCCAGGAATAATCTCTGCAATGATATTTCCTTGACCAACAGTGAAGGTCTTCTCCATGCTATGGACATCAGCACCAGACAGGTTTATCCACAGGGTGTTCGACAGCATCTGAGCAGAGGTCTAGACCAGGCTGAAATTCTCACTATCTCCTTCCCAACCCCCTCGAAATCACTAGTTTTATAAAATAAAAGGTAGATTGAAATAAATATCAAGAATAGCTTTGAAGGGGAATTGAAATTTAAGGGAGGTTTCTTAAGGCAATATGCCATTCAGGAGCATATGGACCAATCACCCTGAACTGTCTTAGTGATAATGGGAAGCTCATTCACTCATGCATTCATTCGAATTTAATGAGAATTTACCATCAATGATGTTGGGTCACTGGGCCTACTGTAGCCTTCCACTGGATGGTGGACTCTCTGAGGTCAAGGATTTACCTCTAAATCCCCATCACCAAGCACAGAGTCTGGCACTATAAAGGCATTCAATAAATTCTCATTGAATAAATGAATATATTAATCTCTACTTGGTTTTGGTCTAGTTGGCAGATCAATGGACCCATGACTTAATCTCAGCAGTCTGGCTGCAGATGGTAACATATCACACCAAATTGGTGCCCGAGTCACATGGATTGTTTTAAGACACTGGTGACAACCAGGCTTGAAAAATCACAGGGTTGGTTGCATCTCATCAATGCAAAGTCCACACACAGAGAAGGCATCTGCTCCCAGCCATCTTCCCCCAGCTCTCTTCTCCCACAGTCCCATCAGGGCTGTATGTGCCCTGGTTCACAGTCATGGAGAGAGCTCATTTCTGACCATCACTTTATGCAATGGTCTTTAAATTCATCCTCAAGTGCCTTCTGCAACCAATGACTGTGGCCAAGGAAACAGAATATACTAATAAGCTTAAGCCAAGTGGGACCCCAAAGTTCCTGAGCTACAGTGGAGGGAGCACCCAATAAAACTCTGGGTACCATAAGGAAGGAGGAAAGGAAATGGATGTGGGGGTAACCAACAAATACTCGCTGCAGATTCACGATTACCCACCTGTCAGAATCCTTGTTTTCTCTGATCAACCTACTCTACACAGAAAATTTCCAATCTCACCCCTTCACTTCCTATTTCACAAAATAAATAGGAACTTTGATACACAAATTCCCTCAACTCTGCCATCATATCACAAATCTACCCACGATCTGTGAGGACAGAGGAGGGGGCCCTCCGTCTTACTTTCCCAGCCTCACCCATCACTCAAGAACCATAAGTGACTAATTACCTCTTCTTTTCCTGGAGATCTAGCCCTGCCCACTCAACCAAAGCCTTTCTCATCAGTATTTATACATGGTCAGATGTCCCACATCTTTAAAAACTCACTCAATCCCATATCCCTTACTAACGATTACCTTCTCTCCTCATCTTCATGGTCAGATTCTTGAAAACTTTTCTCTACTCACTTGTCCCATTTCCTCACCTCAAACTCACCTCTCAGACCACTTCACTAGCTCCCTTACCCCTCAGCTCTCACTAAGCTGGCTATGACCACCATGTCTGAATCCAATGTATACCTTTCAGTTTTCGGCAATTTTACCTCTTAGCAGTTCTTGGCGCTGTTAACCACTGCCCTTCTTGAAACGTTCTCCTCGCTCGACTTCTTCCATCCTCCACACTTCTGGTGTTCCTCCTATCTCTCTAGCCACTCTCTCTCCATATCCTGTGCAGGCTCATCCCCCTCTACATGCCCATCACAAGCCTTGGTCTCCTCAGCCTTTCCTCCTCCTGGCTGCATATGCTCCCCTTCACGATCTCATCTGCCTCTGGCTTCAGTTACCATCCATATGTCACTGACATCCCAATGTACATATGTAACCCAGGCCTCTTCTGTGGTTTGAAACTTGGTTATCCTGATGACCTACTCAATATTCTTACGTCTTAAAGTCACAATAAAATTAACATGCTCCAAACTAAACACACATTCTTCTAGACTCGAGGTCCCCAGTGGCACCACCGTCCAATCCCATTGTCCATGCCAGAAACCTGAACATCATTCTTGGTTCTTCTCTCTAACCCCACGAATAAGTCACTACAGGGGTCTACCCATTTGGCCTCCTAAATGCATCTTGACTCCATTTCAGTCTCCGCATCTCCACTGCTTCTCTTCTTGTTCTGATACCATAATTTCTTCTTTGTGCTGTGGAAATAGCTTCCTAGCTATTCCCCACACATATACCTTGCTTTCCTTCCTCCAAGTCATTTTCCCTTCTGCAGCCAGAGCAATATTTTCATTTGGCACGAAGCTCTCCTCACCCCTACCCTGAACACACTAATCTTTCAGTTTCTTGGATGCCCCAGGGACCCTCATACCACAATGCCTCCCTCTGTGTTGTTACTTCAGCTATAGTGCACTTATCCTGACTCCACCATCCTGTTCACATTTTAGTTCAAATGTCACATCTCCAGGGACACACCAAACCAAGTGTGGCCTCTTTGTTATGATTTTATAAAAGGCTCTACCTTTTCTTCACTGCATTTATCACAGTTGTAATTTTACATTTACATGTGGATGTTTCATTCACAATAGATTATAAATCTAGTGAACCGAGGGTCCACGCCCCGTAATACTCCCAGGACCCATCAAATTGCCTGACACATAATAGGTCCTCAATAAATAGATCACAAATGAATAAGTGAATTTTTATCACCTAAGCCCCCTCATTCATTTAGCCATTCACAAATATTTATTGGACATATTGCCAAATACTGTTGCCAAATGCTATACCAAGGAAGGGGTGGAGAGGAAGTGGGGGCCAGGACTCAGCTCCTGCCCAAAGGAACCCTCATCTCCAGACTTGAAACAGTATTAACAAATATTGACAATTGTAACGCGATGAGGACGACTCTGGTAGGGTCAGCACTGGCCTCCGTGAAAGCACATGAACAGCCCATAACCCAGTCACAATTTAAGTAAATCCTCCCACCCCACTCTTCTCTCTTTTTCCTTAAAACTCTTCCTTCTTGTATGCACACACACTTTCCCCTAAAGCAGAATTGTTTCATTCTTCTGTTTTTGCTTCTTTTTGTTTTCTTTGTACCTGGGAGCCCATGGGCTTTCGTGAGTCCATGAGCACCTGACCATTCACCAACGTTTGTATGTACCCAGATGTGTATTTCCAGAGAAGATGATTCACGAGTTTCATCAAATTCCCAAAAGGGTCTTTGACTAAAAAAAGTTAAGAACCACTGCTTGAAAAAATGCAGAATAATGGAGGACATTGAGGAGGAGAGTGACTTTTCAAAGGTCAAGCATCAAAGAGTATTTTGAAATGTTCAAAGAACAATAATGCACAGAGTAACAGTCAACAGGGGGCTGAGTCATGACGCCTCCAGACCTTCCCCTATCGGGTTTTCATTCCATTTGAAAGAGTCGGCAAACAGTAAAACATTTGATGGAAGGAACAGACACTACTGATCAATGCTGCTAATTCTACGAGAAAGGTCAGCTTTTGTAATTATTACTTTTATATCTGACCAAAGAAAAAGGAAGGAAACTATTAATAAAAGAATGGCCAGTCGTCAGGCAGAGCCCCGTGTTAAAACTTTCACGTGCAAAACTTCGTGGCGCGGCCATCACACCTCTACTCTGAGCTTCATTTTCCTGGTATGACAGATGCGGAAGTAAGAGAAGTTAAGTCCCCGTCCAGGTCCCACTGCAACTCTGGGCAGCCTGGGTTCCAGCCCGGGCCTCTCTGCCTCGGCTCCCACCGCACAGCTCTGCTATGTCGCCGAGGAGTGTGTGCAGTAAAGAAGGAGATGAGCGCATCAGCAATTTCAAATTACCTCAGCAGCAGGAATCCCTCATTCAATTTCTTGTCCTGAAACGTATTCCCTCCGTAGGGTCACGATGGAAAATAAAAACATGCGTATACCTATGTTTCTTGTTTTTACAAAAGGAAACAGAGGAAGGCTAAAGCAGAAACTGATGAAAATGGCCACATGGAGGAGGTGGATGGGAATGGGATGCTAGGGGTACAGAGGAGAATGAGATTTCTCTGAATGTATCGTTTTAGGCTAACGGCTTACAATTTTTTTTTTAAGAATGACAAAGAAAATCCTCAAAAGAAATACAAATAGGAACCAAAAAAAAACCACAAAACCCCAATTAGATATGAAATAGATTACATAGCCACATAGAAAAAAGAGTGAATTCAAGTCACTTCTGACCACAGTGATTTGATTGTACTACCTCAGTGGGAATGTTCTAAGATTAAAAAGAGCTGCAAAGAAATTTTTAATTTAACCTCATAGGTTTGTGGGTGATAGGGTCAAAAGGACAAAGAGCACCTGCAGAATTAACAAAAGTGGTTTATTCAGATCGTACAAGAGAGTCTGCTGCCATCACCGTCTTTCTAGTAGAAACTCAGAGGACTTTGAAAGGAAAGTGGGTTTTAGAATAAAAGGCGGAAATCTTAAGACAGTCTTTGATTGATGCATGTTCTATTCAGGTAGAATTTTCAGAAGTGGGGGAGCTTTCTGATTGGCTTTCAGGTGCATCTGGCAGTCTCTGATGGGTCCACTAGCTACTGGTTCATTCTGGGGCTTCTCAGGCTGAGAAAGTCACATGGGTTTTCCTGTTTCAACCTGAAGAATAGCTGGTCCTCCACTTCGAGATCTGAGTCTCGCATAAACAATTCCTTGGTAGAGTACTGGATGTGGTCATTCTAAAGCTATTTTGTGTGCTTGTAGGATAGAGCTAATGATAAATAGATAGATTTTGGGGAACTCAAATTCTCACTGGTGGAAAAGAGAGATAGAAACCTAGTGTGGCAGAGACTGAAGAAGAATCCTGCAGTCTGCAATTTGATCTGAGGCTACCTCATGATTTCCTTAAAAAGGAATGAAGGTGGCTTGGTGTCTCCAAGCAACTTTCTGAAGATGGTAGCCAGTGCCCCAAATTTAGTAAATAATAAACGCATTTGTGTGGAAGACAAGGTGAGAGCGGACAGGCTTAGAAGGAGAGCTGGTAGAAAGAAATGGTAGGTAACTGGGGTCCGACAGGTGGAGGACAGGTGGTGGTTGGGGGCAGAGTTACAACACTCAGTGGCAGCATCTTTGGCCACCATGCTTCGTCTCACTCCATTTTATTTTGTAAAATATACATGTAAGGCACTTACAGGAGTTAAAAAGATTATAATTGACACATGGTCTCTCTTTTCAAAAAAAGAAATAATAGCATGCTGGTTGAAAGAATAGGCTCTGGAGCAGCGGTTCTCAACCTTCCTAATGCCGCGACCCTTTAATACAGTTCCTCATGTTGTGGTGACCCCCCAACCATAAAATTACTTTCGTTGTTACTCTATCACTGTAATTTTGCTACTGTTATGAATCGTCATGTAAATATCTTTTTGTTTTCCGATGGTCTTAGGCGACCCCTGTGAAAGGGTCGTTCGACCCCCAAAGAGGTCGCGACCCACAGGTTGAGAACCGCTGCTCTGGAGCCTGATTTCCTGAACTAGAACCCTGGTTCCACTCCTACTGGTGTTAGACTGCTGGGGCCGCCATAAAATACCACAGGCTGGGTGGCTTAACCAAGGGAAATTTATTTTCTCACAGTTTTGGAGGCTGGGAGTCCAAAGTCAAGGTGTCATCAGGATTGGTGTCTGGTGGGGCCTTGCTTCCTGGCTTGTAGACAGCCGCCTTCTCGCTGTGTCCTCACATGGCCTCTTCTCTGTGTGAACACAGAAAGACAATGTCTCCTCCTCTTATAAGAACACCAGTCCTACTGGATCAGGGCTCTATGCCATGACCTCGTTTAATTTTAATCACCTCCCTAAAGTTCCTATTTCCAAATCCAGTCACATTAGGGGGTTAGGACTGCAACATATGGATTTTGAAGGCACACAATGTGGCCCACAACACTGTGGAACCCAGGAAAGTTACTTAACCTCTCTGTGCCTTACTTTGCTCATCTGTAAAATAGGTATCATAATAGCATCCACCTCAGAGGGCTGTTGTAAGGATTCGATGACTGATGCACATAAAGCATCCAGCACCTGGCATATAAAAAACACCCAAGAGACTATACTTACAATATTACTCCATTCAATACTGAATTTGTGACTTTATCAACTACTACGGTGAGAGTACAATTAGAAGTATATATGTAGAATGCCTTCTTTTAGACATTTAAAAAATACACCTTTCTATTTGTTTTTGCAAAGTTAGAGGTGAACCCCACTGGCCCTCCAATATTTGGGTAACAGAGCAATCACATCTTTGTACTGAAGGGATTTTAACTGGAGCATAAGGCTCGTTGTTCCTTAAATGATCAGCAGTTGCTGAATTAAAACCACTGTTACATTATGGCCGAGATTCCACTGTACTGCTCCCTTCTTTCTGACGCTGGGCTCGGTAAATCACCCACGTTGTTCTCCCACATGAGGACTTTAAACGTAAGAGCGCAACACCTTATGACGGCGCTAATTCAGCGCAGCTTTTATTAAGAATGAGAACAAGGAGTAGAGGACAATATCACAGCGTGTAGCCTGGCATTTGAAATAAAAAGGCAAAGCATGTACAGTCAAGTCTTTGTTTCTGAATAGTGGCAATACAGGTTAATTTTACAGTATTCAAAAGTGGTGAGGGTGGTCTGTCTCCAGTTTACTATATTGGAGCCACAGTCTCAGAAATTCGGATAGATTATTTATCTCCCGAGGGAACCCTTCTGGCTTTTTCCAGAGGGCTCTCTCCTGAGGATGGCTTTCAGCATATTGGTATTCCACACAAAACGTCTGCCGTCATCATCTGTTGCTGGGAATCTAAAAATAGGGCTTTGCTTGTGAAATACCATCTTGCAGGGCCTGACCCCGTGTTCGACCAGTGCCTGTTAAGGGTTCCTTCGCTGTGCCTCTCTTTGGTTTCATGGCTTCTAGATGGAGCGGGCTTTGCACCCTCCACCGGTAACAGGCACCCCCACCCTCTTCACTCTTTATTTCTTACATGGTCTTGCTCTCGGAATAAAATGGCCACCAAATGGCTACTCACTTCACTGCAGGTTAAACTCTTCACAGATGAATGAGAGATTCAAACAGAGAAGCAGTCAGTGAAAAAAATGTGAAATGAAATAGTTTTTCACACACACACACACACACACACACACACACCTTTGGGCTTTGGGGTAATAGACTAGACAGCACTGCTATGGAAACCACGCAGCCTCCCCGAACGTAACGTCAAGGGCTTCCCTGGACCTGAAAACACTCCTAAGGACCCCTGCCTCTCCTCATCCCACCTTCCTCAACGCTATCTCTCAATGACATCGGCACCACTCAGCATCTAGTCCCTTTTCTTCTGAGACTGAGGCCAGATTCCCCAGGGAGGTGGCGGGCAGTCTCTGCACAGTCTCTTCATCCGTAAAACCAGGGCATACCAATAGCACCTACGAGTGGGGTTGTTACAAAGATTACATGAAACAAAGAATGCAGAGGGCTTGGAAAAGCCCCTGGCCCATCGTAACTACTAAGGAACATGGTGTGAAGATTCTATTGGAAATGATATGTAAGAAGAAGAATAAAAATGGGGAATTCCATCATGCCTCCTCCACTCCCCAATTTAGTCTTGCTCACCTCTAAGCTGACTGTCAGTTGTGGAATTTTCCAGGGCTATATGGACAGAAAGCAGTCAAGGCAGCTATGTAGGCAGTATCCTACTCTACGGAGACCCAATTTCTGACTCAGCTTCAAGGAAATAAACCTGTACGAACAACCAGTTGAAACGTGGGAGGCACAATCATGTATTTCTGTTTAACTCCATTAAATGGAGTGCAGAGGCCCCCGATGCATCAAGCCTCCCTCTCTTCCCCGGCCCCCACCATATGCCCCGAAGGTCCCTGGCACCGGGTGGGACCTTAGTCACCATGAGCCCTCAGACACCAGGGGACCTAAGCAAGTGCCCTCACTTCCGGAAGTCCCAGTCAGAATAGCTGAGTCTGAGCTGCTGCAGGGGGGCTCCTGTGGGTGGCCAGGGGAGCCCTGAAGAGGGTGGCATCCAGTTTGAGAGTGAAAAGGACCAACACTGGGCTGGAGCAAGTGAGGTTGTGCTGGCTCAGGCTCTGACCGCCAAGCTGGGTCAGTCACATCAGCCCCTGGCACCCCGTTTCTCCTTCTAGCCACGAGCAGCGAGCCCAATGCTGTGTGGACATTTTGCAGCTCCGAATCCTTCTGCGTCCTCTTCCTCTCCCTACTTCACCTGCATTCCACACAAAGCAGTTGCCGGATAGATTTACTGGCAGTCCCAGGGAATGACATGCTGCCTGACCGGCTGCTATCCGGGACGAACGCACACGGGGCTGCAGGGTGACCTTCATGAGTCCTTGGTAGTTTTACCTTCACTGGCTTCTTATTACATTAAAAAGTGTTTAATTGTATTTTATTTTATAACTGTTAGTATAAAGATGAATCGATCACCATTTTTCTGCCTAAAGGCTTATTGTTTTCTTACAATTTTAAAAGAACTTAAAATTGTTCATGGGTCCCTAAGAGTACCGTGGGCCCCGGACACTGGACCTACGCAGCTGGTGGACAGTCACCCCCGAAGGAGTTGCTGAATGAATGCCTCCATGTACTGAGGAGTTTCCTAAGATAACTTTTTGACTTCAGAAAAAAAGGCACCAGCGGCATTCCCCATGTTTTATACCAAGGCTGTTGCCTAGTTTTCTAACGCGATGGACGGAGTTTCCCTTGGTCAATCATTTCACAAGTAAAAGCTACTCCTGACTCCTAGGCTGCCAGGAGCTCGTATGTTATTTTTGTGCCAACTAGGAAATGGCTTCTTGTCTTCAGGAAGAGAGGGGGGGAAAGCCTTTAAAATATCACATTATAGCACAATCTGAACAATTATCCCCACTGGCTGGGGCAAGTGAAAATTCAGGTGGGCACCCCTTTCAGCCTCATTCGGGAGGCCATGGCGGAGTCCTGCATGGTGTGGAGATGGGATGTGAACAGCAATCCGCAGCCTCCGCCTCACAGGCGTTTTAGGAGCAATTCCACAAGCCCAACTTCATTCCAAATCTGTGGCTGGAACATTCAAGTCCCAGCAGGTCTTAGGCAAAGGTAGGAGGTCAGGGTCATGACCTCAGGGCTCTCTCTCCCAAAGCAAAGAGTGGACAAGACACGGCACGTGAGTGTGTGTACACACTGCCCTGGGTGTTTGTGCATGGCCTGGCTGGCAAGGGTGTGGCCCGGTGGGCGCCAGGAGGCCCACACTGCTCCCGCGGCTTTGGGAAGCCCAGACTCACACGTACTAAAGCCTCCCTTCTTCTCTCGCCAGGGATGACGTGCCAAGCTCGCAGCTCCTACGTCACCAGTGAGATCCTCTGGGGTTACCGGTTCACTCCTGTCCTGACGCTGGAGGACGGGTTCTACGAAGTCGACTACAACAGCTTCCACGAGACCTACGAGACCAGCACTCCGTCTCTTAGCGCCAAAGAGCTGGCCGAGCTGGCCACCAGGGCAGAGCTGCCCCTGAGCTGGTCTGTGTCCAGCAAACTCAACCAACATGCAGAACTGGAGACCGAGGAGGAAGACAAGAGCGTGGAGGAGCAAACGGAAAGGAATGGTGATGTGGCAAACCTGGAGAACGAGTCTAAAGTCTAGTCCCCCAGTCGGGCCACCCCACCCCTCTCCCCACACAGCCTGTCCTTGTCTCTCATTCTCTTCTGTCTTTTATGTTGTTCTTCATTTGCATTTAATTTTGGCATTACAAAGCAAATCTTCAAAGTGTAAAATATCTGCCTGCCCTCTCTCAGTTACTCGGATTGACGAGGTAGACACGGATTTGGTTAAGGTACAACGTGCCCTCACTTGTGGCCCGAGCCTTGTCTCGCCCCTCACCCCAACCCCGCCAGTTCCCCTGCATGTACTGTACAAATACCACATCGCTCCAAAGAGGGCGTCAAAGATTTGACCTGGGATGTGACACATTAGATCTCCGGTGCCTGTCTCCATACAGTGGGGCAATAGAGGACAGCCCTCCAGTTTATATAGACACCAACACATTTCATCCCCAGGGCCAGGCGCCTGCCCCCTGCAGGTGGGCACTGCAGCTACAGGACCCGCGTGAGGCACAGACAGAACACTGTACATATATATGCCTTATGTAATTATTTTCTTTTGCAGTTAGTAATAAAACTCAGCATGTACAAAGTACTGCAGAACACAACTTCTACATAATGTACATACGTGTATAATTAGTTTAGGTTTAGATATATAACTTTAGAAATAAGATGAAAAAAAAAAGTCTCCCGAGTACAGTAGGCATTTCTGTACTGATGTCTTGGTTTCCCGAATTTCTTTGGTCCCACTGACTACTGCCCTTTAGTGCATGGCCTCTGTTCACTGTCCCAGACTGGCAGCCAGTTTGGTACCTCACTGTTCCCTCGCTGATCCTTTCATTGAATCTAATAAGCCATAGGTCTGGGGGAAGTTGGGAGGTCCAGTAGATGGTAAAACCCACCACCAATACACTGATATACTGTGAAATGTTTACAAACTGAGGTCTCCTTTAAGATAACAACAGCCTCACTGACTAGCCTGGCGGAGAAATCCAAGAAAAAGACATTCTCTGGCATGTCACCAATGATGTGTGTGTGCTTTGCACACGAGCTTTCACCCTTTATACTATTATACAATAGTTTTGGAAACTCTTTCACAAAACCATTGATTCTCCAGCTGTTCCACTCTGTAATCAAGAGACACTGTACACAATTAAGACATGAGACATGGAAAGTGAGCTGAAGATGGTTTAGGTCTCAAGCCAGGAAATTCATGAAGGTTTATAGTGGGCACTTAGGTTGTAATCATTGACCGCCCACAGTTTGACTTTATCTGGCATCCTTCCTGTCCCCAGGGCTTACCCATCAGCATTTTTTTTTATTGTTATCCTTAGTCTTACTTTTTTACTATGATGAAATGACCAGAGTTCAACATTTGTAGATTAGATCAACAATCTTGGTGACTGTCTAAGAAATCTCCCTACAGCGTGCCACAGGTTAGAAATCAAATCCAAAGTGTCTCTCAATCAAAACAAACAAACAAAAAAATGCAGCCTTAATTCATTTTAATCTGCAAAGATAAATGTAAAGAGAGGGAGAGAGAGAAGAGAAGAGAAAAAAAGAAGGAAAGAAGGGAGGGAAGGACGGCAGAAGGAAGGGAGGGAAGTATTTTTTACTGAAAGTCTAAATTTCAAAATAAAAAAAATTTTCAAATAAAAAAAAAAAAGAAAGAAAGAGAACCTTAGACAAAACCTCAGGGCAGGTGGAGATTTTGCACTGTAACAGATCTTTCACCTTAATTTTGCAATTGTAAACTGTTTGTTCCCCAACACAGTCGCCCATCCTAAATATCCATTGACTGGACTCAAGTTCACTCTCAGCTCCTACAGCTGTGCTCAGTTTGAGGCTTTGCACCACAGAGGTCGAAGAGCTCAAACTAGCTGTCCCTTCCTGTTGCCCTTGCTTTCCCTGACCAGAACAGGCCTTCGCTGTGGTTTAGGGACCTTGTCTACTAAAAAGCGTGTCCCAGAGATAAGGAAAGTAGCCCTCGGTTTCACAGGGGGAGGGGTCTCTCTTCTCCCACTCCTGAGACTTTACACCAGGATAACTGCTCCTGGGCACTGACTTGTGGAACCCAGAACTGGTGACCATAGCCCTTTCGTGTTTGCCACCTTTCTACATTGAATATGTTGAATCATTTATTCATTCCACACACTCTAAGGAGGAGGTTGGAGTTGAGGAGGAGACAGCCCCATACACTTCCTGCCGGGCTGTGGGGAGGTACTGTGGCCTTATCTCGATGTAGCCTTATAAAGGGCGCTCTTGACTCCATGGGCGCTAACCAAGCAGCATCACCCCAAGTTGCAGGGCGTGGCATGGCAGCACAAAGCAGGATCGAGCAGGGGCTGCAAAAAGTCTGCTAATTTAGCTCTTGAAGACTCATGGGGCCTTTTTAAATCCGTTACTAAGGCTTAAAGGGCATCACACACCCTGTTGTCTGGTTGGAAGAGCAGCTTGGGGCCCTTTAGCACAACCAAACAAAGAGCCTCGACAACCCTTGGGTCACACACACGTGAGTTCTGTACGTGTGACAGGGCGCCGGGTGTGAGGCCAGTCCCCATGTCCCACTGTCTTTGGTGTCAGTGTAGTTGGAGACAGAACATGAACCAAATCTCATTTTTGTAACGTGAGCCTCTGGACCTTGAAAAGAGGTTGCTCCAGAAGAACCTTTTCCTAGAACGCCCCTTTCAAACATGTCTATTTTTCTACAATCATGGATAACGCAGTTTAACAGTGCATTTTGTGTCAACTGTTCAAATTTGGAACTGAAAGAAGCTCATCATTAAGACTGACTTTTCTAAGCAGCAAGTACTAAACGGTGTTTTTCAAAGACAACCCCCCGATTTCCGGTCCCCATACTCCACATGCAGCGCCCATTCACTTGGTCACTCTGTTAGCAAATCAAGTGCTGTGAAGAGAAGTCAGCCGATTTTTAATGCAACAGAACTCATAATGAATGAGGATCACTCTCAATTTGGTATTTTGCTCTGCTGGGTTGGTGTACTTGAGTGTCTTCCCCATCGGAGCTTAGTGGGATCCATGAGCCAGACAAGCACTGGGAACTAGAGGGTGAGAGCTGCTACAGGTGACCCCAATCTGGAGAAAAGGGCAGATGTAGCTGGAAGCTAGACCCCAAGGGCTGCTGGGACTCTCAGCTTCCCACTTCCACCCACCCCAACATGCTTTCCAACTGGCCGAGGACCTACCTATTCATTTACAGTCTTTACGTAACTGATTCAATTGTTCCTGTTTTTGGCTGTCCCCTGGGCAATTAACATATTTGCAGTAATGTCAGGTCCTTGCTTTTCCAGCCCTTGGAAACTTGGCGTTCGAGCTGGGCTGGTCCAGCTTATAGCCACTCTGGTGCATGAGAAGGGACTCCTTGCCCCATTCCCTTCCTCCACCCATCCCTCTCTTTCACTCTTTCCTTAGACCTCCTGCTGCAGATCCATGAGGTAGTTCAGTATCTTACGCTCCCTAACAGAAATCCAGCCCCTGTCTCTAAAAATGTCAACCTGTTTTAAGCACAATTTTCTCTCCCAGGTTTAACAAAACTAGGGCTCTAAGATGTCTATTTTTCATTATAGTCTAAGTAAAAAATTACTGATGACGTAATTTAAAAGCCTAAATTTTGACATCTCCAAAGCAACACCCGTGTGTTTCCCCTCCCTATATTTTCTTACATTTCAGGTTTCTTGCTTTGTTTCCCCTTTGTTTTTTTTATTTAGACTTAAGCAGATATCTGGGGGATGTTCATCAACTGTTTATAAAGGTGGAAGCAGAGAAAGAAGCTCTAAAAAATGCTGTTAGAAAACTACTTGGACTCACCAAAAGAATGTGAAATCACTTAATTAGCTGAGTGACTCAAGGTTTTAAAAAATTAAAATATTCATAGTCATTTCCAAGACAGCTTGCCAATAGTGTGATTAGTTTTCAGTTGACTTGGGTGATACTTTGTGTAATTCAGAAGAGTCAAAAGGGTAGCTGAAAATTAAACGTCCCGCATAAATGGTAAACATTAATTATCTTCTATGATTTCCTTTCAATGGATGGCTATAAAGTCAAAAAACACAAGTGATGAATACATAATAGATGACGCATTGATACTGCATTACAATATACAACAGTTAAATAATATTATCATGTTTCTAGACTTTATAGCCGACCTATATTTAAGAAAATGTTACACTTTAATTTAAAATGGAGTAAAACACGCCTCTTCCTAATATTTCTGCCCTAACATCTTGGAGAGCTGCTGATCCAGAGTGTCATCTGGAAGTCAAAACTCTGTCAGGTTATTATGAGATTTTGACAAAGCACAGTCCATACAATAATAACAAAACGATGCTATGCCTACTGTGTGGTGTTGGGAGCACTCAGAGAACTTGCAGAAATTATTGCATTGAATTTTCATCCATCATGAGAGCTTGAGTATTACCATTTACATTTTATAAATGGAAAACTAGGTTTTGAGCAAATTGGGTAACCTCCTCACAGGAACAAGGCCAGAAAATCACACAGCCTGTCTCGAGTCTCCGGCTTCAGCCATGGGATGTTTTTACTACAAAAAGTGCTGACGAACCAAACCTGCTCACAGAATCTGGCCCACTGCCTGTTTTTGGCCCCCACGCCCCTTGCAAGCTCAGAATGATGTTACATTTTTAAATGGTTCGGGGGGGGAGGGGAAGACCATTTTGTGATGTGAAAATTATATGAAATTCTAATTTCAATGTCCATAAATAAAGTTTTACTGGAACACAGGCACACCCATTCATTATGTACTGCTTATGACTGCTTTCCCGCTCCACTAGTGGTGTTGAGGAATTAAAACAAAGACCCTATGGCCAGAAGACTGAAATATTTACTATCTAGCCTCTTACAGGAAAAGCTTGCTGGCCCCTGTACTGTATTATTAAATACTATTTGTGCCATTAAGTACTATTAATTATTATACTATAGTATTAAGAGATTCCTGGACAACTTAGAATAATGACATTCTTTTCCAGTATAAATCTACTGCAGTCGCTCATAGGTCTGTTCAAGGAAAAAAATAACACATTTCTGGTAAGAGGGACTTTGAGAGCCTAGTCGTATAGTCAGATCTCAAAGAAAGCCTCCTTCTTTCTCATAACCATCCCCTGGTAAATAGAATAAACGGTCAGCCGGGATTCAGTGGCCAACCCAGAACGTGATGTGGTAAAACTACTCATTAATGAACAATAAAGAAATGGAAATTCCCAGGGCAGGGACTGGGCTGTAGCTTCGCTGGTACTCATAGGCGTTTAAACATGTCGATCATTGGGCCCCAGCACTGCTCAGTGGCGTGAACTGTACACATGGCGGTCACCACACATCCATCCAGCTCCCTCTCCCACACACGCCTTCTCTTGGAGAACTCCTGAGCTCTGTCTCTTTGCTAGTTTCCTCTAGCCTACAGTTGACTGACATGATAAGATGAGCCTTGAACTACTGTTGGTGGTTAATTGTACTAGAGCTGGCTCCCTCTTGTAGCTCAGCTAAAAGTTTAACAGGCAAATAAAGAGTGAAATGCTTCTCTTGGAAAACCAACAGGTTCTTTGAAAAGTGCTCAAGGGGAAACAAAAGAGTCATAAAGGGTGACTGGGTTGTTTGCTGCTTTCTGAAGTCTGAAGCAGAAGATAAGGATTGATAATCACAGAAACATTGGATAGAAGAAATCCAGACAAGGGGGCTTTGAGATAAGTCAATATTAAATGGCAGTCTTTAGTATCACCAAGCTGAACTCACTCCTGTTTGAAGAAAGCATTTCCAAAGCCAGATATAGTCAGCCAAGCTAGGGTTTGTATTGTTTTTTTTTTATCTCTTTAGCCTACTGAAAAATACATCAAGTTCTCTTATGAGCGTTTTCCTAGAAATGATGTGGGAAAGAAAAAATTTTGTAACAAATCATTGTGATGTTGTGTCGCCAACAGATAAATGATGGAAACTGAGGTGGATTTGGTCCTGTGTCTGAAACTAAGTAGATAATGACGTCAGCAATATAGCTCGTGCAAAAAGCCTGCGATGGCATGGCACAGCATAATCATTAAGTGGGAGGGGAAAAAAATCTCAAAGTTCAATGCCACAAAACCTAAATCAATGTAAAAGGAGTCAAACTTTTACTTGGCCTCACTGCCTTGGTAAAAGAAAGCTTCATGCTTCCACCCAACTCAAACAGGCAAGTGCTGGGGAGAGGAGGGTAGCATACTTTATGACACACAAGAATAGTTCGTTGCGGTGGTCAACATAGCTAAAGGATGGAGATTTATCACCAATGAAAATGGCATTTACCAACTTGCTTTGACACACTACCCGCCGTCGGCACGAATCCTAATGTGCTCTGTGGGCGGCTAGAGAGTTGTGACCACATAGGCAAGAGACCTTGATTTCAGAGAATGGAATGTCCCATCTCAAGAGTAAAGCTCTGTATCCACTGTGTGAACACTGATCACAAATACTGTGACACCAAGCAGCCGATCTTTATAAGCATACAAAAAGGGCTGTTTTTCTCAGGCAATGTAAATATCTGCTACCAACAGGCACTAGTGAAATAAACATGTAATACATCATCATTTCTAAAATCCTGATAGAAATCATAAAACATCCGTCCAAAGGAGCAACATACCCCAGGAGCCTAAGATCAGAGCTCATTGCTACTAAAATCCCAGTCCCGCCGGAATGCCCTGTGGAGAATATCAGTGTTGGTCTATCACCACTAGACACAACTAGGAGAACTGGACAAGCCAAAAAGCAGAGCACTGGGCTCCCACCTGCTGTGCACGATCAGAGCCCCTGGGTCCTCAGCCGGCACTCTTAGAGCAGGAGGAAGAGCACTGTTCTCAGATCCAGTCACAGCAGGTACTATTCTGGCATCTTCTCCCGGCGTTGCTGCTGTGGGAGGGGGTATGAACAATACCCTCCCTTGGCTCAGCCTTGGTTATGCCAACCTCTCTGGGTGAGCCCCACCCTCCTGGTCTGGTTCTTCCCCATCTAGACAATGATGCCCCAAAAGTGTCTTCCAGGAACACTGTGTCTTTCAAGCTTATCTTGAACCAGCACTTGAGGGCCCAGAGGACCCACATAAGGACCCAGAGCTTATCTTGGCCAGCACGCTTGACCCCACAGAGTGCCCACCTGGGTCAGGAATAACAAATCTCCCTAGAAGAACTGAAGTAGACCTTTTGAATCCCCTGTTCACAGGGGTGCCCCTCCATATGTAAGTTAAAACCGATAGTACTAAGGCATAAATGGAGTAAGTGTAGGGAAATCCAAAAAAGTTCTCCATTTTTCATGGTGATTATCTCAGTGTTTGTTTTTTCTGCACATATCTAGTTCTCCAGCCTCTAGGAGTTTTCGGTATCACGCTGCTATGAATAGAAATGCAGCTGGCTCATCGGGCAACCCCAGCCACGTCCCTAGATGGTGTGACCCTGATCCCTCTTTTTAAGTAAGGGGGCTTGATCTGTTCAAACCCACCCCACAACCAATAACAGATGCCACCCTGATCAAGAAATGGCACATCCCCTCGCTTTCCTCTTACAGAGCCACCAAATGAGGACAGCAATGTCAAGGGTCTTCTCTTTGTTTGCAAAGAACCCTATCTAGATTGCCACACAGAGACACAAGTTATGCTCTCCCCAGGTGCCACAGCGCTTTCTCATCACCCCAGGCTCTCACCCAAGAACCGCGCCCCGCTCCTCTTTCCAAGTTTCCTCCCACAGCTCACCACCGAAAGTCCGCTTTCCTGGCACCTTCTTCTGAGAGCCCGTCCCGTTCTTGAGCATCACCCTAGAACCTATTATTGAGGCTAGTCCTGCCTCTTACCACCTAGCTGTCCACCACCAGTTTTAACTGAGCATATAATGTGTTCATAGTCTGACTGCCTGAGATTGAAAAGTTATCTAGTTTGTTCCTGCCCATAGACACCTGGAGAGTGATGGCTGGGCATTATGACGTCAGCCCATAATGCGGCAGAGGGTGAGGGAGGGCTTGTGCCAAACGGACAGCTAGGCTTCTCAAGGGGAATCTTCTCGTCCTTGACAACCTGTGATTAGGCTAGCCAGCTTGCCAAAGATGGCTCTGAACATCTTCCTTCATCCCAAGGGTTCTCATCTAAGACGAGCGCCACACAGAAACGACCGTGATCGCTCGCACATGTACAGGATTCTGAAATGATGGCCCAAAAATCTGCCTGTATTGGCCAAGTGGCTTTTTCTTCCCCACCATCTGCACAAACTGTGCTCTGGGGGGAGAAAAACCTAGCACTGATGTGGTACCTGGTTACCCAGGACATACATGGCTGCTGCCATGGCAACCTGCAGCCTATCAGCTTGGATGTCTCCACAGAGTCTCCATTGAGAACTGGCAGAGGCCCCGGAGGCTAAAGTTTCTGAGGGCCGCTTCACCTGCAGACAGCCTTGGGGAAAACAGGAGCTATGGGGCAGTGTCCAGGCAAAGGAAGCTATTCAGCATGCCAGGTGTAGGATAATCCTAGCCTTCTTCCAGGATGGCGCAAACTTAGGTGGCCAAATGGCTCCTTTAAAAAGCTATACTTTTTTTTTTTTAAGATTTTTATTGGGGAATTGGGGGAAGGGGAACAGACAAGTTGCTGTCGTTTTGTTCTTCAGTCTAGTTGTGGAGGGCATTGCTTCACTGGCTCAAGTTGGCACCATCATTGCGCTCTTCCCGGGCGAGGTAGATCAGCCGCCGGCTTCTGAACGGCCGCTCACGGCAGCTGCTGGCCACTCACACTGGCTGCTGACTACACACGGTAGCCCATGGCAACCCACCTGCCAGACGCTGGCGACTCACTGGCAGCCCAGCTCCAGGTTGAGCTGTTGTTCAGCATCTTAGCTGTAGAGGGCAGTGTCACTGGCCCTCATATGTGGGATCCGAATCGGGGCCCTCTGGAGTCCCAAGCCAGCTCTTAACCAACGCGCCACTCAGCTGGCCCAAAAAAGCTATTCTTTAAGCCATCACCTCCATACACACAAACCCATACCCAAATCACATTTACCTTAAAAGAAAAATCCCCAAGCTAAATTTGCATTACCTGATGTAACGTGTGTCCAAAGAGCTGCCATTTTATTAATCATTAAATAAACTCTGCCTAAAAAGTTAAGATGGGCCCCAAACCAATAGTTAAATAGTGTTTCAATTTAACTAAGTACAAACAAAAATGATTTTAAAATTTTACTTACAAATTCTTTTTTAAAAAACCTGGTTTCAAATCAGAGATGTTCCTTTTTGCTCCCTGATGCATTCTCCCGAACACCATTTCGCTGTGAACTTGCCACTGTCCACCTGGCTTTGAACCTGAGACTAGACTCCTTTACGTTGGCATAAAAAGGTGAAGTGGAATTGGGCACTGAAGCTCTGAGTTGAATTCGGCCTGGGCCCTGAACCAGGCAGGCATGCCCTCTGCTCAGCAGGAACAATGCTGCACGTCCCACTGGACACGGGCCTCAGGGGACACAGGGAGCCCAAGATGCTGGCCTGCTTCCCAAAAGAGGCTATTAGTGCTCCAGTCTCTTAGTCATGACCACACTGCGGTCAGGCCAGATCAGATCCCAAAGTCTGCAGCTCCCCTGGTCAGCGGGCCATGTCTGTAGGGAGCATCAGGGACTATATGAGAACTTGACACAACCTGGACCACTGCACTCGAAGGTTTACTTCCCTCATGTTTAATAATTCTGTTACAATGGACATCAGTGATACATGGGGCCTGTTATCACATGGTTCCTCTCTATGTGTATTTTCATACAGTATTGTTTTTACCTTTTCTAAAAGAAAGGAGACTCCTCTGAACGTCACAATGCAGTGGCTATGTTCCCAATTCTTTGTAACTCACACATTAACTAGCAAATGCAACAAACCTCTACACACACACACACACACACACACACACACACTCACATATGAATACATATATGCACAGGCATGCACACACACCTGCAAATACACACACAACTTATCCTTCCCAATCAGGTATGAACTGGTCCACATAGTGAATTTTCAGAAAACCAAAGCCTTAAGAATAACAATCACTTCCCCCACCATCACTGTGGTATACGTCTTAAAATGTACCATACGCATACCGGAAACTAATATAATATTGTATGTCAACTGTAATTGAAAATTTTTTAAATTATTATAAAAGAAAACAAAAAATATATATGAATAAATACATGTATGATACGCTTCCCTGAACCCACAGGCAATGGGTCATAAAGTAGCCTTTCTTTTCATTGTTTTGTAGGAAACCTGGATTCCATCTGAGGAAACGGCATTGTGGTCCTGGCCCCATCCCCAGATGAGCTGTGGTCTTGGACAAATCACTGGACTGCTCTGAAATAGTTTTCTTATCTTTTTTGAATGAATAAACTTTATTTTTTAGAGCAGTTTTAGGTTCACAGCAAAACTGAGGGGAAGGCACAGAGGTTTCCCTGCACCCCCTGCCCCCACACCCACAGCCTCCTCCGTCACCAACATCCCCACCAGGTGGGGCATGTGTTACAATCGATGACCCTAAGCTGACTCGTCATCCTCACCCAATATCAGAGCTTCCATTAGGGTTCACTCTCGGTGTCAGGCATTCTGTGAGTTTTGACAAGTGTATAATCACACAAGTCCACCATTGTATAATACTATGACTACAGAGTAGTTTCACTGCTCTAATATCTTCTGCACTCTGCTAATTCATCTGTCCCCTCCTGCCTAACCCTTGGAAAACACTGATCTTTTCACCGTCTCCATAGTTTTGCCTTTTCCAGAATGTCATAGTGTTGGGATCAAACAGTATGACACCTTTTCACATTGGCTTCTTTCACTGAGTAACATGCATTTAAGTTTCCTCCATGTCTTTTTGTGGCTTGATAGGTCATTTCTTTTTAGCGATGAATAATACTCCATTGTCTGGATGGATCATAGCTTCTTTATCCATTCAGCTACTGAAGGACATCTTGGTTGCTTCTAAATTTTGGCAACTATGAATAAAGCTGCCATAAATATCCATGTGCAGGTTTTGCATAGGAAAAGTTTTCAATTCATTTGGCTAAATACCAAGGAGCATGCATATTGGATCATATGATAAAAACTTATGTTTAGTTTTGTAAGAAACTGTCTTCCAAAGAGCCTGAACCATTGTGCACCCCCACCGGCAATGACTGAGCGCTCCCGTTGCTCCACATCCTCGCCAGCATTTGACGTCATCAGTGTTTTAGATTTTGGCCATCCTAACAGGTGTGTGTTTGTATCTCATTATTGCTTTGATTTGCATTTCCCTGATGGCATGATGTGGAGCGTTTTTTCACGTGCTTATTTGCCATCTTTATATCTTCTTGGGTGTGGTATCTGCTCGGGTATGACCATTTTTTACACTCGTTTTTTGGTTTTGGGGTTTTTTTCTTTTTATTTTTTATTAGTTTCAGGTTCAGGTTGTTTTATTATTGAATTTTAATAGCTCTTTGTGTATTTTGGATAACAGTCCTTTATCAGATGTGTCTTTTGGAAATATTTTCTCACAGTTTGTGTTCTGTCTTCTCATTCTCTTTTTTTTTTTTTTAATTGGGGAATTGGGGGATGGGAACAGCGCTGGAGAATTGGGGGAAGGGGAACAGACAAGTTGCTGTCTTTTTGTTCTTCAGTCTAGTTGTGGAGGACGTTGCTTCACTGGCCCAAGTTGGCACCATCATTGCGCTCTTCCCGGGCGAGGCAGATCAGTCGCCGGCTTCTGGACGGCTGCTCACTGCGGCTGCTGGCCGCTCACGCTGGCTGCTGGCTACACACGGTAGCCCATGGCAACCCACTGCCACAGGGGCTGCAGCCTACGCCGTCCCGGCGACTCACGGCAGCCCAGCTCCAGGTTGAGCTGTTGTTCAGCATCTTAGCTGTAGAGGGCAGTGTCACTGGCCCTCATATGTGGGATCCGAACTGGGGCCCTCTGGCGTCCCAAGCCAGCTCTTAACCAATGCTCCATTCGGCCGGCCCTCTTCTCATTCTCTTGACAGTCTCTTTTGAAGAGCAGAAAATTTCAATTTTAATGAAGACCAGCTTATCAATTCTTTCTTTCATGGATCACGCCTTTGGTGTTGTATTTTAAAAGTCATCACCATACCCAAATTCACCTAGGTTTTCTTGAATGCTATCTTTTAGGAGTTTTATAATTCTGCATTTTACATCTAAATCTACGATCCATTTTGAGTTAATTTTTGTGAAGGCATAAGGTCTGTGTCTATATTTTTTTTGGATGTTAACATACAGTTATTCCAGCATCATTTGTTGGAAAGACTATCTTTGCTCTATTGTACTGCCTTTGCTCCTTTGTCAAAGATCAGTTGACTATATTCATAGGGGGTCTATTTCTGAGCTCCCTGTTCTGTTTCATTGATCTATTGGGTTGTCGGAAATGTGATGACATATTTTTTCTGTTTTTCGTTGCAAAAATGTGTCATGACTTTTCCAACAACCCAATATTTTCCTATTCTTTCAATAGTAGCACACTGTCTTTTTTATTATTAGTTTCAGGTGTACAGAATAAATGAACAAACAAAACAGAAATAGACTCAGAGATGTCAGGGGAAAATAACTGAGGGTTGCTAGATGGGAGAGGGGTGGGGATGGGGGAGAAAGTAAAGAGATTAGAAAGTACCACACTGTTTTGATTACTGTAGCTTCATAGTAAGTCTTGAGGTTGGATAGTATCACTTCTCTAATTTTGCTCTTCTCCTTCAATATTGAGTTAGCTATTCTGGATCTTTTGTCTCTCCACATAACTTTAGAATTGGTTTGTCAATATCCAGAAAATAACTTGCTGGGATTTTTATTTGAATTGCATTGCATCTATAGATCAATTTGTTAAGAACTGACATCTTGACAATATTGAGTCTTCTTATCCATGAACATGGACTATCTCTCCATTTATTTCGCTCATCTTCATTATCTTTCATCAGAGTATTACAGTTTTTTCATATAAATCTTGTACATATTTGGTTAGATTTATACCTATGTAAGTATTTCATTTTTGGGGGGTGCTAACGTAAGTGGCAATTTCACATTCCGTTTTTTTATTGCTGGTCTATAGGAAAGTGATTGATTTTTTGTACACTAACCTTGTATCCTGCAACCTTGCTATAATGGCTTATTCCAGGATTTTTGTGTTGATTCTTTTGGATTTTCTACATAGACAATCATGTCATCTGCAAACAAAGACAGTTATATTTCTTCCTTCTCAATCCATCTAAACACTGCTTTCACTGCATCCCACAAATTTTGATAAGTTGTAGTTCCATTTTAACTTAGTTCAAAATGTATTTTTAATTCTCTTGTGACTTCTTCTTTGACCTACATCTTATCTGGAAGCATGTTGTTGAATCTCCAAGTCTTTGGGGATTTTTCATCTATCTTTCTGTTATTGGTTTCTATATCCCATTGTGGTCTATAAGCAGACATTGTGTGATTTCTATTCTTTTAAGTTTGTTAAGGTGGATTTTATGGCCCAGAATATTGTCTATCATGGTGAATGTTCCCTGTGAGCTTGAAAAGAATGTGTCAGGAGTTAGTTTCCTCATCTTTTTCAGCAAGAATTTGAATCCCCCAGTCTCTGCTGCTATGATTCTAATATTGGTTCTGGTCTACACCACCCCTGCACTAAATGGCCCTAGAGGACTTAGCTTTAAGTCTTAGCCGATTTTAATAGTTTTACTGATTCCTTTGCTTGCAGTAGTGACATTTCACTATCATCCATACACTTGACTCCAGCATCCCCTCACCAACCACACCTCTCTCTCTTCTCCTCTACCACCATAACCCCCATAGCAAATAGACAAGTTGTGAGTTAGGTGCCTTCTGGACAAACAGGTGTTACTGAATAGGCACTATAGTCTTCTCTATAGTAGAAAAAGCCCCAAGGAAAGTTGGCATCTTTGATGGAAAATATGTGCATGGCTATTATAGTAGCTCATCTGTGAGCAGCTCAATGGGCTCCAACAGGTATTGACAACTTGCTTTTAACCTGAATCCAGTTTTACCTTCCTTGACGCATGCATTGAGGCAAAAAAAAAAAAATTTAATACTAAACCAAGCAGAACATAACTAGTGAGGCAAAAAAGTTAAACCATAATAACATTTTAATTCAATTGCTTCATTTCAGCCTTATCGCTGTTTTCCACTATTAACTGAAAGATAATTCATTGTAATTGCCTTTCCTAATAAAATTGCACTATACTAAGGCTCAAAAATATTTGCTATGGCCCAATAAAACACGAGGTTGTTCTGTGAGCCATTTCCTAAGATAGAAAAATATTCTGGAAATTTCGCTGGTTCAAAAGTCTACAGGAGTGCCTAAACTTTAGTAGTCTTTTTAATCCTGAATCTATGAAACTGAAGATAGGTCTTGACCTCGTTTGAGGGTTGCATGTTTGTGGACATTTGTTTGTTTCTACTGACCTGGACGTTCCATTCTCACCAACGTACAGAACTATCAGGAAACTTTTAAACAAACAAAGAAAAAGCCCAGCTTCTCTCAGAGCCAGATCATCAAGCTGGGTGTCTTTGGGGTGCATGTTGGGGTTCCAGTATCCATTCCTAGAGAATACAAGTCTTCTGAAGAAGACACAAAACACAGACATACTTGATCTTCAATACCATTCCCAGAAATTCTTTTAAGAAGTTGAGTTTTTTTGTAAAATGCTCACATCCTACAGAGAACTAAAATGTGTCGTTTTCAAGGTGCATGAAGTTCACCAATGCTGAGAGCAAGCATGCACTTGTACTTCCATTCTCAGGGACCCACACAGCCAACTATACACGGATAAAACTCCACGCAGAGTATTCTGAAAGCTGGCTGATGCCCCATATTTTATTCTCAATCTACACTTTCTTGACTGAGTGTTGGCTGACAAACACAGGACAGCAGGCCATGTCCTAGGCAAGTGACTCTGAAGACTCTAAGAAATAGTGACATCTTGCTCTGCCCTCAACAAGCTTACAACC
Organism: Hipposideros armiger; assembly: GCF_001890085.2. Lineage (NCBI taxonomy): Eukaryota > Metazoa > Chordata > Mammalia > Chiroptera > Hipposideridae > Hipposideros > Hipposideros armiger. The sequence continues at coordinate 2,108,684 of NW_017731596.1, forward strand.
TCATGGCTACCAGCTCTGACCACAAGACAACATTGTGCTGAGGGCATCAAACCACACAAAAGCCCAGTGAGCAACTGCTGACTCACGTTACAAATGAAGAAACTGAGGCATAAAGAGAGACATTAACTTTCTCCAGTTTTAGAAGTGAGGCAATCTAACAAAGAGAGCATAACAACTGTCCCGAAATTTAAAGAAAGCAATAAGGTTTCCTGGGGAAGAAAGGGCGTCCTGACATTCCTCGAGACTGGGCAGGGCTTGGAAGATGGAGATGCAAGATGGAATGCCTTCCTTCCCGTTTGAGGGGCCAGCACAGGAGAGGGTCCAAAGTTAGACAATCACAAAGCAACTCTGGGAAGGGGGGTTGCCTAGGCCAGCCTAGGTGAGGTGGGATTTCTTATCGTAGAATTTGAAAAAATGTGCATTTTGAAAACTGGTGCCAAATTGTAGAAGACGGGATCCAGCCTAAGGAACATGGACCAAAAAAGGGGTAGCATGGCAGCATTTACTAATAATCCCCCTTCCCCCCAAGGTTTAAAAGGCTCCTAGATCTTTAGAACTAAATTTAAATTTTTTAAAAAAAAGTAACTTTTGGAGGTAAAAAACAAAATCTCCTTGACAAAAATGTCAAGCTCATTGAAATGATTCAGTGAATCTGTGAAAAATGGAATAAACCATTGGTGGAATTTCAATAGCATTTAGTAGTAAACTTCATGTCCAGAAAAATCCTAAAACAAGAGTTATTACAGGAGAGATTTATAGATATTAACCAATACAATGCACAGGATGAAGTTTTATCCGAGCAAAAGCAATGACCCTTTAGAGATGAACAGAAGGAAGGAAATGCAGATTGCAAAAAATCCTACCAAGGCTTCTGACTTTTCTCCATAAGTAACTAAGATTTGCTCCTGCAGTCAGTGCTGCCAACCTTCCCACCATGCTTTTGCAAAAGGAAAGCCAGGCAGGGCTCAAGTACTGGTTTGGCTCCTGACCCACCTTTCGGTCCTTCTGTGACTCCATTTACTCAACTCCAAGTACGTCTTGCACTGACAATGAGACGAAAGCATGCTAAATGCGAAAGCACAAATTGTGTATTGAGACATCACTACAATGCCAAAATTTTAGAATAAAAACTATATCTTTAAGAACTTGCTGTGTTAGGGAAACTGTTTACATATTGAGGTGTTCCTCTTTTTTTTTTTTTTTGACTGGAACAATAAAAATAGAAATTTGACATGGCCTTGGTTTTTGTGTGTGTGTGTGTGTGTGTGTGTGTGTTGTTTTCGAAGTGCCAGGTGCCACAGGATGGCAGACCTCCCACCCATAAGTCAAGTGTAGTATCATGGGTTTGAAATTATACTCTCTCTCTGTCTCTCCCCCCCCCCACCCCTTTCTCTCTCCTCATATCTTGCTCCCTCTCTCTCTCCCTTTGCCTCTCTATCTCTCTCTTCCTCCCTCTGTCTCCATCTCTCTCTCTCCAACTATCTCCATCTGCCTCTATATCTGTCTCTGTCTCCCCATCTCTCCATATCTCTTCTTCCTCCCTATCTCTTTCTGTCTCTCTCCATCTCTCTCTCCCTCATCTCCTGTGGTGGATTTCAAACTAAGCTGCAGAAACTGTCCTCTGAAGGAACTCTCACGCAGAAGCTCACTGCTTAAGTCAGACATGAACACAGCCGCCCTGTCACAGCAGGGTGGAGGTTCAGAGCCCTATCCCCCGAATCCAAGCACCCTGGGGCCCTGCCCTTGGAGCACAGGTTAATAACACTGCTGTGCAGAGTTATGCCCAAACTCCTCCCTGGGCCTATGAGGGCTGCAGGTTCTGGGCCCCAGGCCCCTCTCCAGAACAACATGCCACCCCCCTAGCCTCCTTAGCAAATGTCTGCATTCGATAAGCACGCCCTCCCAGGCCACCTCGACTTTGACACATTGTTCTCTCTTCCTGGAAAGTGAATCTGAAGCCCTCTGGGGAGCTCAGACATCCTTCCTGAACTCCCCCAGCTTCCGAGTCTAGGTCTTCAGGTCTCATACACTAGCACTGCATGTGTATTAACTCGCACTGTCTGTCCTCCCCAGGAGACAACAAATGCCTTCCAGCCAAAGGCTGTTTCACTCATCTTTCTCCCCAGTACCTTCCATATGCTTGGCACCTAGCTGGTGCTCAATGCTTATTTGTTGGATGAGTGGATGGATAAATGGATGGATGGATGGATGGATGGATGATGGACGGATGGATGGACGGACAGATGAATCGATGGATGGATGGATGGATGGATGGATGGATGGATGATGGATGGATGGATGGATGGATGGATGGATGGATGATGGATGGATAGATGGATGGATGGATGGATGAGTGGATGGGTGGATGAATGGGTAGATGGGTAAGAAAGTGGGTGGGTGGGTGGATGGAATAAAGAAAGTAAGACATTCATAGTATATAATTCAGGTGACTGCAGCAGCCACAGAAACTCCTGTTATCACTTTCACAGTTGCATTATATTTTGAAAATCACTTTTCCAGCTGGGAATGATCTGGTGCTTCCTTCCATCTGTGGGAGAATGGTTTATTCCATCAAATCATATCATCTGACATTTTGACAAAACACGCTGCACTGCTCACATCCGGACACACCCTTATTGGTGATTTCTGTGAGATTCATCAATTGACACTTTTTAAAGAAGCCCTCTTGTCTGATCATTGCTCATTACTGTGACCCAGGTATTTACAACCAGGAGGCTGCAATTTAGTCGCCTGAGGTCAGTATACACAGTGCATGGGCAGGGCCCATGAGGAAGGAGGGATGTCGTATCCCGTGGGACTTGGAGAAGCACAGCAGAGGAGACCCTGAACAGCCAGCATCTCCCACCACTAATGCTTTCCTGATTGTCACTTTAGGTTTTCTTTAGGCAGCGTAATGCATGCATCCCCTCACAAGTCTTGCTCACATAATATGATCTTTCTTCTCTTGTAAAGAAATATACTACTGTGGGTCTTTCCCAACAATTGCTTGTGTTACAGTTTTTGTAAATCACAACTTCATGTTTCATTTCCTCAAAACCCTGAAGTCATGTCTAAAAGGAAGACTTGGGGGAAAGCTTCCATCCCCAAAGGTCTGCCTCCCTGCACCCCAGCATCCAGGAAGCCCAGAGATAAGAAAATGAGAAGACCAGCTCCCCAGACCCCAGCTTGTCCATCAGAGCTGGGTAATGTGACCACGGAGCAGCCCTGCCAAAGGCCACCGTCGGTACAGGTTAGGTCTCATTTCCTGTGGCTTTCCCTCCAGGCCAGTCTCAAAAAACATTGTTTTTCCACGTTTATCAACTCCCAATTAGCACATGGCTCCTTCCCGTTTGGAACCTGGCTGTGTCGGGCACAACGACAACTGCTCATTGGCACAGTTATTATAGTGCAGGGTATTCCATATGCATTATCTTATTTAATATTAGTCCCATTTTATAGCTGAGGAAACAGAGGCTCGGAGATTATTATACTTAGTCCAAAATTACATTGCGAGCTACCGTTAGAACATAGAATTGAAAGTTACACTGCCGGTTACATGTTAAACACTCTGAGATGATCCAGCATGTACATCCATTTGTGTTGCGAGGAAGAAATCGAAACCGTCACCACCCGTCATTCGCCGTGTGGGGTCAGGGTCATTAGGCTTGAGCCAGCAAAGGGCAGCAGAACATTTAGCCAAGGAGTCAAGGCCAGCAAAGGTTCAATATCGACAAAACTAGCTGATGGGGTGTCAGTAACCCAACACTAGGCCCTGACAGGTCTCTCTCAGGCTGGCCAACCGGCTCAGGGGCCTCGGACAAGCCCTGGGTGGGAGAAGCCTGACGTGAGCAGTGCAGTCAGACAGAAGCTTGACCAAGCTGATGGATGTCAGATGGAATCCAAACAGCCTCCAGGCTTTTTCCCGCACCTGGAAATGCTAAAGGGAGACTGCCGGGGCCAAATATCCAGGAGAAACCAGTTAGGTAGAGCGCCCACATGTATCATGTTGCCAACAACTAAAGGCGATCCCATGCCTTGGGGCTGTGTCTTCACCCACCATGGGCCAGGCCCAATGGGACACCATTCACCTGCAGCTAACACTTCCGTGCACAAAGCAATAAGCATCTAGGTGACAGATTCTGCCTGCAAGCACTGAAGTGCTGCAAAAGCCCACAAGGTCATATGAATAAAACACCCCGAGTTCCTGAAAGGAAGGGAGCCTTGCCCGTAACTGTATGCCCAGCCCTGGTCCCTAACTCTGCCAAGACTGTCTGTCATGTGGACACAACAGGCAGAAGGAAGGCCCCACAAAGCCCCAGGGGGTGCAGAAACTGACAGCAGACCTGAGAGGGGACAGAATGGAAAGACCTTGAGTTGAGCAGTTTTGCAGCCTTTTCCCCCACAACACACACACACCAATTTCTTGGTTTATACATTGTGGTTATCTCTGGGATCTTTTCAAATTAAAAAATATTTGGTTTTTAAAACTTTTAACATTTAAAACAAATGTTTGCCTTCTTAGGAACCACAGCATTCACACCACGGCTTTGGTTTCATGGTAGCCTACTTGAGATAACAGAAAAAAGGAAGAACTCAACATGTAAGGCTGTAGAGAGTCAGGGAAATGTCCTTAGGGGACAGCAAGACAGAAGCCCGGAGCTCACCTGGCTGCTGGGAAGAAGGTGGAGGGGCATCCCCAGGTCGGGCACTGTCCCTGGGCGCTCGCAGGCTGGAGGGCAGAGCTCGCCCACCAGTGGGGCATGAATGTCTCACCGCCCCGTGCTGACCCCAACACTAACACCTGTAGTAGCGTCTCTCCAAAAATCACGTCCCCCCCGGAACCTCAGGCGTGACCTTATTTGGAAGTAGTCTTTGCAGATGGACTTAGTTAAGGACCATGATGAGCTCATAGGGTGCGCTAAATCCGATGGCTGATGTCCTTATAAGAACAGGAAAGGACACACACAGAGGAACCGGCCAAGTGAAGACTGAGACAGAGGTTGGAGGGAGGCGGCCATAAGCCCAGGGACGCCTGGAGCCACCAGAAGCTGGAGGAGGCAGGCGGGTCCGCAGCCTGCCACGTTCACCCTGATCTCAGGAGGCGCAAGGTTCACAATTCCCCAGTCTGAACAGGAGCAACTCCATCTGCGCCTGGTTCCACCAAGCAGACGTCGCTACAGGGCCCTGAGTTGGCAGGGAGGCGGCCCGGCGGTAAGGGTGCACCCTTGCAGGATTCCCCATGACAGGCCCTGGCCTCAGGCCTCCTAGGGAGGGCACGGACGAGCACACATCGTCTCCTTTCAATTTCACACCCACGAGATGAGGCAGGAGCCATGAGTACCCCGTGGCAAGGAAATGAGAATGCCGAGGGATAAAGGCACCTGTCCACTCAGAGGTTCCTTAGAGGCCATGCCAGGGTCAAACCCAAGTTATTGCTCTCGGGATGGGGAGCTCTTCTCGGCCAGTCTAAACCGTGTCACCAAATCAGAGGTCACTGTGAGTTCCCAGTGGCCACCGAGAAAGAGCATCCCCAGTGGAGTCTCCTGTGTGAATCCAGGAGAGAGAAGGAGGCAGAGATGGAGGGACCGGAGGGACAGGGACAAGGGATTCAGGAGCTTGGCACTGCCCACCAAAGGGGACATCCACACAAGCTGGACACTATCTAAATGTGAACCACGTCCATGGCTCTCGGCAGCCTCCGTTGTTCAGCAAATAAAATTTTAAGCTTTGCACGCTGCCTCCCTCAGAGGGAGATAATGCAATGACTCGAAAGGTCAGCCATGCTCAAAAGTGCACTAGGAAAAGACCGGACCGAGCCGCGGAGTGGTGTTTGTTCTTCCTGCGTGCCTTTTGTTCAGTTACATGTTTCCTGCACATTTTTAGAAAGAAAAACTACACAGCACTGAGGTTTGTTTTGCCTTCCCTTCTGGCTACAACCTGCCAGAAGCCAGAGGCAGGCTTAGGAGGGGCTCTCTGTGGGAGGCAGTGGCCCCCTTCTCATCCAAAGAGATCTGGGGCCCCACAGGGAGAAGAGCTGGGGGTACTTCTGGAGCTCCTCATTCCTAGAAGGAGGGCGGGCACAAGGAGGAAGTCTCCCCTGAGAGGGAGGTGAAGGCAGCCAGACTCTGTGACCCTGGCACAGGAGGCAGGGCAGGTCCGGCTTAGGTGGCACAGGACATAGGATTCCAGACCTTCCCTAGGGGCAGTGCAAGGAGCAGGATGAGGGCTCATCCAGGGAGCAGGGCTTTCCTGGGGCAGGATTAGGGCTCACCTGGGGCAGGAATAGGGTTCACCTGGGACAGGAATAGGGTTCACCTGGGACAGGATGAGGGCTCACCTGGGACAGGATGAGGGCTCACCTGGGACAGGAATAGGGCTCACCTGGGACAGGAATAGGGTTCACCTGGGACAGGAATAGGGTTCACCTGGGACAGGAATAGGGTTCACCTGGGGCAGGATGAGGGCTCGCCTGGGGCAGTCCATACAAAGCCCAGATGAGTCTGGAAAGCTTGCTGAGCAGCCCACTGCTTCACAGACGACCCTGATGCCTCGGTGGCTCCATCTAGCCCTGCATCAAGTCCAGGGGTTCCCTCAGGTGGAGGCAGCGTAGGTGAGGAAAGAACGCGCAGAGACAGAGGAGTGCTTTCAAAAATTAATGTCTCACTTTATTTTTACAGCCTGTCCTTTTTATACTGGGCAGGTAACTATTTCCGTCATTGAGCTGTTTTTCCCAAAGTTGTTTTTCCAAGTTTAAACCTTTACCCATTAGGAAATTGCTTTCTACATAGTTTCAATGTTCCTTCCTTCCCAGGGTCTATTTTCCTTAGAAGTTTGTTTTTCTTCAAATATTACTTCCTCATGATG
>NW_017731596.1:2115742-2129885 GCF_001890085.2 Hipposideros armiger
TGTTTCAATTTCTTCCGCTAATGGCCAGAGCTGAGTTCCTGCCTTGGCACTTAAAGGATGTTTACTACTTAGCAACTGTTTCAAACACTACTGGCTAAACAGGATCTTAAGAATTATAAGGTGCATAACTAGTCTATCACTAAGAATCTATCATTAAGAAACTAACAGTAAAACAGAATTATCGTAATATATCCAAAACTCACTTATTTAGTTAAAGTAAATAAAACAGTGAATATAAGAAGGGGTGTCAGATCTTTATCCTACTGGGGACATCCAAAGGAGAATTTAAATGTTTTAAAACATAAAGCAGTATCTGTTTTCTCAGCCAGAGCTTCAGGATTTGTCACAATAGCAGTGTGATATGCCATGTCAGACACTGAGGTGCAGGCGGCTCCCAACACTGCATGGCTTCTTTTCTCCCGAAACCCGATAGCGCACAGAGATCTGGAATTCTAGGGACCTGTACCAGAAGGACTCAGTCCCATCGTAGCTTAAGGCTAGAAGGAGAGGCAAGTGGCTGAATGTCACCCTTCCGGCAGTGACGGTCAGAAACAGGACCCGAACCTCCTGCCATCGGCCCGCCAGCCACTCCTGCCTGCACCTTGCATCACGGTGCTGACGGTGTTCTGTGGCACCTGGTCATGTCCACCCTTGACCATAGGTCAGGTGGCTCACAGCCTGCGAAGGAGGCCCAGAAATTGGCGTCTGCTCTGAGCTTGGAGGACCCTTGGGGGAGCTGACAAAGGGCACACAGCGGTTACACCCACTGCTCTGGCCATAGAGAAGGTCAGTTCACATCTGCCAGGCTCTGTGCTTCTCTGGGCAAGTCACTCAACCTCCCTGAGCCTCAGCTTCCTCAGCAGGACCCACCGTGAGTGGTACTGCCAGGATGGATGAAATATCGTGAGCTGAGTGTCTGGACCATATTAGCGTTCAACAATTATAGCCAAGAAATAGTGTCGTCAATTACCGTTCAAGTTACTGCACTTGAAAAATCCAACTTGCCATTTGAAATTTCCACCTGAGAGAACCTAAGCAGAGAGCTCCAGAGAAGGGCAGAGAGTGACGCTGGCTGCCATCACCAGGGCCTGCCTTCCACAAGCCATCCTTCCACCCTCATCACCCAACAGAGACCACGTCAAACCACGCTTGGTGTCACCCCCCCTTCTGTCTTCTTTGATGCTGCCCCAGCCTGAGGGGCCCGCCTCTGCCTTGCAAGTACAGAGGAGGAAGCCGGCTGAGCTGCAAGCCAAGGCAGCTCCAGTTTTCTCCTGACCCTGAAAACTCTGGGACTGCAGTCCCTCCTGGAATACGCAGAGGGAGAAAGCCAGCCCCACACCCCGACCTTGCAGCCTTCCCAGGCTTTAATGGCATCGGTTTCAGGGGGTCCTGCTTAGAGCAAGCAACTTCCCCTGAGCACAAAGTCTGAAGCCCTTTTCTCATCCATCCCTCCAAGAAAGTAATCTGGATGAAGCAAAGCAGGCTGCCCACGTGACCGTGGTTCACACAGAAACTTCCACTGTGAGCACCCGGTGCCTGGATAAACACAGCAGCTAACTGGCCTCCAAATACTGGGCCCTGTGCTGAGCGCCTCACATATACTCATTCACAAAATTCCCCACAACGCCTGAGGAGCCAGGTTTAATTATGCCCATTTTACAGATGAGCGAACGGAGGCCCTGGGCCTCACAGCTAACAAGCTGGGGAACCAAGATTTCAGTCTACGTTCAGATCTAATAGCCGCACAGAGCAATCTGGGTGTACTCCCTGTATATGTTCAGTCCCCACAGATGTCTGAGACTAAAATCATGCACCCCATGCCCACTACTTAACAGAAATTTCTGGAAGCACTGAATGCCTAAATGGCAATCTTTCATCTGTAAAGTAATTGTTTCTGGTGGGTCTGGCTGCCAAGACGCCTGTCAGTCTCATCTGTAACCTAAATTAAGAATGTCAGCATTATTAAGACTGGAAACAGAGCCGCCGCTTCCAATTATTTCATTAGCAACTCTCTGCTGTTTATCACCACCCCGACACAAATATTTTGGGCATGACTGAAAGTTATCATTTCTCCCCTAAAGCTGCTTTCATATTAGCTAATTTTGCACCTACAATCAGAAGATGGTGCATGTTAGGTTAGAAAGGATGGAGAATCTCATGGAAATGATAAGCAACCTCCTGCTCCCTGGGACAGTTCTCTCCTCAGAGCGCTGGGGCCTCTACCTCTGCATGCACAGAGCCTGAGACACGTTTCTGAGAACTCAGGGCGCTCACCAGATCGCCCCTAACCCCCATACCCTGACACCATTACAATGCCAGGCACAGTGCATGGCGCCACACCCTTTAAGAAGCTAAAAGAGAAAGAAGTTGAACTGTGACGTCGGCAAGAGGAGGGAGCAGAGCGAAGCCACCCAGCGACTTGTCTTCCTTCCTGACGTGACAGGGTTGAGCCAGCCTGTGGGATCCAGCTGGCAGCACCTTGAGCCAGCCAGGGGAATTTATAGTCAGGGAAGCTGAGGCTCTGAGAGGATAAATTGGATCAGGATTAGATTGCAGGGCTGTGCGACTCCAAACTTGCCCTGAAGCCAGGCTGAGGGGTTGGGGCCACTGGCAGTTCTTACAGAAAGGCTGACGTGCTCATGCAGGCGAGGCTGAGGGGCCAACACAGGCTGGTGCTGCCACCCAGAAGTGGGTGCAAAGGGCCAGCGGGGGTCATGGCCGGGAGGAGGGAAGGAAGCGACGGACACAGGTGGCGCTGAAGGTAGACTTGCCTGGACGTGGCGCTGCTGGGACATGGAAGGAAAGAGGCAGGAGCTGGCATGACACAGAACGGGACAGCGGGGGACTAATGTGACAGGTACGGTCAGTCCAGCAGTGACTTGAGGTCAATTCCCCAGGCCAAAGGCTTGCCGAGCATCTGTTATTTGAGCCTCGACCAAATGATTCCATTAGCTGTTCCTCCCTCTCGGACTTGTAAACACAAACCCTGAGTTCAGTTCAATCATTAGGAAGCATATTGTTTCAACTCCCCACAAAGAAACACTCTTTGTGTTAAGATGTAAAGCAATGCTTTCAGCTTTCACAGAAAACCAACACTGCACCCTCCTGCTGATTTTGTGCACAGCTGAGAGGATCCACGCAGGAAGCAGATACTGGCAACGTTTCCGCAATGCCGCCGAACTGTAGCTGAAGACCTTGGCTTCATGCCAACCTATGGTTTTTATGTTTTATTTTATTTATGTTTTATTTTTAAAAATATTAACTTATGGAATTATTAATTAATTCCTCCCTTTTGCCTTTGCTGCCAGGAAGCTCAGAATTAAGGAAACAGTGAATTCAGCTTGTCGACACGTTTCTAGGGCCAGGAAAGAATTACTTCTCAATCCTTTGGTTAGACATGATTCCTTTCTTTTGTTATTGCCCTGCTGCCTATGAATTTACCTTTGTAAGCTGCATCTGAGCTCTTCTGAAAGTAGACAAAGGATGTGACTCTGAAAATGGGCAGTGCCGTCTCCTGTGCCTGTGCCTGGAAGAACCCTGAGCAGAGTGTTAGACACACGGGAATGCCGACCATCTGGTACACACAGGTAGGGCAGCGTCCCCAAAAAGCTACGGGGAGGTCCTAACCCCTGCTACCTGTGAACATGAAGCTACATTGAAATCGGGTCTTTGAAGATGGAATTAAGGTGTACGTTAGGATGAGGTCAGGCTGGAGATGGGAGGGCTCTTAATCCAATACCGCTGGCATCTTTGTAAGAGGAGAAGAGACACAGAGACAAGGACACACAGAGAGGAGGGCCAAGTGACAACACAGACGCACAGAGGGAAGACGGCTATGAGATGACGGGGGCAGAGATTAGCGTTATGCTGCTGCAAGCCAAGGAACGCCAAGGGGGGGCCAACCCCCAGAAGCCACGAGAGAGGGCACAGCCCTGCCGATGCTTGGTTTCTGACCTCTCGTCTCCAAACCTGTGAGAGAGCACATTTTTGAACACGTGCAAAAAGACATGAATTCACCACACACGAATGTTAGCAGAGTTTTTAAAGACCGTTAAAGGTAAGCCCAATTTGAAAGGTGGTTACCTGAAGTGGGGTCTGTGGGTGGTCCGGGAAGAGATGGATCATGGGAGGGTTTCCTGGAGGCTTTCGCAGCATTTGTACTGTTTTGCCTCTTAAAGAAATAGGAAGCAAGTATGACAAAATGTTGGAACACAACAGAGCTAAGTCATAAACGGGCTGTGTTTGCTAGCAACTTCTCCATATACTTGGAATAGTTCACATTTTATGGAAACCATTCAAAGCTATGACTCTCTCTCTCTCTCTCTCTCTCTCTCTCTCTCTCTCTAGCAAAATTTCTCTTACCAGCCCCACCACTGCCACAGCATGTGCACCTGGGGGACACCCCTCACCTTGCCTCACCCCTTGACCTTGCCCGAGCCTTTATAAATGGGGGAAAGGATGAACTGAAAACAGTTAAGCAGGATTCTCTGCCCCGCAGAAGATAATATAAAATGTCTTCTCATCTCTTCTTGAGATGGGCTACCTCCCGCTGACCACTAGGTGGGACCCCAGCTTGCCATCTGCTGAATAAATACAATGCGTATAGAATTCTTGAAAGCGCTTCTGTCTCTGCAGAGAGGACCATGCTCAGAAAGCTGTTAGTGGGACAGCTTCGTGGTGAGGACCCTGAGTTTGGAAGGAGCACCTCTTTGAAATCCTGCTGATGACATTTATTTTGGTGTGCAGTGAACAGTATGTTTCTAATTTACACACATTTTAACTGGAATTTTCTTTGCTCCCTAATTAAATTACAGCTTTATCTCATGTAACCGTCATGCCCATGCTTCAAGACGGAACACCATTTCAGTTACAAAGGAGGAAGCAAAGGCCCAGAGACGTTAGGTGCTTCGCCCAATGCCCCACAAACGAGCATCAGACAAAAGGTTTGAACCCACCTCTCTCTGCCAGCGAGGCTTGCTCTCCACCATGCTCCCTTCTCCAGAAAGCCTTTGAGAGAGAGAGAGAGAGAGAGAGAGAGAGAGAGAATTAGTTAGCGAAGGCCGCCATAACAAAGTACCACAGACTGGGGCCTTAAATAACAGAAATTTATTTTCTCACAGTTCTGGAGGCTGGAAGTCTGAGATCAAGGTGCCATTAGGGCTGGTTTTATTCTGAGGACTCTCTTTGGCTTGTAGATGGCCGCCTTGTCCCGGTGTGCTCACCTAGGCTTCCCCTCTGTACCTTTCTGTGTCCTAATCTCCTCTTCTAATGACATCAGTCTTATTGGATTAGGATCCACCTTAATAACCACATTTACCCTTAACTACTCTTTAAAGCTCCTATCTCAAGTACAGTCCCATTCTGAGATACTGAGGATTAGGACTTCAACACATGAATCTTGGGAGAACACAGTTCAGCCCACAATACAAGGTGTGAAGGAAGCAGATCAGGGCCTTAGGGGGTCTAGGCAAACAGTCGTAGAGGGGACGTGGCCTTGTCTAGCCATCAAACAGAGAGAGAACTCTCCTCTCTAGAAATGTCCCAATTGACTGACATCAAAGGCGAATCATCAGTAAGCTCTTTTTTCTCTTTTATAATCCTTTGAAAATAATTATGACAAAGATTCTGGGGATATTATGGAGTGTAATAGCTTAATCTCCCCCAAATTCCCTCATAAAAACACACCAAACAATTGGTGTATCAAAAATCAAAGACTTTGAACCTCTACAACCAAGTAAGTGACAAGGTTTCCCAGTGAATTTCACAGAATGAGTGTGGCGGGTAAACCACCAATGGCTACAAGATCAGATCTGTGTGGTTGAGGAGATGTGTAGAAGGAAACAGAGGGATTCCACAGTCCAGAGAACAGGAAAACTACAACACTGCTAACCCATATTCACTGAAAGCGCAGAGGTCCAATTTGAGAATGGGAGGATCAATTCACGGGTGAGTACAGGGGACCGTGAAACACCATTCTGACCGTGATGGAGCAGACTACACACCCTCAGAAAGAGCACACTGCCGTTACCTTCCATGACCAACTCCACAGTGAGGAACAGATGGTGCAAAGAAAAGAAACTGCAGAGAAAAAAAATGGGGGACGTCATCGGAATGTCAGATCTCAGAAAATACACGGCAATTTTTTATCACTTTGCAAAAGGAGCACAAGAGGGAGTGCTAGAGCCATGAAGCTAGAAAACCTATCTTGACCTATCTTTCCCTTCTATAAACACAGAAAATCTCATTTCACTTTAAAGACGAGAAAGAGCAATAGAAAAAGATTATGGCCAATTCTAATATAAAGTTATTTTAAAAGGAAAGAGAATGAGTACATAATACTATCCCTACAGACAATGAAAGCATAGCAGAAAGATATGCTACACAATGCAGATGAGAATGTAACCTAATATTTGAAGAGGTAAAAGGAATTAAGAAAATGATAGGTGTTGTCAAAGCGTAATTTAAATCATAATTAGAAACATTCAGAAATATAAGATTTGAAAGGACGGATGACAGAACTCAGAACAGAACTGAAGCACAAGGGGAAATTTTCAGAAGTAAAGACTAAATTAGGAGGAACATTAGAACCAATAAACAAAATAAACAATGGCTTAAAAGAACAAAATGTAAAAGGGGATTTTACAAAATAAAAAAGAAACGAAGAGGGGCCGGCCGAGTGGCTCAGTTGGTTAAGAGCTCGCTCAAGAGTTTGAGCTCTGAGCAACAGCGGTTCAAGTCCCGGCCTGAGCTGAGCTGCTGCTGAGCTGCCAACAGGTGGCAGGATGGCTCAGCTAAAAAAAAGAAAGAAACAAGGAGGTTTCACTTCTGGTGAGGATATAAAAATGTCACCAAAGCCCACCACTACAGCACGGCAATGAGAAAGCACTGGATAAGCTTTTCAACTGTATTATTCTTTAAAGAACAATCAATGAACGGAAGCTTGAAGAAGTCCAAATACACTAAAATTCAGAGAGGGATGCGCCCATCCCCCTGGTGAGCACAACAGGGGCCCCGTCTATGCCTGGCATGGTCAAGTATGGGGGCATGGACGGGCAGAGAAGCAAGTCTGCCTTGGGCAGAGAAATTTGTTGGGAGAAAGAAACTGAGTGTTTAACAGCTGATGTGTAGGCTCGAAACTGGAGGAGTCCCAAACAGAGCTGGACATCACCGTCTGCCAGCTCTCCACAGAAACGTACTGAGTAAATGGTGGCCAGGAAGTCAGGAGATAACACGGGAAAGCAGAGAAATTTTGTGTTGTCATGCTGCTTAGATCTCACAGACCTGATTGGAAGATAGGGGTTGATCCCACTCTTGAGACATTTGAAACCAGAGGTGAACCAAGTTAACTAGAGGTGCAACCCCAGTCCTAATTCAGCTAAACTGATGATTAGATTGAAGAGATCAAATACTTGACTCACAAAAGGGTAAACGCTTCCTGGAAAAAAAATATTATTTCTTTCAATCTCCACTGCTCTGTTGTACATGAACTGCAACATTTAATTAAAAATAAAAGAAAAACTATAAGACATGTGAATAAGGCAGAAAATATGAACCATAATTAAGAGGAAAAAATAGTCAACAGAACAGGCCCACAGGTGACCCAGAACTGGCATGAGCAAATAAAGACTTTAAATGTCCTAAAATCTGTGTTACTATTTCTAGAGGTGCATATGGGTAAAATGGATAAAAATATAAAGAATTTCAACAGAGAAATGAAAACCCTGAAAAAGAACCACTGGGAATTATAGAACTAAAAAATACAGTAGCAGAGTAAAGAATTTTAGAGAGTGGGCTTAACAGCCAAACAACAAAAAAGCAGAGGGTGAGAGAAATATGGGACAATATCAAACAGTCTAACATACATGTAATTGGAGTCCCAGAGAAAAAGAGAGAGAGAATGGGTCAGAATAAATATTTGGAGGGGCCAGCCAAATGGCTCAGTTGGTTAAGAGGTTGCCCAAGAGTGCAAGCTCTGAGCAACAGGGTTACCGGTTCAATTCCCACATGGGCCAGTGATGCTGTGCCCAAGCTGAGCTGCCACTGAGCTGCCAACAGGTGGCAGGATGGCTCAGCTGGTGAGAGCACGTGCTCCTAACAACGAGGCTGCCCGTTTGAATGGTGAGCTATGCCCACCCGCAACTAAGAATGAACTCAGCACCTTGAGCTGAGCTGCCACCTGGATGGCTCAGTGGATACAGCATGCACCCTTAACAACAAGGCTGCCGGTTTGACTCCCACATGGGATGGTGGCTACGCCCACCCACAATTAATTGAACACGGCACCTTGAGCTGAGCGATGCGACTGCACTTGGAGCTGAGCTTGCTGCGCCCTTCACAACTAAGATTGAAGGACAACAACTTAGCTGTTCCCCTCCCCCAATTCCCCAACACTGTTCCCCTCCCCCAATTCCCAACTTAAAAAAAAAAAGAATAAATATTTGGAGAGATATTAGCTGAACTTTTTTCCAAAACTGATGAATGACATCAACACATGGACCTAAGAATTAGACCATTGTCTCTGTCCACTTCAGCTTCCCTCGTGTCACACTTCCCCTCCCAACCGGTGGAATTGGAGTGGCTGCAGTAATTCTAGAGATCTAAGGGGAGGTTAAGTTCAGCTTTGGTTTGGGTCTAAGAGGAGAGATACGTGTGGTTCACAATCACTTTTATGTAAAGTTAAGTTATTGCTAGCTAGTCTAGGGTAGAAATGATTTCCAGGAAAACTCCTCCCCACTGTTCCGACTCACCTGGCTTGGTGACAAATATTGCAAAATACGTGCCTTGTGCATGTCATTCCTTTAATCGCATAGGAGAAAAACTTACCTGCACAAGACCCAAACCTATTAGCATCCATGATAGTTTGTGATAGTTATGTCTTTTCTTTTCAAGGTCATTGATAGAGTATTTTAAGCATGCATACCAACTGGATTTTTCTTTGAAGAGTCCAGTTATAGAGATACCATTATAAATTTGCCCAAGCCTTCCAGTTTGGATATAACAATATCATAAAGACTCTAATGTATGTTTGTAAAGATTCAAAAGAGAAACCCAAACACAATAGGAATGCAAAAAAAATTATTCAAAAAGTTGATAATGTTTGAATTTGCCAATTTAACTGCAATTTGAAAAGGTGTTTTGGAACGTTTCAATAAAACATCTGAGGAAGTATAGACCCTTAATATGGAGGTATGAAGAGTGCCCTTTTTTGACACTTTAAAATATGTTAAACCACTGAGAGAAAATACACATAAAAATTAATAGAATATTTAAAAAGCAATAAAGATGAAAAATGAACAACAGAAATTATTCCAGTGTTGAAAAGAGAATTTTAATAACAAAAAGTTTAGATTCTACCAAAAGTAATAAATTATTAAGACAAAGAAATAAATTTCTAATAGAAATAATAGATTATTGAATTACTTGCTATCCAATTCACAGTGAGAAGTAAATCACAGGAACACACTGAAATAAGATTTCAACGTTTTTGCCTGTGTGGTTCTGAATACTGACACTAATAAAGGAAATGTAAAACTCCTGACATGTCACTACACAAAGGCCATTGATGACCATCTGCTTAATGAGGGATGTCAGTTGAAAGAACACTTAAGAATAGTCACTCACAAGACACACCTTGAAATCTTAAAGCTCATGTGTGAGAGAAACTCAGTAGAGATGGTCCCAATTTTAACAACAAGCCTAAAATTTTACATGACATTACCAATAATGAGTTGTGAGGTTAAAATTAACTAATCAATTAATCTTTTCTACACTGGCAATAATACATTAATGTTGATCACAGGTGCTGGAGGAAAGACCAAATTACCAATCTGTTCTCTCTTTTTAAATATATTTAAAGATTGTTGTCATACAATGAGGAAAACCAAGAATATGAAGTCAGGAAATACAGAGGGGAAAACAGTTGGTTCAGACAGTTAATTAATAAAATAGTATGTTACTTTTCTAAACTTTTTAATGTGTATGTTATTAAATGTATAATTGATGGTGATTTTTTTCTCTCCCAAATATTCACCTCATATCTAACTCCATATTAATAATTTCATATTATTTGTTATTAAAGTGGGCCCCCCAAATAATACAAGCTTCAGGCCTCACAAAACCTCAAGTCTTGCCCGGTCTCCAGGTACATCAGCCATGTTCCCAGTAACAGTGGAGGTGGGAAGATGTGAGGACATACCCTCCACGTTGTCTTAAATAAATCACCAATATCTCTTAATTTTGTTTGCTGGTTTTGGTTTTATGAGTCTCCTTTTTTTCCTAAAAGAATGGTTCAAAAGGGGTTCAAAAAACTTCAGTTTTTTCAAGTTTGCCAATCTGGTTTCACAGTTCAATAATTAAAGCCACAGGGCAAGACTTTGGGCAAAACCACGTCTAATGATCAGAAAGATTTTCACATGCAAATGTGGGACCACAGAACTAAAACTAGCAGGAGTTGCATAAACTAACAGAGAAAATGGGAGCTGTTCTGTACAGAAGGGAGTCGGGGTAACAGGAGTGCTGGGGATGCCCAGCCCCTCACAGAACCACAGTCGCCACCCTACCAGGATGGGGGCTCCTGGGATCATTGACCCTTAATAATTGTATGATGGAAACGGCAAAAACATCTGTTTTGAGAGCTGGGCCCACACATTAGAAGCTCTTCTGAGGAGATAAAGAGATCCCGGTTTAATCCAACTGGACAATTAACACAGAGAAACCCTGTGTCGGCCGTGCGGTACACTCAACACACTATTTCATCGTGGAAAAACTGGTCACCACAAAAACCTACAGAGCGTTTCCTCTGTGCCAGATGCTTTGGTAGGTGTTTTACAGGTTTGACCCTTCCACAAGCCTCAGAGGAAGGTATTATTGTCATCCCAGTCTTCACAGGTGGAAACAGTCCTGGAGGGGTGCAGGCCGGAAGTGCGAGAGCTGGGACTGGTCCACCCCCCACCCCAGCTCCAACCCCGCCCGTGCTCCTCCTGCTGTATTCTCCCAGGCTGAGTACTATACTTCCTCAGGAGCTGACTCAAGCAGGCTGCTTGGAGAGTGGGAAGGTGATGAACTACAGTGAGAAGACAAGGGCCAGGCTTCTAGAAATGTGCCGCTTGCCAGCTCAGTTGCCCTTTCTTTCACGAGCAAACAAGGATTTCCGCGGGCTGTGTTTATACAGACCTAATAACGAGTCAGGCACCGCTCTAAATGCTTATAGGCATTAACTTACTGAGTGCTCACAACCCTATCATTACCGCACTTCACAGATGGGGAAACTGAGGCAGGGAGCAGTTAAGTAACATGCCCACAGCCAGGACTTGAGCCCAGGCGGGCTGGTTCTCAGCGTCTTCACTCCTGGCCACTGTGCATGTGCCTCATACATGCACAGGACAGCTGCGAGGCTGCTGAGGAGGGTGGTCTACGTTAGTGCTACTCAGAGCGTGAAACTTGTTAGAAATGAGAATCCTCAGGCCCCACCGCAGACCACTGGAGAGGGAACCCAGCACGCTGAGCTTAATAAGACATCTGGGTGATGGTTTTGCTTGCTAACATGTGAGAACCACTGTTCTAAACGATCTCTAAGTTTCTTTCTGGAACTGAGCTGAGGGACAAGGACAAAGAGACAGAGAATTAGGAAATAAAACGCTGGACAAAGGGAGAAACAGACTGTGGGATGCACCTCTTCCCAGACGAGCAGATGTCTGTCGTTATGGGGCCAGTGTGCTCCAAGGGAAGCCGCCAAGGGGGTCCCTTGCAGAGGCAGAAGTGACCAGGACATTAGAGCCAACTACGTGAGGACTAAGCCACTGGTGACACCTGGCTAATCTCACCCCTCCCTCCAGCCCTACCTCTCTCAGTGCAGCTTTCTGCACCCTTGACTCTTTCTACCCCAGCAGGAAGGTTGTCGGCCATGTTAATAAAAGTGATAGGAGGGCCGGCCGAGTGGCTCATTTGGTTAAGAGCTCGCTCAAGAGTGTGAGCTCTGAGCAACAGGGTCACCGGTTCGATTCCCGGCCTGAACTGAGCTGCCGCTGAGCTGCCAACAGGTGGCAGGATGGCTCAGCTAAAAAAAAAGAAAGAAAGAAAAGTGATAGCACCCCTGAGTGGGGAGCACCCTGGGGACCACTGCACCCACTCAGACCACTTCTGAAGCAGAAGATAACAGCTGTTCCACTGCCAACCAAAGGTCCCCGTCTAAAGAACACAAAAGCACATGTTCCCTAACAGAAATAAGCCAGGCTGACCAGGGAATGGGTGCCAGGACACAGGAAAGTTTCCAGCATCTGGGGCTTCCTGAGCGGCTAGCAGGACCCGGAAGTGTGGACAGCTGATGCTGTGTGACGTGAACTTTGCAAAGGGAGAGAGAATAGGAGGACCAGTGGATAAATTCTCCCTGCCTCCCTCCTGAAGGATGGCTCTGAGGAGCCCTATGTCCGGACAGCCTGCCTAGAGATGGTCCACAGGACCAACCAACCAGCCTACCTCTCTGGTGAGGCTGGGACAGGTGAGTTACAGACTATTTCTCTGCCTTCCTTCCTTCTCTGCTCAATCCCTTTATCCCTCTCTCTGGATTCTCGGGGATTTCCACACACATACACACATACACCTCAATAAAGTGTTAGCTCATTACATCTGTTCCTCAATTTTAAAAAGGCGTATCAAGAAAACTGACCTGGAGGTCTATATATAAAGTTAGTCAAATCTCCAATGAGTTAGCCGTGGAAAGATGACAGAAAACAGCCCTTCCTGTCGTCCTGCCTTGGCTGAAAATGGAAAGTAAAATGCCTGGATGTGACAGAGCCTTGGGATAAAGGCCAGTGTTCTAGCGAGGCAAGGGTTCCCACAGTGACCAGAAGGGTCTGAGGGCGAGCGGGTGAGTTGGATTAAAGCTGGGCTCCAGTAAACGATGAGCAAAGAGTTTTCCACGTCTGGATAGAAGCAATCGAAAAGCTTCAAGCAAATGCTGAAGTTAGGTCTAACTGCAAATGATGGAAAATTGTCAAAATCAACTTTTTCAAAACTCTGGATATTAACTCAAAGGTTTACAACAATTTAAAGAAAAATATAATAATAATAATAATAATAATAATAATAATAACAACAACAACATCCTTGATAAGAACTGTGAGCTTTTTAACTTTCCTTTGGCCCATCGTCCTCCTCCCAGCTGGGACAGTAGAGGCGTGGAGTGTCCCCAAAAACCCCATTCACAGACACTGTCATTATTTGTCCTGTCTGGAAGTTCCCTAGAAATCCCAGTCGCCACACATGACGAAGAACAGATGTTCCAGCTTTCAACAACAAAAAAGGTTATTAGACATGTAAAGACACCGGAAATGTGGCCACAGGGGGAAAGCAGTCAGAAAGCGCCCCCGAGGAAGCCCAGATGTTGAACTTAAGATCAGCCATTATAAGTATACTCAGAGGACTAATGGAGGTCATGTCTGGAGTGTGAGAACTATGTCGTACCAAATAGATGATATCAATAAAGAGATAGAAATTACTTTGCTAAAAAAACATATAAATTCTGGAGCTGAAAAGTACAGTAACTGCAAATGAAAAACTGACTAGTGAGGCTCAATAGCAGATCTGAAGACAGAGCAGTGGAGATTATCCAGGCTGCGGAGGAGGGAGTGTCTAAGTTAGCGGAGGCAGCTATTACAGAACACGGTAGGCTCGGCGCTTATACAACAGGCATTGATCTCACAGGTCTGGAGGCCAGGAGTCCCAGGGAAGGGTACCAGTGTGGCTGCGTTCTTGGTGAGAGCACTCTTTCTGCCTATAGACAGCTGCCTGCCTCCTGTGGCCTCACATGGCAGAGAGAGAGAGACAGAGAGAGAGCCCTGGTCCCTTCATCCCCTGAGAAGGACACTAATCCCATCACAGGGCCCACCCTTATGACCTCATCTACCTCTCAAGGGATATATTGTTTATATCCAGACATTAAGCCTCATTACCTCTCAAAGGCCCCACCTCCCCCCAAATACCATCGCATTAGGAATTAGGGCTTCGACATATGAATTTGGAGGAGACATGAACATTCAGTCCACAGTAGTAACAAAAAAGAATTTTTGAAACAATGAACAGGGCCTCAGAGATCTGTGGGACACCATCAAGTATACCAACATACACATATAGAAGTCCCTGAAGG
>NW_017731596.1:2130550-2133747 GCF_001890085.2 Hipposideros armiger
CAGATGCTCAATCAATACATTTTGAGTGAATCAATGAACTCTATGAGCCATAAAAACGCCTATGTACTTCGATCGGGTCAATTCACTCCTGGGAATTGAAGCAAACAACTCAAGGGAACATGAACATGTGTTCAAACATGAACACAAATGTTTCTTGCCATAGAGCCATGTATGTCAAAGTTCATTACCAAGGTCACGGGGAAGGCTAGTAATGAAATCAGCATATGGAGTCAGGTTGGTGGGAAAGATTTCTCAGAAAAGAGTTGTGAGCAGAATCTTGAAGGAAGTGGCAGGCTTGGTTTAGCAGAAGACAGACTCTGGCCAAAGACCCAGGGGAAAGAATGGGTCCTAGAGAGTGAAACCTAAAGGACACTCGTCATCTACATCAGAGGTTCCAGGGGGAGTGGAGTTTGAGGACCAGAGAGAAGTTGGAGGGTGGGTGGGGCTGGGAGGTCATAGAACACACCCGAAATTCAGTACAAATACAACTGAGCTCTCTTCTCAATAAATATCGGAGAATCCCAAGGTATTGCAAATGTAACGTTTGCATCCTGCAAAACACCTGTTTTAAAATATCTGTAAATGTGTAAAATATCTGCGATTTGCTTTTCCAGATCAGTTAAATCATTCTGCAGCTCCTGACAGATCCTGTCAAACACACACCCACCTAGGTTTCTGATTCAGAACCCACGGATCGGCAGGGTGGGGCAGGACTTCGCTGGCGAACGCCTCCACACCAATTAAGGATCCCATACCAGATCATTTGGGGGTTGTCAGCGTGTTTGCAACTCTATCAGAAAAGACTTGAGAGTAATTTGAACAGAAAGAATGAAAAGTCACTCCTGTAGATGAGAAAAGGCCTTAGATGGCAAAACTCTTCAGGCAAAAGTATTTGAGAACACAACAATAACAACAAAATTCTCAGGGCATGGGCTAAGTCGACCAAAGGACATTTTGGGTGCCCTGTCTAAACCGATGAGCAAATCGTTTAGGCACACATACTTCTGAGCAGTCTGTGAATTTACAAACCCCACTCATTTGCTTCACGAGTCTTTATGGGGCCCTGTGTTGAATCAGGCACGCTATTGGTCTCAGACCACGTGTCCTCGCGGAGCCACAAGAGCACAGTTTCTGCACTCGGCATCTCTAGCGACATAAAGGAGTACAGGTCCCAAATCCCTTACCTGAAACTCTTGGGATGCTTTGCAATTCAGAATATTCTGGATTTCCAAAAGCAAATAAGGTGCACAGAGCTTGTATTTCATAGCAGCCCCATTGAAGTCCACAGCAATACCTGTAATCAAACACACAGGTAAATAAAGACTCTACGTAGCTCCCGTTCAGGTTTGCTGCAGTTACGGAACATTTCCTGTCTTTAGTCCTTTCTGGGTTTTAGGATTGTGCATAAGGGGTGGTGGATTATGGAAACAAGGTCTATTTCCAGAAAGGCTTAAAACCACAGGGAAGATAAAACGCATGCAACACAACAGACAGAGTTGGGATCACAGGACTTCGAATGCTCAGGCTTTCAGACCCAGACTGCCTGTGACATTCACATACAACACGTGTGACTGGGCAAGGAAAGGAAACATCTGTGACTTGTGATCGCCGAGTCTTTTCGAAAGCGAGGAAGGCCAGGAGGACCTTTGGTTTGCTGACAACCCAAGCTGGAGAGAGCAGGGTGGAGCAGGGGTTTCTCTAGAGACATGGTTTGGAGGGATGATCAGGGTCTGCTCAGGAGAGATGCAGGCACAGAGCGACCACAGGTCTTCGATTCTGGGAGAGGGACTGCAGGGGGACCAGAAGCCCGTTTCTGTGCTATTTTGCCTCAGAGTTTGTGATGTCAGGCCTTTTTTGTCTCTCCACAAAACCATCAGCAAACTCTCCACATCTCATTAATATGTTACAATGTTGGATTTAATTCCAGGATGCATTAAACTACTGAGACCTGCTTCAAGGTGGGTGTGAACCAAGAAGAGAGTCGTCCCTGGGATCAAGCCAGCCCCTGGGCACACTCTCCCGCCCACCGCCTGTATCCCATGTCAGTTACTGAAATCTACAACCCAGTTTGACATTCATGACAGGAGCCCCTTGCTGGAGGAAATGTCCTGTAAATATACTTTGGGACAGGAAGGCGTCACATTGTTTTCCAACATAAGGATATCTAAATGACTTTACCAACAATTATACAAAGGAACTACCAAATAACAATTCAGAACAGGATTTTGATAAGCTCCAAAGGAAGCCCTTCCAATTAATATGTAGTGGATCAAAATGAAGTGAGAATAAATACGCGGAAGGTGCCAATGCTGGAGATTCAATAAGCCACTGAAAACTGGGTCATAAATGGTGGTGCTTGGCAGGTGTGAGGTCGGTGGTTTGGAGCAAAGAGAGGTGAAAGGTGGGACCCAGGAGAAGGAACTACATTTGAAGGCAAAGAGGTGTAAGACTGGCTCGAGGAGGAGAGGGGTAAATTGTAGAGGACCTAAGATTTTTTTTTTTCATGGAAAGAAACTCTTTCACAAATAGGACAGAATAGAGACAATTCTTCCTGCTCTTTCTCCTGAAATTGTTATCAAAAGTAATTTGTTGTCCTTCTCCCTCTGCCCCTGGACCAGCCTGTACGTTCGCACTGTTATCCAGGGCGGCACTTCTCCACCTTCGTGTGGGAGTGGGCCACCTGGGGACCTTGTTCAAAGCAGGCTCTGATTCAACTGGTCTGTGGAGGGGCCTGGGATTCTGCATTTCCAACAGGCTCCCAGGGGTGCTGTCTGAGAAGTACACTTGGAGTAGCTTGGATCTAGGGTCTAATTCTCAAATTAGGGGGAGATTTCAGAACCTCACCTCCCCACCAACCCCCCAGGGAGCACTCTCAGACTCCTTCTACCTTTCCTGCCTGCCCATGATGTACACAGACCCACATGGCCCAAAGGCCTCGCGTGAGACACTTTCCACCCAAAGCTTCTGCTGGCTTTGCTGCCTACAGCCTGACTAATGACAGAGATAAAAGATTGTTAAGAAGAGAACCAAGAAGGGGAAGTAGATAAACACTGTGCCTGCTTCCTTCCGTGAATACATTAAAATTACAAGTAAATTACAGAACAATCCACCCGGAGAACCATCTGAAGTCTGGCAGAACAGAAGATGTATAACTAAGGATATAAAGAAGAAGCCACGTCAAGACTGGTAGGAGGGGC
>NW_017731596.1:2134517-2141284 GCF_001890085.2 Hipposideros armiger
GCACTCACCCTGAGCTCCAGTGCAGGGAAGGTGACGCGGGGTGGAGGGGGGAGTGTCAGAGGAAAATTAGGGGCAGACTGAGGTGTGTAGATTCAGAGTGAGAGCTGGAGGACAGTCGCCATTTCCCTGTGAGGAGGTCCTCCTCCCACACAGTCAGCAGGCAGGCACCATCTTTCCTGTGTTAAGCCCACCCCAAATGGCCAAATCTGAATCTAATTGGCCTGGTGAGCTCCACTGCTCTATCATGCTGACTCTTTAGGACCCCGCCCCCCCCCAACTCTCCCAATGCCAGAGGCACTTTGTCCGTGAGCAGGCAGCCTCTCCTACATTGCACTCTTTCTTGAAAAACTATTGGAGTCCACAGGCCCCAGGCAGGCATAGGCTGGCCTCAGTGTGCTCTGAGACTTTTGCTGAGTAACTCCAGGCATAGCACTAGCACAAAATCAGCATCTACATTAACCTAGTGACCTTGGCAACTCTTCCCACTCTAGTGACTCCCTGAGACCTTTGCCTCACCCAACTTGCATACTTCACAAGACTTTATCAGTGGCTGAAACTTACGGGATCCAGCAGGTGGCAGGAGGCCTCAGGGAGCCCTTGTTTTCTGTGGAGCTACCACAGCTTTGGTTCTCAGCGTGGCCTCTCCCACATGCCTCCAGATCCAGCACAGGCAGTGAACAACCGCAGATCGCTTTGTAGCTCCTACCACATAGTCCCTGGCTGGCCGCAAGCAGTGGGTGGCCTGTACCTGCTCTGGAGCTTCTCCCAAGAGGCCCCAGAACCAACATACTTGGAGGTTGGCTTCAGCAGAGCACTGTCCAATTAGCCCCACAAGTGGCACCAGAGCCTACTGGGTGAATCACACTCAATGGGCTAAGCCCTCAGCACAGTAGACCATAAGCTGTGGACGTGGCCAAACCCCACAGCCAACCAGCCTGAGGATCAATCCCACCCACTGATGTGCCAATAGCAATCAAGGCTCAACCACAATAGAAAGGCACACACAACCCACACAAGGGACACTCCTGTAGCACCCAGAGCAGGTGACCAGGGAGGCTGTGCCAGGGCCCCATGGGGGAACCTACTACATAAGGCCACCCGGCCAAGACTGGGAGACGTAGCAGATCTACCTAACACATAGAAGCAAACACAGAAAAGCAGCCAAAATGAGGAAACAAAGAAATACATCCCAGATAAAAGAACAGGAGAAAACTCCAGAAAAAGAACTAAACAACATGGAGGCAAACAACCTACCAGAGACAGAGTTCAAAACAATGGTTATAAGGAAGCTCAAGGAACTTAGTGAGAACTTCAACAGAGAGATAGCAAGCAGAAGAAAGGACAGAGAAACCATAAAAAAAGAACCAGTCAGGAGTGAAGAATACAATAACTGAAACGAAGAATGCACTAGAAGGAACCACCAGCAGACTAGATGAAGCAGAGGATCAAATCAGTGATTTGGAAGACAAGGTATCAGGAAACACCCAATCAGAACAGCAAAAAGAAAAAAGAATTTCTTTAAAATAATGATAATTAAAAGACCTCACGGACAACATCAAGCATAACAACATTCGCACCATAGCGGCGCCAGAAGGAGAAGAGAGACAGCAAGGGATTGAGAACCTCTTTGAAGAAATAATGACTGAAAACTTTCCTAACCTGGTGAAGGAAGTAGATATGCGTGTCCAGAAAGCACAGAGAGTCCCAAACAAGATGAACCCAAACAGGCCCACACCAAGGCACATCATAATTAAAATGCCAAAAGTTAAAGACAAAGAGAGAATCCTAAAAAGCAGCAAGAGAAAGACAACTAGTAACTTATAAGGGAGCTCCCACAAGATTGTCAGCTGATTTCTCAACAGAAACTTGCAGGCCAGAAGGGATTGGCACAAAATATTCAAAATGATGAAAAGCAAGTGTCTACAACCAAGGGTATTCTACACAGCAAGCCTATCATTTAAAATCAAAGGATGGATAAAGAGTTTCCAGACAAGGAAAAGCTAAAAGAGTTCATCACCACCAAACCAGTATTACAAGCAATGATAGAGGGACTGCTTTAAGAGGGAAAAAAAATCAAAATGATGAATAAAATGGCAATAGCTACATATCTATCAACAATTGCTTTCAATGTAAATGGATTAAATGCTCCAATCAAAAGACATAGGAGGGCTAAATGAATGAGAAAACAAAACCCTTCATATGCTGCCTACAAGAGATTCACTTCAGGTTGAAAGACACACGCACAGATGGAAAAGAAAGAGATGGAAAAAGATATTTCATGAAAATAAAAGCAAGGGGGAAAAAAAGCTATAGTAGTAATACTTATACCAGACAAAACAGACTTTAAAACAAAGGCTATAACAAGAGACAAAAAAGGATCCAATTATCCCACTTCTGGGTATTTATCTGAAGAAACCCAAGATGCTACTTCGAGGGCACATGTGCATCCATATTTTTTTTGCAGCATTGTTTACAATGGCCAAGATGTGGAGGCAGCCTGGGTGTCCATCGATGGATGAATGGATAAAGAAGAGGTGGGACATATAATCAATGGAATACTGCTCTGCCAGAGAAGGGAATGGGTTCTTGTCATCTGTGGTGGCATGGATGGACCTGAAGGGTATTGTGCTGACTGAAGTGTCAGACAGAGAAAGACAGATTTTGTTCATATGTGGAATCTAAAGAATAAAATAAGCAAAACAGAAACAAACTCATAGATGGAGAATATCTTGATGGTTGCCAGACAGGAGAGGGGTTGGGGGTGGGTGAAAAAAGGGGAAGGGGTTAAGAAGTAAAATTGGTTGTTACAAAGTAGTCATGGGGATGTAGGGTATAGCATAAGAAACACAGTCAATAATATTGTAATGACTATGTATGGTGTCAGATGGGTACTAGATTTGTGGGGGTGATAGATGGGAGGGGGTTGGGGGGCAGGGTGGGAAAGGTGAAGGGATTAAGAGGTAGAAATTAGTAGTTACAAAATAGTCATGGGGATGTAAAACATAGGAAATATAGTCAATGATATGGTAATAACTATATATAGTGTCAGGTGGGTACTAGACTAGCCAGGGGGATCACTTCTTAAATGACATAAATGTCTAACCACTATGGTGCACACCTAAAATTAATACAAAATAATATTGAATGTCAACTGTAATTGAAAAGTTTTAAAATGGGGGCAAAGGTGAAGGGGAATAAGGGGTCCCAATTTCCAGGTATAAAACCAGTAAGTCATGGGGATGTAATGTACAGCATGGGGAATATAATCAGTAATATTGTGAGAGCGTGGGACAGTGTCAGATGGTTACTGGATTTATGGTGATCACTTCTTTAGGTATATAAATGTTGAACAACTATGGTGTACCCCTGAAACTAATATAATATTGTATGTTAGCTATATTTTAATTAAAACCTTTTTTAAAAAATAAAGATGTTATAAAAGTTTTTTAAAAGATCATTAAACTAGGTTTTTCTGGGTTTTTTGTTTGTGTTTGTTTGTTTGCTATTTTTTTCCAATAAAGAAAACAGTCCAATAACTCCCTCTGCCTCTTCTCACCAAACCCAAAGGTATAACATCCAGGAAGCAAACTCAGGGACAGTCTCTGTCTGTCAGTCTTACAATTTAACCAGAGGAGTCCCTCTCTTGCACAAGCCTTGTCTCCTTTCCCATTCTCTGGCTCTCTCTTCAAACCCCACAGCCTCGGCCTTCCGCTCCCCACATCAACGGTTCTCCCAGGTGAGCCCCCAGCAGGACACACCACCTGCATGGTCATTGTGCTGAAAGGTCCTTAAGAGCCCATGTCAGACCCTTGTGAGACCAGTGATGAGTGTTGTGGACCCCAAGCCAAATCGGCCACGCACATCTCATTAGACCCTTTGGGGCTGACTTTGCAGCACTAACATTTACACTTTAGTTAAGGATTTCCTCACCCTCACCCCCACCCTCCTGCCCCACCACACACACGTGGAGAAAAACCTCCCTACCCAAGTAGAATGGAAGCAAGCCTCAGACAAATCCTGTCCCTCGTACAGCCAATTATCAGCGGTCAAATAGTCACAGGACTTCATGTGTAAGCGCCATGAAATCCCAGCGAGCTGTCCTTTTGGATGATGAGAAGACACTTTGGATGAAAGGTTCACCTGAGGCTGAATCATGGCAGGATTTAGCTAAGCATCTGTCGACGCAGGTGAGAACTGGGGCCCAGCAGTGGCGTTCCCCAAACTGTTGGGAGGTCAAGTCTGGGCCCCAGCCTCAGGCCAAGGGAGACGGGCCTGCTTAGATCTAGTGAATGCTTAGAATGCAGGCTTCTCCAGCACCCCCGCCCAAGGGGCAGGACCCTGTGACAGCCTGAGGCACGGGGGTTGGCATCTTTCGGTCCATGTGATTCCAGGCAGAGCAGTGATGCTCAATGCAGCCTGTTTCCTTGAATGTAAACTGAGGGTCCACTGCTTACCTCCCAGGCCATCGACAGGATGAAATGAGACAAAGTATTGCATTTGAAAGTGTGCGAGGTCAAAAGTTCTGTGCAAATGTTCATTACTCTGATTACCCAACATGTTTAATTTCTTAACCTCAGCACTCCTGACTTCCGGGACTGGGTAATCCATTGTTGGGGGGCGGCCATCTGGTGTGCCGCAGGATGAGCAGTACCCCTGGCCTCCACACTCTAGATGCCAGTAATACACCCCATGCCAATATGACAACCAAAAATGTCTCGAAATATTGCCAAATGTCCCTGAAGGCAGGAACGGAGAGCCCCCCCCCCCTTTGAGGACCACAGCCTCAGGAGAAAGAAACCTCAGGGTTAATGCAGGTGCAGCCACCTGCACTTGCCAGTTGCCTGCCTCCCCTCCACTCCTGGTTGTGTGAATACCATTGACTTTCTAAAGTGAGAGTTCTGGTCTACCAGGCAATAGACAAAAATGTGAAGGCAGCAACAGAAGGGTATGGAAGAGAGAGGCAAGAAAGAAAAAGGGGTACAGAGTGGAGCAATAAAGGAATACACCAGAAAGCTGAATTTAGAGTTTGTCATCTGGACCCAGATTTTTATAAATGGTCACTAGTTCTTCTTGACCCTCTTTCAGGTGACTCTGCTTGCTTTCTCTTTGTTGAGAAGAAACTAAAGTGGAAACAGGAGGCCATTTGAGCAAGGCTGCAGTGGTCTTTCGGACTGAGCAGCAGCACGGCGTGCGGTCAGCCAGAGGCTCCTGACCTTGAACATGGACAGACTTCCTCTCACCTCCCATGGCCTAAACCACGCAAAGGTGGTTTAACAGTGCTAATTTAACAGTGCTTCTGCTGCTGGGACCTCATTAAAATGGCAGATTTCCAAACTCTGTCTCTGAAGAGTCTCATTCACTAGGACCTACTGGGCTCAGGGAGCACCCCCTTGATGCAGGTGAGGCCTGGACCACATCTAGAGAACAGAATCTCTGCTCAGTTTCCTTCCAGGGCTCCTCAATTATACTTCGCTTTGGGAAGAAAATCAGCTCTACTCAAACATTTTTATATTCATTTAAATACATTTTTAACGGCTGTATTCTGGTCAATTTGGGTAGCCAGAATATAACTGCAGTGCCTTGAAGTCTTCCTCTGAGGGTTGGAGCAAAAATAAATAAAACAAATATAAAATATAAAATAAAATAAATCAACCCCAGAAGTCTTAAAGAATAATGTAGACTATTCCATAGGGATTTTTGAAGATGCACCAGTACTTTACGAAGATTTAAAATTCTCTCTCTCTCTCTCTCTCACTCCCCGCCTTCCCTCCCTCCCTCCATAAAGCTCCCTTTTGGCCCAGTGGCCCTCATCTTGGCCACATCTGCCCCACAGGAAGGCTGCCTAGACCCTGCCGCCTGGTTCAGGGACACCACCCCCAACAGCATCCCAATGGGGTTTGGTCTCCCACGCCTACTGCTTTTCTCTCATATTGGGGGCCTGGGGTTCAATTAACAAAGTATCCACTGTGTTGTCCTTAGATTATAACCAGAAGTTCTAGAGCTAAGTTTATGCTGCATCGGTAAAAAGTCAGTGAAGACAAGGGTCCCATAGTGGCTGGGAACCCCTGTTGGTTTTGAGGAAACATTGGTATTGACCTGGAAGTGGAGGGGACCCCCAAAAGACTTCACCTATTTAAAACTAAAACAGTAACAGAAACACCTTAGAAATTGTCTGGGTGAGAGGAAAACTCAACAAGGGGGTTTCCCAAGATCTAAATGCTGCTCCTTGTAAACAAGTAGGTGAGGACAGGGCAGACCCAAGTCGCTTCTCCTGTGGGGAAAAGTGCCACAAGGCAATGTCAATGGGGATCACGAGAGCCGGGCAAACCAGTGACGGTGAGAAGGAGCTTCTGAGGCAATGTGGTCTTGAAAGCCCGGGTTCCTGCAAGAATGTCGGAGTGGGAAGAGGTCATTAACCAGAGAGACCCACTCAGAGGGACAGGCCAGGTGTGCTGGGGAAGGGAACTATTCAGCCTGGGCAGTTCTGAGCTCAAGGTACACAGGACAACCAGGTGATGCCGAGCAGTGGCTGAGAATGTGAGTAAAGCGCAGGAAGGATGGCGGAACTACACATGTCAGCTTCAAAGTCCCCTGGAATGAGCCTGTTCCTTGTACTGAATGCCTTCGTACAAGCTGGTCCCTTTGCCCGAAACATTTTCCCTCCTCTCCACATCTATCAAGTCTGCTTTGCCTAAAAGACCAGTTCAAGTGGAACCATAAAACTGGTCCGGGAGCCAAAGTGAACAGTTTTGGCCCCTACCATCTTA
>NW_017731596.1:2142587-2146937 GCF_001890085.2 Hipposideros armiger
GTGGCTCCAACCCAAAGAGCAGAAGGCGTCCGCTGGAGCAAGGGCGCGGGCGCGGGCGGGTTCTGCAGGCGGCTTGCGCCCCCCGCCCCTCCGCCAGGACAGCCTGCTCCGCAGGGCTGCCCGTCCCTGGGACCCCCAGACCCTGGACGTGCTCTTCCCTGGCTGGGTTAACAAGCGTCAGTGGGGGCTTCGTATCTCGTGATTGCCAGCTTCCAGCATTTTGTCACCATTCACTCCATCCACTGAAAACCTTGCACGAGAGAACATTCCAGCGGGAAATCCAGGGTCGACCTCATCCGAAAAATAGGATGAGAGGAGCTCGTGTTTGCGTATCCCACGAAGGCTCCAGCTTCTCCGCAATTGCCTGACCTACCCTATAACCACCCTGCAGGGCTGGCTCCATTATCCCCATTTTAGAGATGAGGAAACTGAGGCGCAGACGACTTTGAGGGACTTGCTCAGGGTGGCACAGTGCCAGGCTCTGCATCTCAGCCACGTGGCACCTGCAACCAGAACACTCCACGCGCTGCTTCCGAGGGGCCAGCCATAGGCCCGCACTTGAGGTCGGAGGGGATAGGCCAGGGCTTGGGCTGCACACTTGATCCCCTGTCCCTGGGGTGCCAGTTGTGGGACCCAGCCTGTGGTCTCTAAGAAGACAGGCTGTCTGTCACCAGTACCCAGGAGAGCCCCTCGCATGACGCTGGCGTTGGTGCTGCCCCTGGACCCTGCCTGAGAGCCCCCGTGCCTTGCTCTGGCTGTCAAGGGGCCACTTCTTAACCACGGAGCCGGCCAGTAGTGGAAAGGGGGCTCCCTCAGATTGATAGGTCCTGAGGTAAACTGAAGTGCTGGGCTCCTAAGGCGACAGAAGAGGACACAAACGAGGGGGGAGGGGCTCCCCTTCCAGGAGGGACTCGGACAGACTCTAAGAGGGCTCTCTCCACGTGGTGCGAATCACTCAGGAAATTCTAAGACCTGGTTTGTCCAGCTCAGTGAATAATGGAGCCTCAGAAGGGTGTTTCCTGCCCCTCTTGAGGCTCTGAGACCACATGAACCTGCCGAATGCGCACAGCCACATGTGGCCACGTGCCAGGTATGGAAACAGGAATCCCAGGGCTCTCTACTGGCCAGACTTCCCTCTAAGCAGCCGTGTCATCAGAGGGTAAGATTTCAAAATCAGGCCTCTCCCAGGATTCATCTGAACCATTTGTTTCCCGTTCCAGGAAGCAGAGCAAAGCCAGATTCAGAAAGTAATGGGGAAAAGCCATTGAGTTAAAGGCAAATAAGGCAGTAAGTCCACTGTGGATGGCTCTGAAGAAGAGATGAAGAACCCCAAGGTGACATAGGCATTAAACAGCATTACTAACATGGGGAAACTTACTGTTTGAACATGCTCTTGACTCATATCCCTTCGTCTGCTCCGATTCCTGCTGATTTCAAAGAAAAGCCCCAGGTTGGAAGTGTGGACGTTGCAGGAGGGGCACTGGTCATTTATCATCTGAGAATTTGACCTCTCCTTCCTCACCCTCCTAGAAATAAAGGGTATATTTAGAGAGCAAGAACACCTCCATAAAATTTGAGAAATGTTGTCATCAACATGAAGCGCGGGGTCCAAAGGAAATGACAGGCATCTTCAGTGCCCACCAGCAACTGCTCAGGGAGCGGCAGTGCTTAGCATCTGATCAGAATCAACCCGACGTGATTCAGTGAAGACAGAGTACATCGCCCTCTCCTGAGAGCCAGTAAGCTTGTTGGTCCCCCAATGACGATGCCGTGATCACTTCCAACTACATGGAGGGCCGATGCACCCAGAACCCAGAACACTCAGGGCCTTGTACATCTTGGTATGAACCACCCCTCCCCTTCCCTCCTCCTCCACACCTCCCCCCCCAGAAGCATGGCACCAAGGAGGTGCCCACTAAACTTCCGTTGAGTAGCATCAGCACCCACAGCTGGGGTAACAGGGAAGAAAAGTCCTTAATGCAGAGAGTATGCCCCGTCTCATGCCCCAGTCCCACCTTCTGGGGGACTGACTCTGAGTGATATTTCCCCCAGATCTAAGCAATCGTGTCAGGGATTCAGGCACAAGTCATCGGGACAAAGGAAGTAACAACATTTTATATTTGCACATCACTCGTCAGTCTACAAAGCATTTTCACATAATTTTTTTAAAGACTTTTATTGGGGAATTGGGGGGTGGGAACAGCGCTGGGGAATTGGGGGAAGGGGAACAGACAAGTTGCTGTCCTTTTGTTCTTCAGTCTAGTTGTGGAGGACGTTGCTTCACTGGCCCAAGTTGGCACCATCATTGTGCTCTTCCTGGGCGAGGCAGATCAGTCACCAGCTTCTGGACGGCTGCTCACAGTGGCTGCTGGCCGCTCATGTTGGCTGCTGGCTACACACAGTAGCCCATGGCAACCCACTGCAGCAGTGGCTGCAGCCTATGCCTTCACCAGGGACTCACAGCAGGCCAGCTCCAAGTTGAGCTGTTGTTCAGCATCTTAGCTGTAGAGGGCAGTGTCACTGGCCCTCATGTGTGGGATCCGAACCGGGGCCCTCTGGCGTCCCAAGCCAGCTCTTAACCAATGCACCACTCAGCTGGCCTTCACATAATTTCTTTTAAGAAGGTTATTACAAGCCCCTGGTTAGCAATCAGGACTCTGACGCATAGTGTTATGGACTGAAAATTGCATCCTCCAAAAAAATTCAGATGTAGTCCTCACGCCTAGTACCTCAGAATGTGACCCTATTTGGAGATGGGGGTCTTCAAGGAGGTTATTAAAGTTAAAGGAGATCGTTAGGGTGGGCCCTAATCCAATAGGACTGGCGTCCTTATCAGAAAACATTGAGACACAGACACGCACAGGGGGAGCAGGGAGGGGAGGTGACCATGTGAGCATCCAGAGAAGACGACCAGTCCACACTCCACGGAGAGAGGCCTCAGAAGAAACTAACCCTGCTGACCCCTTGACCCCAGACTTCAGCCTCCAGGACTGTGAGAAAACACATTTCTGTCATTCAAGCCCCCCAGTCTGTGGTAATTCGTGTGGCAGCCCAAGCTCACTAATACACACAGGGGAGTCATGCAGCTGTGAGCAGAAGAGGCAGCTGTACCCCAATTAATTGGTTCCAGTCACAATGCTCTCTCTCCTCTCAGAAAACACGCAGCTCTGCGTGGAGTAGCAAAAGGCGTCCCTTCTTCTGTCTGCCAGGAAATTGACCTAGAACAGCCCTAATGAGAATGATGCCCCTGCAATACTCAGTGCATGACATGCCTGCCATATGGGGTGGCCTCGAGTACAAAGCACACGTGGACATGCTCCGTGGCAGAGGGTGACACAGGCTGCTGATCCGGCTAAGGCTCCCCAAGCGCCCTATGCGTCTAATCTGTGATCAGGAGCTAAGATAGGAGCCAGTGAGGTCTCACAGACGGCCGAGCATCACTAGGTCTCAAAGCTGCCTTTGGTGGCCTCAGGGGCACTCACAACATGTAATCACAGAGGGGCTGTGTGCACCCTGACTGGTAGGCAGCCCCTGCTTGCTCTCATGTGATACTTTTAATACTGTAAGTACTTTGAAATCTACACATAATTTATTAGGTTTCCTTTTTTTTGTTTGTTTTTTGAGTCGACTGGTTCAAATATTATCTATCATATTGTAATTAGATTGCCTAAAATTATTTATTTTCAAAAGCGTGGTTTTTGAAACAAGAGCAACAAGCCAAGGAGCGTGCCAGTCACAGTTTGTATGGCCATTGTCCTAACATCAGCCTTCTCGTTCAACAAGAATCTGTCATAAAAAACTCTTGATATTTTTCTCAGATGGCTAAAAGAGATTACTAAAGAACTTTTAGAAAGTGCAACTATTTCTGGATGTAGCCTTTGAAGGAAAAAGATTATTTTAAAAGCGATTTTTCTAACAGTAAGCAAAGAAAAAAGATACAGTCATATGAAATGACAATAATGGGAGTTGGGGGACAACGTAAGCAAAAAGGTCTTGCGCACCAGAAAATAGAAGCCATACTGGGAGACAGTGAGAAGCAAGTGCAGAGGAGTAAAAGGATTTTATTCGGCTAGCACCAGTCTCCCTCTTATACAGCAACTTGCTTGTTTGAGAAAAATTGTGTTACGCTGTATGGTAGACTCGTATTTTCTGAAATCAACCGCTGTAATACCCTGGTCTCACGTGTTCTTCCAGGATGTTGCCATACTCCCTTTAAGCGGCCGTGTTGACTTCCCCATCCCTTGAAACTTGGGGGGCCTTTGTGAGTAGAATCTGATGGCCAAAATGCAGCAGAAGCCACGCTGCCAAGCTTTCAAAGCCAGGTCATAAAGATACTCGGGGTTCCACTCC
>NW_017731596.1:2147177-2154698 GCF_001890085.2 Hipposideros armiger
CTCTCTCTCTCTCTCTCTCTCTCTCTCTCTCTCTCTCTCTCAATGCTCATCCATGAAACCCACCTACCATGCTGTGAGGTACCAGAAGACAGTCTGGCCCTATCAGTGCTGAGGTCAGGGGGATCTCGGAGGGAGGGTTCCAGGAGAAACACGAGAATATGATCCAACTAAACTGCAGGACAGACATAAAGGCAACTAGAAGCTCAAGGACAGCAGACGCGCTACAAGACAGGACGTGAAATCACAGCGTGTGAGTTAGCTCTGCCGGGAACACTTGCAGAGTTTACAACAAGCTGGGGTGTAAGGGAAAGGGGAGGGGTAAGACTGAAATCCTCCCTTCTTGAAATAGAAAAGCCACATAATTTATAAAGTCACTATAATGTATAATCGCGATAATGTGAGAAAGTTAGGCGTATCAGGAAATAACGGTATAAACTCATATGGAGGTGTGGTCAGCCGAATAATGGTCCCCAAAGATGTCAAGTCCCAATCCCTGGAACTTGTGAATAAGCCACCTTACATGACAAAGGGGACTTTGCATATATGACAAAGTTAAGGACCTTGAGGTAGGAGATGACCCCGGCTCATCCCGTAGGCCCAATGTAATCATAAAGGTCCTCAAAAGATGGAAGGGAGGCAGGAGGGTCAGCGGGGGAGACGAGACCATGGACGCAGAGGTCGGTGACATCATTGCTGGCTGTGAAGATGGAGGAAAGGTCCCGGGCTGAGGCAGGCAGGCGGCCTCTAGAAGCTGGGAATGGCCAGGAAACTGGTTCTCCCCGGAGCCTCCGGAAAGAACACAGCCCTGTCAACACCTCGCTGTTAGCCCAGCGAGGCCCATTCTAGACTCCCGACCTCCAGGTCTGTAAAATAGTAAATCTGTGTTGTTTGAAGCCACTACGTTCGTGACAATTCTTAAAGCATCCATAGGAAATTAACACAGGAGGTCATGACCAGAAGGAACAGCTAAAAGGGTTTTCTGGGAAGCACAATTGTGAGAGGAGTGGAGAGAGGGAAAATTTCCCACCATTCTGTGCCTTTTGGTTTGATATAATTCTTCAACTATGTGCATGTGTTACTGTAGATAAAAAAATTTAAAAATTCAACAAGAGATCCCTTACATACTAGTAGAGAGAGGAATCTGTGAGGAGACTGACTGTGGTACCTATAGGGATGGCGCATGAACAATTAAACAATTGGCAGGATTTCCATATGCACCTACTGTGTGCTCCACACACACAAGGTGTTATGAGGCATTTTAAAAGATGCCTGGGCCTCTGCACAAGGGTCGACCAACCCCACTTGGCTCCCTTTCACAAGACCCAGAGCCTGGCAGAGCTGCCCTGGGCGGCACAGGTCCCACGGCCACTAGGAACCAGGAGCCGGCAAAGATTCATGGCAGAAGGAATTCTGTTTCCTGGATGGCCAGGCTCAAGCTGGCCTTGAAGAATTGGAGGACTTTTGATGGGTGGGAGGTATGAGAGAGCAAAAGCCTTGGGAGGGAAGCGAGAAGCGTGGGTGCTGCAGGACACTGTGGAGACCACATGGATGGGGTCACCCCAAGGACGCGGGTAGAGGAAACCTTTCCAGATGTTTGCTCCCCTTTGCAGAAGGTGTGACTGACCCAGCTGCCCAGCTCTGCTTGCTACAAGCATTTATCAGCTCTTCACCACACTGGGCTGGGCGATCTCCAAAGAGATGCAAACACATGGTGACGTCACACATCGTGGCCCTGAGAACATGGCACGTTGGGGAGCTCTGTGAGTGTGCTCTTCTCCCACAAACCCTTCCTGTGGCCTCTGCTCCCTATATAAGGCTGTGCAGCCACACAGACAGACAGACAGAGTCATCAGACAGGCTTGGAGTTGCTATCTTTGGAAAGAGTGCACGTCTTTTGGGTCCCACTGAGGGCATGTCCGTCCACCTGTGGTTATCTTTTGGCTGGGTGTTAGCCTTATAAAGGCACGCACATGCCCATGCCACTCAAGTGGAAGGAATTCAGACACATGGCCTTGGAGGGCTGACATAACCCTCCCCTTTTAGGGACTGTGGAGGTGAGACCGTTCGGAGTGCAGCGCTGCTTTCTGAGATTTTGCAGCAGTGGCTCCTCCACTCCATTGGGCTTCAAAATCAGTTAGGTATGTGTTGGCCTGAGACGCAGAGATTCAGCATCAGACAGTCGGACTGAAGAGGAAGCTGCAATTCTGCAATTTACGGGATGCTCACTGGAACTTCGGATGCTGGTGCTCCACAAAGCACACCCTGAGAAACTGTTTCACAACCAAAAGGTAGAGCTGAAGGCAAGTGTTTGGAGACGCCACCTCCTAGGGCAGCATGCAGACAGCTGCAAAGAACGCAAAAGCTTCCTTTTAAAACCCAAGTGCAAACCCCTCCGAAGTTTAAGCAGAGAAGTCCAGAGGGGATGCTCGTGGAGCGGGTGTGGTTTTCAACTCATCTCCAAGGTTCCCGGGTTCTTCTTTCCTCCAAGATTCACTTTTCCTCTGATTTTTTTCCCCTCTGATTTTCATTATGCCCATCAAAATTCCAATCCTAGATCAAAGTCTCTTTCTTCTTAACCCCTGACTATAACCAAAATTAGCTGATATTTGCAAAAGAATGTTAATAAAACTAACGCTACAGAAAACTGAGGGGAATCTTTATGGAAAACACAAATAGCAACTAACATGCAAGTTTCCAAAATGCAAGTTTCTGGTGCAAAGATAAGCGTCCACAGTGGTGAGGGGTATCCCCAACTCCCGCATCCCAGTGTCCTCACCTCTTGGACTCCTACTGGCCTGCATCCCATCCACGTATCAGCCAACACAACCATCACTGCCTCTGAGAACCGAAGCAGGAAAGATGGCTTCTTACCCACATGCCCAGAGAGCGACCCCACTGGTGCTGGCCCCACCCCACGGAACTCTGGTCTCTCTGGCTCCTGAGCTCCAAGCTCTGCAGAGATGCGTCCATGCAGGTGCCATTCATTGCACACCCATCACATCATGGGTAAGGATGACATGCCTGCCAAAATAATCCACATGCAGAGCAGCTCACACGTGTGTTCCCCAGGGCCACTTTGGTATTCCGAGTGACGTGACATACCCAATACAGCAAAAACATGAGAACCAACCCCTTGGTCCAATTAGAAATCTCCAGCTCTCTGACCAAGAAGTTGAAAACTCCCCTTCACTCTTTCAGAGCCCCACTTCTGACACATGCCCTCCTGAACTCTTATCTTCCTAACGCGTTCTTAACCTGCAGGAAAGAACCATTAAAAAGAAAGAAAATGAATCGTGACATGCCAAAGCATTTGTTTGGATTTGTGGATGAATTTACGGGT
The DNA here is from genome assembly GCF_001890085.2 of Hipposideros armiger. NCBI lineage: Eukaryota > Metazoa > Chordata > Mammalia > Chiroptera > Hipposideridae > Hipposideros > Hipposideros armiger. Next base: position 2,150,518 of record NW_017731596.1, read on the forward strand.
TACATTGTGTAACTCCATAACATTAACTTGCACGTAAACATTCAGGAGACAGGTCAGCTTTACCGAAAAGAGTCACAGTCCACGGGATGGAGACCGTCCTGGAAGGTGTGATGGCTGGTTGCCGTAGTAATGGATGCTTCTAGGACAAATCCAGCCTTGGCTAATTACAGCCTGCTATTTTTAAACTCATCTACATTCTTCGCCCCCCTCCCCAACATTTCTCACACTACTTCAGCAATAAAATACTAGGACTGTTATCTGTACAGCCTGTGCTGGTCTCAAAATAACTTGTTTCCAGTCAGCCTCCGCCTGCCGAGCAGGGAAGAGGCACTTGCTCCCCAAGCACATGGGTGGAAGGCCAGATAGGTTACCTTTGAAAGAGCCCCAAACACTTCACACAATAGGAATGAGACAGCAGCACAGACTCCCAGGGCTACCACCACCCCGTGAGTGCCGGAGTCTGGGGGTCAGGGGGCCCAGGGAGGCCGGCCCGGTGCTCTCACCGGGCCCAGGCCCTGCACTGGGAATCATAGCACAGAGATGATGGCAGAGCAGCACCGAGGCCAACCTGATGGTAAGTCCAGGCCCAAACTGTGTCAGGACATCCCATGGGCTGGGTATCAAGGACAAATACCCTCGGCCTGAAAAGAGGCTCCTGTCAGCCTTCCACTGTCCACGCTCCTGGCCAAAAGCGTGGCTGCCTAGGTCCTGCTAACTCCATCTGAAGGCCAGGGGGGCTCTGGAAATAGACAAAGACCACCCAATGAGAGCAAGCAACAACTGCCATATATTCAGAGCTTGCTATAGCCGGGGAGTCAGCCACCGTCACCTGCTGTATTCGTTTGCTAGGGCTGCTGTAATGAAGTGCCACAAAATGAGTGCCTTAAACAGCAGAAATGCATTCTCTCACAGTCGCGGAAGCCAGAAGCCTGAGATCATGGGGTCAGCAGGGCCATGCTGCCTCTGACGGTGCCAGGGAGCACCTATTGGGTCCAGGCCTCCCCCCTGGTTTCTGGGGGTGTGCTGGCAAGCTCTGGCGTTCTTTTGACTGGCCAACCCATCTCGGATCTCTGGCCCACTCCCCGGGTGCAGGTCTGTGTCCACGCTTCCCCTTTGATACCCACACCAGTCACATTAGATCAGGGTCCCCCCATCCAGTGCGACCTCATCTTAACTAACGACATCTGCAGTGACCTATTTCCAAATACGGTCATATCCTGAGGTCCTGGGGGTTAGGACTTCAGCACATGAATTTCTGGAACACTCATAACACTTGCCTCCAGTAGAGACTGAAAGGTGGGAGGCGGCGGGGGGAACCGTCTAGTGTACAAGAGGGAAGGTTCAGGTGGGTCCTGACCAGAGGCTGCTGGCACAGGGGACGTGGAGGCAGCTCGCTGGACATGGGGCCTCTCCCCACTAGAAGTATGACTCACTATGAAAGCATATCTTGCTTTCTCCGGTTGGTCCCACGTGGAACGTCGGGGCAAAATTTAGGGAAGCTGTCAGTCAGTGACCCGGTCCTGGCTGTGTGCGGCCAGTTGCAGTCAGAGTTCTATTTATATATATCATCTTTCCATTGTCCCTTCGAATGTTCAGTCTCCCTGTGCACATGCCACCCCCCACGGGGCTCGGGGTGCTGCTGGGGTCGGTGGCCTGGAAGGACCTGGAAGAGAGCCTGGGGCAGGTGGTCTGCAAGGCCCCAGCAGCGGAAAGGCTTACTACCCACACGCAGACCCACTCAGGCCCTCGCCTGGAGCAGAGGCGAACCCCGCCCAGGGGCCCCTTCTGCAATCTTCTTTCTCCTTATTTCCATAGGGCCGAGCACAGGCACGTGGTGGGAAAGTGCAGAAACACCGATCCTAGGGCAGCCATCCTTAGCTTTGTGGTCTTAGCACCACGGACCCCAAAAGCTTTTGTCTCTGGGGGAGGGGGACAGCTGTCAGTATTTTCCACATTAAAACTGAAACATTTAAAAAACATTAAATGCATTACACGTTAACGTAAATAACATCTTTTTATGAAACAATAACTATATTTTCCAAAAGAAAAAATTGCAGGAGTGGCATTAGCTTAAAATTTTGTAAATCTCTTGATTCCTTCTATTCTGGCTGAATAGAAGCCAGCTGGAGTCTCACATCTGCCTCTGCCATCAATCTGTCGAGATATCACACATCACGTAGCCTCTGGAAAAGCCACGCTACACTCATGAGAGTGAACAAAAGCTAATAATGTGGTAGAATTATCATGAAAAATAGCTTTGACCTTGCAGACCCTCTGAAATGTCTTGGGGACCCCCAGGAATCCCCAGACCACTGCCATAGAGTCATGTTTTTGTGCCTCAGTAGGGCTCAGATCTGCAGCAAGCCTGGGGCAGGAGAGGTGGGAGGGGGGTTATAAACCATCCCAGTCAGATGGACTCAAGCCTCACAACTTAGGAAAATGTCCCAAGCTAAGAAGTTTTAGGCTGGGGTCCAAGTCAAGGACTTTCAAAAGTCTTAACCTCTTACCTTAAGATGCAAAGGGGCAAAGAGCAGAAATGAACAAATAATCCCTCATTGTTCGTTAGTTCCATTTTTCCTCCACTAGTTTCAAGACTAGATGCGATTAGAAACTGACCCCTGCTGTCACTGATGGATGCCGGGGGTCATGAGAGTCCCACCCCCACCCCAACACACAGAACTGAGTCCTCGTTGGAACCACCCCTGGCCAGCAGGACGCAGGGCCCTGAGCAGACAGCAGCCACCAAGTGCTCAAGTGGGAGCTTCTGCTATTTTCCCGTCTTCTCTTCTCAGTCTGCGCTCCTCTCCCTCTTGGCTTTCTGTCCCTTTTCCTTCCCCCCTGACTCTGGTGTGGCCTGAATTAGGGTTACTACAACATTTAAGAGTAAAGAAGTCGCTGGCCACTTACTAGAGGAGATTGAGACTATTGCCTTCTTTAGAATGGTTGATTTCATATTATGTGGATTTCATTTCATTTGAATAAAAATAATGCCCTCATTTTAAGTCATGTTTTTTCATTTCCAAAATCCTACCTAAAGTGTTTATTTCACTCATTGATTTAATAAGAAAAAACGATCTGGAACTTCTGATTCCATAAAATGTGATATATATGTCTTAAATTTTAAAGAAACATTAGTGAATCATGTAAAGTTTCCAGAGATTATGCTCCAAACCATTTTAAAACATAAAGAACAACAAATTTTGTATGGACACACCACAGAGAATCAGAGATACTCAACTCAGTTCTCAACTTGTCTCCCAGAGCGCCTACTTGACAGACCTATCGCTACAAAAAATAGGTATCTGAGAACAATATGGAGGGTCCTTAAAATTTTTTAAATATAACTACTTATGACCCAGTAATTCCACTCCTGGGTATTGATCCAAAAAAATCCAAAACACTAATTCAAAAAGATATATGCACCCCTATGTTCATTGCAGCATTATTTACAATAGCCAAGAGATGGAAACAACCAAAATGCCATCAATAGATGATTGAATAAAGAAGATATGGTGCATATATATATACAATGGAGTATTAATTACCTAGTCATTAAAAAAATTTTGAAATCTTACCATTTGTGACAACATGGGTGGACTTAGAGGGTATTATGATAAGTGAACTATGTCAGACAGAGAAAGACAAATACCATATGATCTCAATTATGTGTGGAATCTAAAGAACAGATAAATGAACAAACAAAACAGAAACAGACTCACAGATACAGAGAACAAATTGATGGCTACCAGACAGTAATGAGGATTGGGGGAAGGGTGAAAAAGGGAAAGGGATTAAGAAGTACAAATTGCCAGTTATAAAAATAGTCATGTGGGGCCGGCAGAGTGGTGCGTTGGTTAAGAGCTGGCTTGGGATGCCAGCTCTGTGCAGCAGGGCTCCGGTTTGGATCCCACATGAGGGCCAGTGACACTGCCCTCTACAGTTAAGATGCTGAACAACAGCTCGACCTGGAGCTGGGCTGCTGTGAGTCGCCAGTGACGTCGTAGGCTGCAGCCCCTGCTGCAGTGGGTTGCCATAAGCTACCATGTGTAGCCGGCAGCCAGCATGAGCGGCCAGCAGCCACCGAGAGCGGCCGTCCAGAAGCCAGCGACTGATCTGCCTCGCCCAGGAAGAGCACAATGATGGTGCCAACTTGGGCCAGTGAAGCAACGTCCTCCACAACT
>NW_017731596.1:2155513-2200397 GCF_001890085.2 Hipposideros armiger
GTGACAGCAGTGTGCCAGGTGCTGTGGGAGACACAGGGATGAAAAAGGCTCCCTGCCAAAAACGCTCCGAGTCCCATTGAGGAAGGGGGGGGGGGAAGAAGGGCTCATAAATAAGTAGGAACTTGAGATAAAAAGTGATGAATGTCATTTTTTAACACATAGATAAAATGCTTGGGGAGTTGTCAGAGGGAGCATTACTTCCAGATGCTAAATAATGACAATATTGTGGTTGTCATGTTGGCAAGAAATTCACAGGACTTTCAAACCAGGGAGGACAATACAGAGGAGGAAACAGAGGCCTAGAGAGACGAAATGACACCCCTAAAATCCCGCAGCACGCCGTGACAGGGCCTGGCCTCCAACTACGTCTTCTCCCATTCCGGAACTTTCCTCCACTGTTTTCTGTAGCACCATTTCTGCCATCCTGTAAGTCGCCTTCCTGGCAGCATTTCAATTCCACATGATAAAAAATGGCTCTGCTCACAGGATGGGCATTTACAAGGTGGGGGGAGAGACATGAAGAGTGAGAACGTGGTTAAATAAATACCAAGCTGGTCAGAAAACAACAAAGGAAACTTCAGCCAGAAATTTACAACCTGCACGTATTTCCCTTTCTTTCCCTGCCCTGTGGGCTCATCCAGAATCCTCGTTCTTTAACTGAAATACCCAGGAACACGCCGGTCCTTTTTGGCACAAGGAGCGGAGATGTTTTCACTGATCCAACATGTCTCTTGTTCTAAGAGCCCTTTAAGGATGTGAGTTATGGGGCCTCTCCTCCTGCCTGGGTGCCTTTAAATTATGCTCAGAGCTTGGCAAAGAACTCTTAACTGCCGGGCCCATTAATCAGGCCAAGCCATAAATTTCTTGCCTCATTGCCCTGTGGAAAACCCTGGAAGGTTTCCACTCTGGAGTAGTTCGGGAATCTCCCTCAAGATCAACAGCCTTGTCACTGTCAAGTCAGCATCCCCCTGGACTCGGAGAACACGGGGACCGCAGGGCACGCAGGACGCACGGCCTGGCCTTCCCTCTCTGTGGCTGTGTCATCCAGGGCCAGCCACTTGATCACTCTGGGATCCTCGTCTGTGCAACCGAAATAATCCTGACAACTCCCTGGCTTGTTTTGAAGGTTAGTGACAAAGTGTGTGAACCAGAAGGCGCTATTTAAAAGATTAGGCCATAGTCACAGGACACCCTGCAGCCCCGCCCAGGCTGCCGCCTACAACCTCCTCCTCTGCGCTAGGAGGAGCTTCCTGGTCCTCCCTCCACCTCCACCTCCCTGTGCGATTCCAAGTGCTGGGGCCCCAGCATCAGGCTGGCTGAAGAAATGGTGAGCCGGGAACTTGCTGGGGACCAAACTTATTCCGTTCCCTTCTTTTCTCTCTGGAAGGCCGGGCAGGACACACCACCCAGAGGGCCACGAAAGCTGCCAGCCCCGGCTTGGGAGGCAGGGCCCTGACTTCCTCCCAGATCTCTGGCACTAGCCCTGGGCTTCTCCTTGGGCGAGGCCTCGGCGGCTGCGGGGTTTTTGCTCAGTCCCATTGTGAAACAATGCAGGGCGCACAGCCCGGGCGCAGTGTATGACTGTGACTGGAGACCAATCTTAGCTCCGGCCACGGCACCTGAGGGGACCCCACCCACGAGAGCAGCCTCCACGCAGGGAAGGCTCCCATGTCTGTCAGGATGAACGCTGAGGGAGGCGAATGGGCCTATGCTTACACCTACAACTAGATGGGTGGGGGCAGCAGGGCCGGAATTAGCACTAATCGTATCTCAGAATGGCAGATTAGCAGTGACTGATATAAATCAGAAACGCTTGCTCCCTGCAGGAATTCAGGGGTCCCCCCAACCCCTACACTTGTAGCCCAGTCTTTGTCTGGAAGCTCTGGTTCCCTCCCTGTGCAGTCCTGGGACAGGGCCCACCCATGGTGTCCAGTCTGATCCCATCACCCTGGAGACGGCACCAATACCACTACCCACCTGGGAGGTGCAGTACTGTCCCTACCTCAGTGTGTGGGACCAAGGTCTGCTTTAAGTAGATTTACATGTTGTGTTAGATAATTCTGTAACAAATAGAGGTGATGTGAGGATTCCTTCCACTTACTGTATGTCTGAAGTCAGCAGTGTGAATGTGACGCACTGGCTGTAAACCTCTGACCTGCCCAGATCTCTCGGAAACTACTCACGGCCCTAACCTTTCGTGTTAACTCTCGCTTCCTGCCACAATCATGGTGCTGTTCAGTGGTATCGCTTTTTGAAAAGCACTTCGGATACCCGTTGCCTCTGAAAGGTGGCCTCGCCAAGGATGACACATTTGAGATTCCACCCATCTTTTTGTTTTAAATGTGCCAGATCTTTTCCTTACCTTTTAGATCTTTAAGGTAAAATTAATATAAAGTGGGATGAACCATCCAGCGAGCTGTGACAAATGGATAACCTGTGAGTCAAACCCGTCGTATCACAGACTCTCATTACCAGGGGGAGTTTACTCATGCCCTTCTGGTTCCTCGTCCCGTCTCACAGAAAACCACGGCGGACGTTTCTCAGCAGTTTGTCATGTTCTAGAACTTCATATGTAGCACCAAACAGCATGTGCTCGTTTGTGTCTGGCAACACACGGCGTTTAAGATGCATACGGTTTCCGGTTAGGAGTCTGCCCTGTAGCTGAGTACTAGTCCACTGAATGAATACATCAGTTTCTTCACCCACTCGCTTGTGGATGGAAATCGTGTTGTTTTCCGCTTTTTTGCTAACAGGAATAAAGCTGTTATAAAGGTCCTCACACAACAGTTTGAGTGGACATGATTTTGTGTCTCTGGATAAATACGTGCAGGAGGAATGGTGAATGTTTGACTTGATGAGAAACTGTCAAGTTTTCCCGAAGCGATCGCACCTTTTCACCTGCCCGTGACATGTGCGAGTTGTGGTGGCTGCATCCTCAGCATCATCTGCTGCTGATGATCTTTCATTTCAGCCGTTCTCCTGGGGTCGAGGAGAATCTCATTATGGCTTTAATTTGCATGTTACTGATGAATAGTAATACTGAACACTTTCTTATGAGCTTACTGGCCATTAATAGTTTCCTCTGTGAAGTGCATGTTTAAATGTCTTGCCCCCCTTTTTAATTGGGTTGTTCGTCTTATTACTGAGGAAAAAGGTTCTTTTTCTGTAAGCTTTTTTCTTCTATGTTTTCTTCTATAAATTTTATAGTTTTAGCCCTGATATTCAGGTCAAGGGTCCATTTCAAGTTAACTTCTGTACGTGGTGTGAGATAAGGACTGAGATTCGTTTTCTTCTGTATCGACACCCAGCTTCAGCGTCATTTGTTGGAAAGGCTATCCTTCCCCCCACTGAATTGCCTTGGTACCTTCGTTGAAAATCAGTGGACCATATAAGTGTGGGCCTATTTCTAGACTCCGTATTCCATGCTGATGACCTATCTGTCCACCTCTCTGTCCACACACAGTCTCAACTACCATATATTCACAGCAAGCCCTGAAATCAAGTAGTATAATTTCTCCAACTTTATCCTTCTTTTTGGAAATTGTTTTGGATAGTCTATGACATTTCTATAAAATTTTTACAATCAGCTTGTCAAATTCTATAGATAAAAACTGCTGGAATTTTGATTGGGATTATGTTGAATATACAGACCAATTAAGGGAGAAGACAGATGCCTTAACAATTGTGACTATTTCAATCCATGCACGCGCTCTCTCTCCATTTAGTAAGGCGTCTATGCCTTAAAGGATACTGTTAACTCCCTTTTCTTTAACAGTTTCCCTTATTTAGGTGTTCCTTAACTTCTCTCATGAAAATATTTTCATTTTCAATGTAAAGTATTGCACATATTTTCTCAAATTTCTCTATTTCAAAATGTTTATAAAATTTAAAACATAACACCATATAATAGCCATTTCCAATTACTTATTCCTAGTATATAGATACTGAAATTTAAATTTCATATAACTTTCACGGCATGAAATATTATTCACTGGATGTTTTTCAACCATTTGACATATAAAAAACATTCTCAGCTGGGCAGGCCATACGGAAAAAGGAGGGTGGCTGTGATTGGCCAACACCTAATCTATGGCAATGGACAGGAAGCAGAGGCCAAGGTCACCCTTGTTTTCCAGAGCTCTCCTGTTCCTAAAGGGCCCACTACCTGGGAAGGACATGCTAAGGGCTTGCTGCCGGCCACTAATGGGAAAAGGTGAGTACCAACAGCAATGAGAAAGCACCAGGAATGCTTCAGGAAGACCAAAGTAAGACTTCCCTGATAATCGCTGAAACACCTTGCTTCCTTCCATTTACACCGTTTGTACCTTTACTGGAATCCTCGAGAGCTTCCCTATCTCTTAATCCGGAGGCTCGACCAGGCCCCTCTCTCGCACAATGAGGCCTAAATTACAATTCATCCGGATGAAGAATTATATATCGTGCTGGAGCTGGGAACAGATGGGAGAGACCAGAGAGGACGGTGGATGCCACGTGGGAGAAGCAGTCGCAGTGAAGAGTTACCCAACTTTCTGTCACAACACTCCTGGACCGCCACTGGGGAAGAAATAAAGCCGGATAGGAATTATGGACCCTGCAAAGCAGAAGGGACGAAAATGACCTAGGGAGGGTGGAAGGGGACAAAGGGGGGAAAGGAGCTGTATTCAGAGAAGAAGGGATAAGATGACGAAACAGCAGAATTCCATCTTGACTCTTCAGAACCTCCTGGAAACTATTCTAGTTACTTGGTTAAATGAAAAGAAAATCGGAGATAAACCTGTTCAGCATTTCCAAAGTCATGAAAGGCCTGCCAAAATAAAAACTTCTCAGGCACCACTGTGGTTCAGTAGGACATACAGTCATTCTTCAATAACAGCGCTTACCTGGCCCCTAAGCCAAGTCCACAGTGACATTAACCTCCCCCATAACTCTGCTTCTGCCGGGATCAGCCATCTGTAGATGGTGGAGTGTGATGACAAAAGTCAAGGTCAGCTTGGAGACTGGAAGGAGGCCCGCCATAGCAGCTGGACACTGTCACTGGTCAATTGGATCATCTTGAACAAGTTGCTTAACCTCTTTGGTTTTCTCAGATGTAAAGAGAGGTGTAGGCCTGTGGTTCTAACTGAAACGTTCGTGTGAATTACCTGAGGGCCTCACTAAAATGCAGACTCTGAGTCGGTCTCAGCTGGGCCTGAGATGCTGCATGTCTAACAGGCTCCCAGGTGATGCTGTTACTGGTCCCAACCCCGCTAAGGGGCGAGGGACTAGGTGCCCTCTATGCCCTTCACAGATCTAAAACATCCAAAGGGTCAAGGAAGACATGTTGGTGTTGATTTTCGGAATACGCAGGTTTCTCTTATTCAAGTGCCGGGCTCGCCTCTCATCTCCTGTAGGGCGTCTCTCATCCACCATCATGTGCCTACTTGAGAAGGACCAAACCCCTGCCATCCCGTTCCACCTTTCAATCCATTCATTTATACCAAATTCCCTACTTGTCTTCTCCACTGAGATGTCCCACAAGCCCCTAGCACTCAAAGCCCTAAGACTGAACACGCAACTAGCTGGCGAACCTGCTCTCCCTCAGGTGCTCCCAATCCCAGTAAACAGCGTTGCCACCCAAGATGCCCGAGCGCCGGAGCTGGAGGAAGCCTGACTCCTCCCCCTCGCCGACCCCATCACTCCTGAGATCGCTCCACTCCCCTCCTAGTGCTGGACTCTACCCACTTAAAAACTGATGCTGGCAAGGCCACTCCATTGCTCATTATAGCAAGCTTTGAACATCCTGCTTCCTTCTTCTAGATTCTAGAACATTCCCACCACCTCCTGGATCAACTCCCACTCACCCATTAAATATCAGCATAAACCTCAATTCCTCAGAGAAATCCTCCCTAGCCCCTGGACCAAATAGGGTCCCTGTTCACATCCCGACTCAAAACCTTGGCTTCTTTGGTGTTCTTCACCATGTCTGCTCCACCCCTGAGAACGGGGACACGCTAGGACGTAGCTAAGTGCCTTGCACATGATAAGTATTCATGATTATTTTCATATGGTCCTCATGTCAGCTACCCCAAGACCCCCTGCTAATAAAACATTATTTTTCTTTAGGATAGGTCTTTTCATTTCCAAATTCGTTTTCCAGGATTAGTGCTGACTACTTTCTTGGATTTGGAGTGTCTTCTGCAGGAGGCAGGGGAGATATTTCAAGTCCACTGTTTTAACCCGACCAGTAAAGGAGAGCGCTGCTGCTCCATTTCTTGGATCTAATCACACTAGTCTCCCACTTCTAGTGAGAACCAGGCAGATCTCGGATCTGCCAAGCAAACTGAGCTGGGGAGAGAGACCGCATTAGTGAATAACCGCACGGGAAGCCTCAAGGGACACTCTCTAACCTGAATCCTTCTAGACTATTAGATGAGAAGTCACTGCCATTATTTGGCGGGCGGGACACCTTCAGAAAAGTAGGTCTGTGGGAAAAGGTAAGCAGTCTCCCCAGGGTCCACTTCCCTGCATATGGAGTAAGCCCTGCGTGCAAGTCATGCCTGAGTCAGAGGGTGGTGGCAAGAATTAAGTGAATGCTGTGTAAGCACTCTGTAAACTGCTAAGCATCCCTCATCTGCGAGTGGGGTTAGTCATAGCCCAGGACCCTGGGAGACTCCTTCCACCCCCACCCTGCCCTGATCCCAGAGGCGTACAGTCAGCGCTGGGGCTCCCACTGGCCAGGCCGTCTGCCAAAGACACATCCAAGGGGCGAAGCTGTGCAAACTGGGCGGGGGACACCAGGGGCTGGGAAGAGGCTGCAAAACCAGCCCAATTTGGATGCCAAGGAGGTTGTCTACGTTTGAATTTTAGGAGTGTGGGGAACTCTACCTCCCCAAAGAATTTCATTTATCTCAGGGGAACACTTAAATCCCATTATTAGATCCATAGTTTTCACCTTTATCCAAAGCCACAAGCCACTGTCATACAAATGTTCCCGTGTGGTATCATCAGTCACGTAACTCAAACACAAAGAAACAGACTTGTTGTCCTAAGAAATTTCTGTCCTTAGGTTTGCTGTAAGGAAGGGAAGTGTGACACCTTAGGAATGAAGAGAAAGGGAATGACACCGAGGGACCCCAAGCTGATGGATGTACAGGCCCCTAACATATTAACAAAGTAAATTAAATACAAATAAAAACAAAACCAGCAGGCTAGCCCCTTACTTGCTTTTAAAATCTGGGTTACAGCCTGTTCAGTTCTGAGAGCTTCCCCAACAGGATCGCGGTTTGTGAACTTGGGAAGGGATTTGTGCTTGCCCTTTTCTCCCTCATCTAAGTCGAATCTCTGAAGGCTTAAAAAAACGTAACAGATATCCGTCGGCGTGGGAAGGGGCACCCCTGAACACATGATGACCAGCTCTCACGACAGCGCTCATTAGAAAATGCACCCTTTCCGTAGTTTTTCCTTAAAACAGCCTCCATGAAGATGTGGAAAATTCTACTGAAAAATCGTCCTTTATAAGACATTTAAATATCATACATTATATTGAAGCAAACTACAAAACACACAACCTCAAAATTCTAAAATAGATGTAGGTACTGTGCAATCATAAAATCAAGTAGTAAAGGAATGTGAACATCCAGTTATAGCCTCCAGAAATAAACTGGAAAATTATCCTGTTTAATCATTCCTAGACAACCGTGCTCAGCTAGCTCGCCACATAGCGTTTGTCGTTCATGTACAAACAGCAGATCCATCCATGCTGTGGACTCCAGCTCTACATTCACGTCTATTTACTGAGCACTTCCTGTATTGTGCTAAGATCCTTATGTCCATTATCTCATTGACGCCTGCATAAAATCCCAGCGTGCATACTAGTTATCCCCCTTTAACAAAAAAGGAAAGTGAGGCTTGGAGAAGGCAAGTAGCTTGTCCAGGATAAGAGCAAGGATTTGAACCCAATTCTAGAGCTGAAAACCGCAGCCCCTGACTGAGGGGCCTTCCCACACGGTTCACACTCAGACCAGGTGGCTGATGCCCCTGGGAGCTCCTCCACTGTCTTACAAAAGACCTCGCGAGATTTCTGGTTGGGCAATCAACACGTGCCGTTCTCATGAGACATCTGAGAGCTAATGACAGGATGTCACATCCACCCATTTTCATAAGATGACTAAAAGAAATTGTGTGAAGTTTTACATACATCTGGTCATTTCCACCTTTCTTGGGGGCTTGTACTGTATTTTATAATGCTGTGTTGTGAATTTTAATTATTTATATTTAATTATATATTGGGTTGTCAGAAAACTCACGATGCATTTTTGCAACGAAAAACATAGAAAAAATGTCATGACTTTTCCAACAGTCCAATACAAAAACTTCAACAAAACTGCAGTTTAAAATGTTTTCACATTTCTGTCCGATTAGCTGCACACACCTCCCTGCCTGCTGAGCGGGGCCTGGCCCCCGGTGCCCGATCACGTGTAAAGCTTCTTTATAAAAACAGGTGCCCGGGGTCGACTCACACCTCTGAATCGAAAATTCTGGGAGTGCTCAGTACACCCATATTATAAATTCTACAGGTGTGTCTGATGTGCAGCAGGGTGGAAAACGCCAGTTTTTAATTGATGAGTGCTGATTTCAGTTTGATAAGAACACCCAGACTTCACCAAAACCACTGTTGTTTTTTAGACCTTGCTCATTGGTTTGCTGGGCTATGAAAGCAGAGCTCGCATGAAGTCACCTACTTCACCTGGCTCCGTGTGCTGTTATCATGTCACCTCTTCAACAGACCGGGGCTTGTCTGTGATGTACATAAAAGCGGGCTTTCTCTTTGGGGTCAGTTTCACTGTATTAACCTTTAGATCTTTGAAAACATAAATAACCCTTTGACACCATAGTTCAATTCGTTTCCAAGGAGCTGACATGCCCCATCCTCACCCACTCCATTACTGCATCTCTATAGGGTATTTCCACACAACAGCGATCAAGAGTGATTCACCAACTGACCATCCTGGGCTGTTTTAACCCCTTCGACATTCCCCACTGACGCGAGCCGTTCCCTCTTGGAAGATCTTCCTCGGGACAGCCCTCTCACCTCTCGCCTGTGCTGTACTATGCTGGCCGCAGGCTCCACCTGGTGAGGAACTATCACCACCCAGGACCCGCCACTGTTTTTCCTTTGGTTCTGAGTCTCCTTTTACTGCAGCTTCAGCTAAAGTCGGGGGCAATTACAGTGATTAATGAGTAAATATTGGGAGCAAAACTTTCAAGAATAAAAACCAAAAAAATCCCGATGGTAGCAATTTTCAAAATTTAATTGGAAAGATAACCAAATAGTGGTCTTTCAAACAGACAAAACGTGTGTAATACCTACATGGCCTTTCTACATGCTGCAACCTGAAAAGCCTTCAAGGATCTTTGTAGGGCTGAGAACACGTGGTCAGCCGTGCTCACGACAGCGCCCCCTGCTGGCGTACCTTCCACCACGCACAGGGTGCGCTCCTCTTATTTGCCCCATTTCCTCCATCCTTTGCCAAAAGCGTGGCCACCCTCTTTGCTGCCTCCCATTGAAAACTGCATTTTATTAACCAACAGGCCTCCTGGACTAACACTTCTTTCTCAGAAGCCAGCTGAGACTGGACGTCGTATCTGGTGACAGTAAAAGGAAGTGACTGGAAGGTTAATCTGTCCACACCTCACTGCTCTGAAGAACACCGCCAAGTTCTGCTGCTGCACATGGTATGCCGAACCTGAAATGTACACACATGAATCCCCACCCCAACTTTTTAATAGAAGGACTTACCCTCAAGATGCAAAATGATGGAAAACAACATCAACTGGGATTTCAAGTAAAGAAGCTGTGTATTTGAAACCTGTGGGGTTCTAGGTACCTAGTTATTACATATTTAAGTGTTTAAATCATAGTGTTTTCATCAGAGAGATACCTTTTTGTCTTTTAGAAGATCTAAGGTTAAGAAATTGGAAAAACTAATAATGACAAATACCTTGTGCTCTTCAAGTCAAGGTGAATGTTATCCAAATCAGTTATAATGCAAGAACGCCCTGGTTATTATCACGTCTCACTGTGGGCAACTGAAATCTGGGACCTTGGCTGTACATAACGCCAAAGAAAAAGACACACACACAAACCAATGGACCACTTACCTTACTTAATGAGTCTTCCGTAAAAAATACCTAGCGCTTTAAACACAGGGACATGTAAACATTACTAGTCCAGCGTGGAAGCCCAGGTGACATCCACAGAATGGTTCGCAGTGGGCACACTGAGAGGGGCATTAAGGGGGATGATCAAGAACAGAATAAGCTATTTTCTCAGGGTTTTCCTTGTTCTTTGTACTAAAAATTATGTGCTGTATGTTTTCAGCCTAGGAAATAAGTGGAGGGAAGGAAAGCCTGGCTGAGGAATGACAACTTTGGCTCTCCTCTTCCTGACGCCAAAGGCTTCCCAATGGCGGGTCACTAGCCATCCCACACAAGAGTCTAAGAAACCTGCATATGGTCTCAGCTTTCCCCCCAAACTTAACCTTAAAATTCCAATTTTTTTTTCATTCATGGCACTAAAACAAAGTTCTATAATGAACCATCTCATCTATTAGATATGGTCACCACTACAAAAATGGATATAAAAATGAGTACTGAACTTGTGTTCCAAAAGCTTTATATAAAGGCAGGCCAAAAGGGAACTGGGATACTAGCCTAGAAGAAATTTAGTATTTGCTACCGCGTCTGTGTCTTTTGTGAATTTATTTCCTTTTAAGACTCATGACAGGAAGTTTGACAGCGAAGGGATTGGAAAAAAGGGCGTAGTGGCAAACAACGGTCATTCTGGGGGCCTTCTATAATTACTGCAGCCTCAATGATGTTTTTACATGTAGTTCTAATATTCATTCAGTAAAAATAAGCCTAGGTTTTCGGAGTTGGGTATCATACAAAATGTGCCACTTACCTAAGTAAAATGCTCATATCCTACAAAAAAACTAAAGGAAGTTTTCCTTTTTTACATAGGGTTAAGTGTAACTTTATGTAGCCAACCTGAATGTTACAGGATGACACTTAACTTTTTAAGATTTTGCCTTCTGAAAGCCACCTTAATATATACTTCTGCAGATTAATTTATAAAAGGAGACGACTTTAGGTTAGAAATTAACTCACTGTGGCAGAATTCTGTACTTTGTACAAGAAAGTCCCTGACATGCCCCCAGGCGGACCTGGGGAGGAAGAACAATATCATTTGTATTTCCTATTGCATCCAAGCAGGTCAAAGCCTGTTAAGAGAAACCCATCTAACTCTCATGTCCATTCTAAACACTACAAACTATTAGTGCTTTGAACCCAAGAGAACCTGTGAATATAATAATCACTCATATAAAGAATCAATTTTAAAATTCAAAATGATCTGTTAAACCTCCAATTTTTACTTTCTGAAATTTTTGAAGCCTATGTCGATGTAACTACTATTTTCCTTTTGACATATTTGACTAAACTTATAATTAGTATACCTACCAGACCATTTGACCTGGACCAGGTTAATTGCATAGGAAGATTTTTACTATGTTTACATTTTTCTTAAATTAATTTTAAAAAAGCATAGTAAAGAGTCTGAGGACAAATTATTCAACTGTTTATCATACATAAGACCGCATGACTATAATACAAAGGGGGGTTCTTTTTCATTTAACGTTACAATATACACAGCAAGTCCGGACCAGATCTTACAATCTGCACACAGGTATTTAACCTTTTCCATGCTGTTTATGTTTACAATGCACAGAAGTCCTGTAACCAAACCGTGTAGTAAAGCACACAAAACTGGACTGTAACATAACACAGTATGCAGAAGCACTGGGTTTTATGATTTCCTTTATGTAAATAGCGGTTTAAAAACTGCTTTCGTTTTTTTTGGTGCTTTTTAAGATGTGGCAACCAGCACAGAAAAAAAATGACCTGATCCATATAATATCTTTACCTCATAGTCCTAAACAGCAGTAACTTACTGAATTCCTTTTGATATTGCTATACTCAAGGTGATATCCTTTTATTCACTGTAAACCTTTATGAACTAGCAAGTTCAAAAATCCACAGGCTTGACATTACAAAATAAATATGGATTTCCTGATTAACAACAAAAAATTTTGTGGTTTATAAAAATGGATATTTCCACATTTCCATTCACATTCACATAGTTTTTTAAGCCTTTCTTTTGTTACTGTTTACATATAAAAACCTGCGTTTGTTCAGAAAAAAACGGACCTAGTCAGCCACATGGAATTGACCAATAAAAAGTAATGTGGTGTTTCTGCTGAGTTGTTCTGAAAGGGTTATCGGCAGAGGTAGATTACTGCTTCTTTTCTAGGCTTCTTTTGATCCTGGGCAGGTAAGTTACTCATCTTCATTCTCCCAATTCAACCGCTCAAAAGTATAACACCCTAAAATTGGTCAATTTAAAATGGGAACACAAATTTAGCAACTGCCAGACTGTGTTACATTAAGGCAGCATAATCTCACAACGAGGCACCTGTTCAACCCCAGCCTGTTCGCTTCAGGTCATGCATGAGAGTTTTGCTTTACTCGTGCTCATATTTGGACCTGTTGGTGCAACCAAGGTCTTGCTTTCAAGTTTACAAGAAGGTTAATCAGGAATACAAGAATCAACTGCTGGTTCCATAGCTTCTGGATCCAGTGTCCCTTTACCCTCAGAAGCCTGAACACATTTAGAATGTAACACGTTGTAATCTTGAATTAGATGTCAATCTATTATGTTCAGTACACAGATTGCTGTAAATGTATTGGCTATGGATTCAACAACAGTTCCAGTTTTGTTTAAGCAATAGTACAGCCATAATTTTCAACTGACATTTAAAAATGGTCTAGTTACACCTTGTGTCAAAGTGCAGAACTGCTACATTATTGGTTACAGACATCTATGTGCTATAAAAACAGCTTTGGTACAATAAATTATCAAAAAAGAAAATAAATTTTTGTAAAATTCACAGCATAATTGTGAGGCAAAAAAGCAGTCACATAAAATTCTGCATTTTTTAAAAATGTTCAGGATGAACAGAAGACATCTTTGTGCAGAAGAAATGGTGGAGATACCACGTGCCGAGAAAAAGCAAAAGAAAAAGTAAAAAGCAGGAAGGGACACAGCTGTAGCTATTTCCATCAAAGCAAACCACTACTTCTGTGACCTTCAACCAATAAGGAAGTCAACTTTATGACACACGCAAAGTGACCTTGCAATACCTTACAATTAGTGGGTCACAAAAGTCTATTTTAAAAGAAAGGCCTCTTGAATTACCCATTCTCTGTTTTCAGCATTAAGGACTGTCTGCAAAAGCATGTCCAAAAGTGATTGCATCTGAAATGGTAGGCTCTTCTAATTTCGAGTCCAAATCCATAAGGCCAAAGGTTATCCCAAAGACCACCACTCAGACCTCCCCAGGACTGGCCGCGACTGACCCGTTGATTGCTTCTCAGTGCACCTTGGTTGGGAGACCAGTCACGTTCCATTACTATCTTACTGTGGCCTCTCCCACAGGAGACCCACAGGATCCCGTGTAATTGCTGCTTTGCTCCTCAGTAGGTTCAGACAGGAGAGTTCTGATCCCCGCCACTTAGCATGCTTCCTGTGCCTTACAAACTCCAACACAACCGTCCCTTCCACACAGCTGAAGGTGATGTTTGTGTAAGCTGGAGGTCCCTCTTCCTTACAGTACTGCATTTCCGTGCCCAAGTGTGTTTAGAGGACTTAAAAACCCAAATTTCCCACCCACCCCCACCCAAAACAAAACAAAAACAAAAAAAGGAAAAAAGGAAAAAACAAAAAGGAAAAAAACACCCTCGTGGGGCCCTTTATGCAAATTATGTGCAGTGCCTTTTTATTTTAAAATTAGTTGGCAAATGACCAAGACCAACATCTGAACATTAACTTTTGTGGAATAGAAAGACAAAAAACCCCACTATGACTGGGATGTGGCAAGTTAAAATGAGGGAGGCCAAAAGAGGACGCCTCTGAGCTATCCATGAAGACGGGTTTGGACATGGCTCTTTTAAAAACTTCATTGTCCCTTTGCAATCTTTTCAAGTTAAAAAAAAAAAAAGTCAGCTCTGCCCTCCTGTAGCGGTTCAGTGTGTTAATCTCCTTCTGATTCAAGCAGCTTTGCACTTTGTTTTTTGGAAAAAAAACACCACTTCTATAAAAACACACAAGAAACAAACTCAAGTTTTGATTTAGTCACGAGCTAGCTACAGGACTCTGTTGCACACAAACTCCTGTCATGGGGGACTCCTCTCTGTCGGCCCCTTGCCTCATTGTCAGATGTCCTTCAGTCATGTAATGTGCAGGACCTGTATTAGCAGAGAACTGGTATGTTGGATGTCCGGCTATGCCAGTCTCTTGGCGGGGATTGGAGTAGACGGTTAAATTCACGTCCATAGCTCCATTCTGTCCAAAGTCCAAGGTGTTAGCAGCCACTGGGCGATTCTGGTAGGCCTGATTGCCTTGATTACCAGTAGAGGAAGAAGATGTAGAGGAAGAAGTCGTAGAGGAAGACAAGGAAGTCATGGAGTGGTGACTATGGCCAACCTCCATAGAATCCTGGGTAGAGGAGCTATTTGTTGGAGAATTGTAGACCCTTGGCCTGGTCCGGTTACCCAAGGCTTGTTGTCCATGGTGGTGGTGGTGGTGGTGATGGTGGTGGTGGTGATGGGAACTGTTTCCATGGTGATGATGCAATGCATTCTGTTGAGGGGCTACATGAAAGGTTGTTTCTTGAACAGGATGAGTTTCAACAGTAACTTGTGTAGGAGCTTCAGTGCCCGACCAACCAAGGGGAGCAGGAAATTGCTGGCGCACCTGTGAGAACAGATTTTTAAAGGATTTATATGGAGGACTGTTTGCAAATCTTACTCTTCAATCAAAACCAGAAACACTACCATTTACATTAATTTGGGGGAGTGGGGAGGTGGGATGAAACTTATAACGTGTTAGTTCTATAATGCAAAATTTCGAACATGTTCAAGAGTGAAAAATATTATGAAAGCTCCAATTTTTAGCAAGTTATACCCATGAATAGGCTCATATTTCACAGGCCACTTTCCTTCCTTGGAAGCACTGTTTATGCCAGGGGGCAGCAAACGTTTTCTGGGAAGGGACAGCTAGTAAATATCTGACAGGTCCAAAAGGAGCTCTTTACTCTCCTCCTAAAACCCTTGCTCTCTCCATCTTTCTTGTTTCAATAAAGTACTATCCATCCAGCTGCTCAACCATTCCTCCACCCAAACAAACCATCAGCAAGTACTGCTGAAGCCACCTTCAAATCAGATCCCGAACCCGGACACTCTTTCTCCATCTCCACCACCAGCACTCCATTCCAGGCCACTATCACCTCTTGCCTAGACTAATACAACAGCCTACTAAATCAGCTCCCAGCACTGTTCCCATCCCCCCAATTCCCCAATAAAAAAATCTTAAAAACTGTGGAATAAACTCAGTAAAGTTCCAAGATACAAAATCAATATACAAAAATCTGTTGTGTAAAAAAAAAAAACTGTTGTGTTTCTATACACCAATAATGAACTACGAGAGAAATAAAGAAAACAATCCCATTTACAACTGCATCAAAAAGAATAAAATACCTAGAAATAATTTTAACCAAGAAGGTAAAAGGCCTTTATATTGAAAACTATAAGACACTAAATGAAATAAATTGAAGAAGACACAAATACATGGAAAAGTATCTCGTGCAAATGGACTGGAAGAGTCAACAGTGTTAAAATGTCAATACCACCTAAAGTAATCTATAGAATTCAATAAAATTCCTCTCATAATTCCAATGGCATTTTTCAAAGAAATGGAACAGACAATCCTAAAATTTTTATGGAACCACAAAAGACCCTGCATAGCCAAAGCAATCTTGAGAAAGAACAAACTGGAGGCATCATGCTCCTTGACTTCAAACTATACTACAAAGCTATAGTAATCAAAACAATATAATACTGGCATAAAAAAGACACACAGATCAATGGAACAGAAAAGAGCGCCCAGAAATAAACCCATGCATATGTGGTCAATTAATGTATGACAAAGGAGCCAATATGCAATGGGGGAAGGGCAGTTTCTTCAATAAATGGTGTTGGTAAAACTGAAAAGCCACATGCAAAAGAATGAACTTCAAACACTATCTTACACCACACAAAAAAATCAACTCAAAATGGATTAAAGACTTCAACAAAGGACCTGAAACCATAAAACTCCTAGAAGAAAACATAGGCAGTGAGGTCCTTGACATAGGTCTTGGTGATGATTTTTTAAATCTGACACCAAAAGCAAAAGCAACAAGAGCAAAAATAAACAAGTGGGACTACATCAAACTAGAAATCTGCAGAGCAAAGGAAACCATCAACAAAGTAAAAAGGCAACCTAGTGAATGGGAGGAAATATTTACATGATATATTGGATAAGGGGTTAATATCCAAAATATATAAAGAACTCATACAACTCAATAGCCATCGCCCCTCCCCCCCCAAACAACAAGAAAAACCCACACAACAATCCAACAAAAAATGGGAAGACGCTCTGAGTTGACACTTTCCTAAAAGAGACATACAGATGGCCAAAAGGTACAAAAAGACGCTCAATATCACTAATCATCAGGGAAATGCAAATAAAATCCACAATGAGATATAACCTCCCACCTGTCAGAACGGCTATTATCAAAAACACAAGTAACAAGTACTGGTGAGGATGTGGGGAAAAGGGAACTCTTGTGCATTGTTGGTGGGATTGCAGATTGGTGCAGCCACTATGGAAAACAGTATGGAGGTTCCTCAAAAAATTAAAAATAGAACTACCTTATGACCCAGCAATTTCATTTGTGGGTATTTTTTCGAAGAAAATGAAAACACTAACTCAGAAAAAGATATCTGCACTCCCATGTTCACTGCAGCAATAGCCAAGATATGGAAACACACACACACACACACACACACACACACACACTACGGAATATTACTCAGCCATAAAAAAGAATGACGTCTTGCCATTTGCAACAGCATAGATGGACCTCAAGAGCATTATGGTAAGTGAAACAGGTCAGGCAGAGAAAGACAAATACTATATGATCTTTCTTATATGTGGAATTAAAACAAAACAAAACAGAAAACAAAACAAAAACAAAATAATCCATACAACGGTCTGCATGATCTGGCCAATGCTCACTTCTCCACCCTTTTCCTCTAGCCACGCTTCCTCCTGCTACCTGGGTTCTACCCACACAGGGTCTTCCTTCTATTCCTCTACCTGGTCAAGGTCTTTCAAACACCTCAGGATATTTGTGCCTACTGTTCCCTTCTGCCTAGAATGCTCTGATTTCTAATTTCTCCTTCGATACTTCCGTCCCATCATTTCATTTTGAGAGTCTTCCCTGACCACTCTGGCCAACACCGCCCCAACCCCTGTGGCAGAGGCTACTGGCCATCCACAAAAAAAATCTTCTTGAGCACACGGCTGCACTACACTTCCCAGCCTCCCCTACACTTATGTAGGTCACATGACTTAAGTTTTAGTCAGTGGAATATGAATCAAACTTTCTATGTCATGGCCAGGCCCGGCACACAAAATACCTCCCAAGTCCTTTCTGTCTGTTGGATGCAGCAAACAACTAGGCCCTCGGAGACAGAGGAGACACAAGATGGTAGGAGCCTGGCACCTGGGGAGGCGCCATGCCACTAACTTGAATACCTACTCTGGAGTGTTACATAAAAAAGAGCCTTGACAGTCTTTAGGCTACCGCCGAGTTTGGGGATCTACCTGTTATCTGTTTGGCCTTCTTGAATTACTACATCCCACCCAACAAATAGGCATTCTCTATTACATTATCCTGTCTTATTTTCTTTTTAACAGGTAATGTACTCGTAATTTCGATTCATTTGGTTAATTTTACTGTATCACTTGAAGCTCTCGGAAGGCGCATGTGTCTTATCATCGGTGGCTAGCACGGATCATTATTTACTCAGTGAAGGTGGTCTGAGAACCAAAATTCAAAAATACTACTGAAAACAATTCAGGAGAAAAACAAGCAGAAAGTTTTCTTCAGGAAATACTAGTGACTCAAACTATGAAGCTACTCAAATTTATGCATAAGAAGAAATAAGCAAAATAAAACTATACTCTGTCCATTTTTCATTTCTGATTGAACCAAAGGTAATCACACTGTTTCTCCAAATGCTGTTAGTGGAAAATGAATTGGTAAAACTATATTGAAGGCATTTTGGCAAAAGCTATCAAAATTACAAATCACTTTACTCTTTCACCCAGCAATTTCACTCTAGGGGTTTATATCACAAATCGCATGTGTGTGGAATGACGTATGTATAGGGTGGATTATTTATTACAGCATCATTTGTAGTAGTAAGACAAGACTGAAAATAAGCTAAATGTCCATTAGTAGGGGACTACATAAATGACTTATGGAATTGCTAAACAATGGAATACTGTGCAACTGTAAAAAAGGCAGCAGCAGCAGCTACCTATGTACTCATATAAAAATAGCTCCGAAATATATATTAAACGAATATGTAAAACAGTGTGTATGGTATACAAAGGATAGGTGAAAATACATATATTTGCATGTGCATAAATATCTCAAAAAGAATACAAAAATGTAACATTAATTAGAAACTGGGTGTCTAGAGGACATAAAAGGGAAGACCTCATTGAACCTCCTTTTATATTTACTTATTTTTTAACCATGTGATTATATCAAATATTCAGAAATCATATTAAAAAGGATTGAGGCAAATAAAGCAAAATATTCACTTCTGGTGGGAGGTCCAAGTGCCTTACGTTACCCTTGGTATGTTCTCCTGTGCTTGTAGTGTTTAATATATTTGGAGGGAGGAGGCTAGCCTTAAGAACTAGGGGGTCCTCTGGCAGTGGTATGTGTTAATACCTGAAGTATTAACAGCAGTTACCAAAGCAAAGAGGGAAGAGAAGAGTGTGTTCCAGGCTGAGCACAGTGAAGGTGAGAAATGTGAAAGAGAACATAGTATATTCAAAAAAGAAAAAATCCATAAAGACCACAGTGAATGAAGAGGACAATGGCCTGGGTGGGAGCCAGACCACAGAAATTGCTGTACCCTTTCTAAGAAGTCTAAACTTTTTTAAGTATAAGAGAAAGCCAGGGCTGGCCAAGTGGCGCTTTGGTTAAGAGCTGGCTTGGGACACCAGCTCTGAGCAGCAGGGCCCTGGTTTGGATCCCACATGGGGGGACCAGTGACGCTGCGCCCTCTACAGCTGAGATGCTGAACAACAGCTCGACCTGGAGCTGGGCTGCCGTGAGTCGCCGGCGACAGCGTGGGCTGCCGTGAGTCGCCGGCGACAGCGTAGGCTGCAGTCCCTGTTGCAGTGGGCTGCCATGAGCTACAGTGAGTGGCCGGAAGCCAGTGTAAGCGGCCGTGAGCCACTGTGAGTGGCCATCCAGAGGCCGGCAAGTGATCTGCCTCACCCGGGAAGAGTGCAATGATAATACCAATATGGGCCAGTGAAGCGACGTCCTCCACAACTAGACTGAAGAACAAAAGGACAGCAACTTGTTTGTTCCCCTCCCCCGAATTCCCCAATAAAATCTTAAAAAAAAGAGAGAAAGCCAAAAACTGGTTTAAAGTAAGGAAAAGAGCCAGATCAGACTGCTTTACAAATAAACATTCACTTGGCTGCAGAGGAGAGAATGTTGACTGGTGAACAAAACTGGACACTGGAAGACCAGTCAGAATATTCTTTACAATAAGAGAGGCTAGATATGACATAGCAAGGGGTGAAGGGAAGTGGAAATAATAAAAATATATTTATGATATTAAGAATCCACACAATTTACCATTTGATTCAATGTGGAGGATGCAGGAAAGGACAGTCAAGGATTAACGCCCTCTCTCCTCAAGCAAGGTGTGACTTGAGCAAGTCGGTCAATTTAAGGCCATTTGTACAAAAAATAAAAGCAGAAAAGCTGTGGTGGAGGTGAAAATGATGACATCAGTTTATGTGATGCATTTGCAGTGTTTGTCACGTTGTGGAGACTTTCAAAGTGACATTTATAGTAAACGATTAGAAATAAATCCCCGGGGCTCGGGAGTGAAGTCCAGGTCAGAATCGAGGACATACATCATGATACATCTGCAGGCCTTGTAACAGCAGGTGAGCTCAGCCAGGAAATGTGTCAGGTGAGAGAGAAAGGCCACAGGGCACCGCAAGAGGGACACCCATGTTTCCAGGGCAGTAGAAAAGAATCCCCAAAAGAAGACAGTTAACAAAAGGCCAGAGAAGTGGAGAGAATTAGGGCAGCGTCCTGTCCAGGAAACCAGGAGAGCAAGCGTGGGGAGCTGGGAGATGCCGGCACTGTCTGTGTAGCCGAGGAATGAGAGAGAGAAGCAACAGTGTCTGCTCGACTCCTCAGTAACCATCCCTGGTGATGCTGCGCGGGTTCCCTGGAGTTGGGAGGCAGCCCAACTAGACCAGGCTAGAGAGTTCTAGCCTAGTCTAGTCTAGTCTAGAGCCCAGACAGCAGAAATACAGGGCAAGCGAGACATGGGCCAGGGGCCAGGAGAAGGTGGTGCATAAGACGGGAGAGACCGGGGGGGGGGGGGTGTCCAGCGGCCGACAGAGACGGGAGGGAGGAAGGGCGAGGAGAGGCTGCCGGCACCGGGAGCAGAGGCTGAGCAAAGGCCTAGGTCCTCAGGGGCAGGATGGAAGCACTGCCTCTAATGAACAAGGGGCGGCAAGGGAGAAGTGGACAAGCAGACACGGAGGCTGGACAGGATCGTCCTGCTGGGAACTCCTCTTTCCCCAGCAAGCAGTGAGGACAGAGAAGGGGCGGCAGGCCCACGGTGGCCAGGAAAAGTCTGCAACAACTACGAAAGAGAATGGGGGAGACAGCAGATGCCTTGAGAAACCTGTGCGATCCCCAGGAGAGGCTGGTGAATACTAATAATTAACAGTGGTAACAGTGTTATCTCGTGTGTGTGCTCTTCCCCAGTGGCATTCAGAAGCCCTGGTCACAATGGGGAGTGACAGTCAACAACCTCAGTTTTACTTCAAATAACACAATGGCCTCTCATTATAAAGTACCATAAAAGCAGTGCTCGGGATGAGTTAACTTACTACTTTACATAGAGTATTTAATGAATAATGTTACCACCACCATCTGCTTCACCCCAGTTTATTAAAATTAGTTAATCAGATCCTCTTCTTTAACAGGTTTAAAAAACTAAAAGAAACCCATCCCGTCCCCTACCCACCCCACCCCACCCCCAAAAAATAATACAGAACAACATGAGGTTAAAATCAAACCACGAACTGATTCAGAATCTAGGCCTGTCGGTGCTGAACGCTCCTGGGTGGCAGCAGGACACAGTAGATAAGGTCGCCACCCAGGGAAAGTTACTTAGCCAGGACCTCTCTGTTCCCAAAGTAAAATGAAAACCCAAACAGTGTAAAGCTCAAAATGTTGCTGTAGTAAATGAGATGAACATAGAGGGGAGGAAAAAACATTTTGCAGCAATGGCTGGTGTGCACCCAATAAATGTTAACGATTTCTGAATGGGGAAATTACAAGAATGTGTTTCTTTAGTTATAAATAAGTCATAATTTCTTATAAATGAGGAAGCTTAGCGCCTTTAGGGTAAATGACACAATCCCTCTGAAGGCGTCTGGCAGCAAACACCGAGCGTGACGCTGAGCATGGCGGGGCTGTGGGCAGGTTCCTACCTGGGGACTGTGCGTCTCGCAGTCCATGGCCTGGACGGCAGCTGTGAAGTGCCCGCCGCTGTGCCGGTGCTGGTGCGTTGGGTCCGACCTGGCTCTCCCACTGTTGCTCGTGCCCGACGACCCACCTTAAGTATCGCAACCCAAAATAACTTGTGAGTTTAAAGTTCATTTCAGTCAAGTTTATATTCTAAAATATAACAGTAAAACTGAAAGTATGTCACACACACAAAAACTGCAGTAACAGAAAGTCACCTGATTCCCTCAATTTTTTCCACTGAACTAAAATATGATCACGTTTGGTTTTGCCAGGGGAAAATGCAAGCATGTGGACAAAAATTTCCATTTCCAAAACAATTACAAATTTGGGTTAACAAAGTTTTGTTTCCAGCTACCAAGCAGAACTTATTACATGCATAATTAAGTACTGAGGCTTTGGAGAAAGTGAATTTTTTACTTCACTACAAAGACTAGATTAGGTAAAATAATCCCTCACCACCCCATTAACAACTTATAAAAACCACTTGAAAATAACCCCCCCTCTGAGGAAAGCAGCAAACATTCCGAAGCCTAATCAAGCGGCACAAGGACAGACCTGAGCTTGACGACGTGCTCGAGGTGGTGCCCGAGGACTGTGACTGCTCCATCGCGGGGCTCGTGGACACACTATTACTTGTATTTGTACCTTCATCGGCTGTTTTCTTGAAAAAACTGTGCTGCAGGGCATAGTAAGGTTGAATTCGCGTTTTGGGGTCATAATCAAGCATCCTTAAAATGAGGTCTTTGAACTTCAAGTAGTCGGCTACCGTATGACCCGATTCCCCAGCACGACGCCCACCAGGCCCTCCTGTTTCTACTCCAAGAATACTGTGAAGTTTACGGGTTCCTGGTGGTTTATACTCCTAAAGAGAAAAAAGAGAAAAAGGCTTTCTCTGAATTTGATAGGATATGCAAGTCTCCATGACTTCAAATATGCTGAAATATATGACATGGTTAGGCATTTATTAAAAAGAACACTTTATAGTTAGATTTCTAGTGATTTTCACACATTACTATTCTGAAGGCACTGTACTTAGGAATTCAAAATAATCTTGAGACCACAAATGACTATAAAGATCATGTGGCCCTGGGGTCAGCAAACTATCACTTGGCCCAGGGCCTGTTTCTGTACAGCCTCAGCTATGAACAGCTTTTACATTTGTAAAGGTTGCAAAGACAGACAAAACCAAATTAAGAATACATGCGAGAAGCCCACAAAGCGTAAACCTTCACTCGCTGGTCCAATGCACCTGAGAAGGTGGCTACACTTCCTGTGGTGAACCCTCCAAGTATGCTCCACGTAAAGAATCATGGTCTAACCTATGTGCCATGTTTAAAGACATTAAAAGCAAATTTTATCTATGCCTTCCTTTAGAAAATACGTTGAATAATAAATTACCTTAACATGTGTTGAGGTTTTCTGAAAACTCATTTTTTAATAGATAAAATAAGCCTTAAAATCTCTATGAATATTGAATTTATTCAGAATAACATCACTGGATTTTTGCTTCTGCAATAGTTACAATGTAAAAATTTGCAAAAGACTACTGCTCTCACTCTAAAAGCAAGGACAAGCCTGGCAGACAAGCCATAAAATCACTGCTTTAAACAAAATAAAAACCCATCCGAGAGCAGAGGACTAAAGACACCAGAATTAAGTAAATTCTAGAAAGTGAGAAGCATTTTCTCCTTTTGGGAGGAGGAGCAAATGCCATGGATCTGGGTAAGGAGAGTCCAGCTCTACTCGGAACCAACTGCTAGCGGCTACATGTGGGTAGGCTAGAGGATGGGGACAGCCCAGACAGGATCACACAAAGCCCAGGTTCAGCTAAACTACAAACAAGGTTGAGTCAGTCCCCCAACTAGTGGTTGACAGAGAAGGAGGCATGACTAAGATTTTCATCCATCTCAACTGTTCTTAAACACAGAACGTCTGGTATACATTTAAAAACTGCAGACACGAGCCCACCCCACCCCCTGAAAAAAGGGTCCATAAAGTAGTTAAACAAAAAGAAAGAAAGAAAATGACCCACATAAATAAGTGACCCAGATGTTTGAATTGGCAGGCAGTCATTTTAAAATAAGTATGATACACACGTTAAAGAATTTAGTTCAGGAGTGGACAGCATGTGTGAATATATGGGGGATTTCGGGAGAGAAAAAGAAAACTATTTTTTAAAAAGGATAAATGGAAATGTGGAAGTACTAGAACAAAACATTCCAATATCAGAAATGAAAAATCCATTTAACTGTTTTAACAGATGAATGGATTCAGCTGGGAAAAAAAAAAAGAACTAAAAGACGGGGCAAAGAAATGATCCAAACTAAGACACAAAAATGAAACAGAATGAATAAACCAGAGATCCCTGAGGTAATATTCAGCACTGTAACATACACATATCTGGGGACTCAGAGAAGAACAAAGACTTACGCAGAACAAATATTTGAAAAACAAGTCTGAGGATTTTAAAAATTAATGAAAGAGATCAACCCACAAATCCAAGAAACTCAGCAAACTGAGGAAAATAAACACACACAAAAAATTATGCCTAGAAACATAACAGTTAAACTACTGAAAAATCAAAACATAAAGAGAAAACATGAAATCAGCCAAAGGGAAGAAGAAACATTATATGCAGGGAACAATTCTTAGAAAAACCACAGACTTCTCTTCAGAAACAATGTAAAACTGAAAACAATGTCATTAACATCCTTAAATAATGTCATAATATCTTTTTATATTTTGCTAAAATGTCAACCTAGAATTTTATACGCATGAAAATTTCCATCCCCCCAAAAAAAATCTTCCCCAAAATAAAGGTGAATAAAGGTGAAATATTTTCAGATAAATAACTGCTGAGAGAATCCATCAGCAGAAGTTATTCACTATAAAATAAAAACCTGAAGTTCTTCAGGCTGAATGAACATGATATCAGATGGAAGCCAGGAATTGCAGAAAGGAATAAAGAACTATATGGGTAAATAGAAAAGACCTTTTAATTAGCTTTATTTTTATGTGTCTTAAAATCTCTCAAAGTCATTTTTTATTTAAGCAGTGGATGATGTAGGCAGAAACGACTGTGGCAACTACACAAGAGATGGAAGTGGTTAGGTAAAAGCACATGGTTATCATGTGTACCAAGTGATATAACATTATGTGAGGGTCAACTGACAAGTTAAAGATGCACATAATAAAAGCAATACTAAAAATTACACACAAAGGAATAACTAAAAAGTCAATAGAGGAGATGAAATAAAATACTTAAAAGTACTTAATTATCTCAAAAGAAGGCAGGAAAGAAGGAAGGGGAAACAAAGAACTGATAGGACAAATAGATCACAAGACAGTCTAAAACCCAAACCTCTGAATAACTTAATGGGCTAAAAACATTCATTGTGAAAGAAAGAGACTTATCATGCTAGGTTAAAAGACATGACAAGTGTATGCTGTATACAAAAGTCATACTTTATATATAAAAGTATGAGCAGGTTTAAAGTAAAAGAGTAGAAAAAATACATACTATGAAAAATTTAAGAATAAGAAAGGTGGTATAGCTATAGTAATATCAGACAAAGTAAACTTAAAGACAAAAATAATATTGTTGGAGATAAAGAGGGACATTTTGGGAGGAGGGTGGTAGATGAGGGTAAACAGGGTCAAATATATGGTGATGGAAGGAGAGCTGACTCTGGGTGCTGAACACACAACGTGATATATAGATGATGGATTACAGGATTGTACACTTCAAACCTATGTAATTTTACTAACCATTGTCACCCAACAAATTTTAATTTAAAAAAAAGAGGGACATTTCATGATGAATGAGTGAATTTATCACGAAGTAATACTACTAAATGGGTCTACACCTATTAAGAGAGCTTCAAAGAAACATAAAGCAACTAAAGGGAGATTAAGACAAATCCAAAATTATCACTGAAGATTAACACTCCTCTGTTATTGATACAAAAAGTATACATCGACACACACAGTGAGGGATGTAAAAGATGTGAAGAAAAATATCAAACAGCCTGACATATATTGACATTTGTAGACCACTACACCAAATGAATATAAAATACAATTCTTTTCAAGTGCACATGGAACATTCACCAAGGTCATAAAACAAGTCACAATGAATTTTAAAGGAGTGAAATCATATTTTCTGAACAGAATGCTACTGAATTTAGAAATCAGTAACACTAAGATATCTAGAAAATCCTCATATATTTTGAAATTATATAACTCTAAATAACAATGGGTCAATAAAGAAATCACAGGGAAATTAGAAACATTTCAAAAAGAATGATAGTTAAAACAATATATCAAAAGTTACAGGATGCAGCTAAAGCAGTGCTTGGAGGAAAATTTATACCATTCAATGTTCTAAGAGAAGGAAGTTTTAAATAAATGATCTAAGCTTCCACTTTCAGAAGCTAGCAAAACCAAACTGAATCTAAAGTTAGAAGGAAGTAACAAAGAGCAAACATCAATGAAACAAAATCTAGATTAAGAATAGGGGAACAAAAAGATCAACAAAACCAAAAGCTGGTTGTTTGAAAAGGTTAATAAGTTTGATAAACCCCTAGCAAGAGTAACAGGGAGAAAAGGAGAAAACACAAATGACTGATATCAGAAATAAAAGAGAGGCTGTCACTACAGATCCTCCAGAAATTTTTAAAAAATGAAATATTATAAGTTTATGCTAACAAACCCAACAACAGAGATGCAAAAGACAAATGTCTTAAAATACATAGCTTACCAAAATTCATTAAAAACAACAAAAAAAAACTCTCAAAACACTACACATAGAAAACTACCTCTTCAACCTGATAGAGGGCCACAAAAAATATGCAACTAATATTATATTTAATGTTGAATAACTATATGCCTTTCCCATAAGACTGGGAACAACGAAAGACATCTGCTATCACCATTACTATTCAGTATATGGAGTTCCTAGTCAGTATAATAAAATAAGAAAAAGAAAGGCATAAAGATTGAAAAAATAAAACTGTTTATGCGTAGAGAACATGATTGCTTAAGTAGAAAACCCTACAGAATCTGAAACAAAAGAAGTAGAACGAATAGGTGAATTTAGCAAGGTCTCAGGGTAACTATGTATTAGCAATGAAAAATGAGAAAACAGCATTTTGAAAAATGACAAATGGCATCAAAACACCATTAAAAGCTTAGGAATAAATTGAACAAACTATGAATGAAACTTCTGCACTAAACACCACAAACGCTGCTGAGAGAAATTAAAGAGCTAAATACAAAAATAGGTAAACCATGTTCAGAGCTTGGAAGGCTCAATACTGTTAAGATGACCATTCTCCTGAAGGGAATCTCAATGCAATCCAAATAAAAAATTCCAGCAGGATTTTTTGTAGAAATTTATAAGCTGATTCTAAAATTTATATGTAAATAGAAGAATCTAGACAATAGAAAAAAATTTTTGAAACAGAAGCAAAAAGCTGGTGGATTTACACTACAGTTAACCCTTGAACAATACAAGTTTGAACTGTGTGGGTCCACTTATTTGTGGATTCTTTTCAATAACTATATTGAAAAATTTTCTGAAGATATGCGACAATTTGAAAAATCTCACATATGAACCATGTAGCCTGAAAGTATCAAAAAAATTCAGAAAATGTGAGGTATGTTATGAATGCATAAAATATATGTAGATACTAGTCTGTCTTATCATCTACTACTATAAAATAAACACAAATCTATTATAAAAAGGTAAAATGTATCAAAACTTAAACTCACAAACACAGACCACACAGGACAGACACCATTCACAGTTGAGAGAAATGTAAACAAGCATGAAGACGCAGTATTAACTCTTAACTGCGTAAATGAACTGGAGTGCGCATTGTGCTCCTGTGATACTCTCATGGCCACCTCCTGTTGCTACCACGGTGAGCTCGTGTTGCAAGTGTCCAGCTGAAAATGCCATGTGTCTCCACGTGAGCAGTTCATCTCTCCAGGAAACTGCGTATTGCAGTAAAAAGGGATCTCTCGCAATTCTCATACATTTTTCTTCGTGTTTAGTACAATAGTGTAAACCCTGAATAACACACCATGGAACCTATACGAAATGCCACTAGTGATGCTGAAGTGCTCCCAAGAAACAGAGAAAAGCCATGCATTACACAAAAAGGATGAATTGCTTGGTATATAGCACAGGTTGAGGTCTGCAGCTGCAGGTGCCCACCATTCCAAGACAAATAAATACATCATATGGACCATCGTACAAACAAGAAAATCTCTGAAACTGTCACTGCAGCTATGTCAGCAGGTGCAAAAACCTTGCACTTTCTGCAAAATACCTTTTAATCTCATATTCAAAATGTAGCTTTTATGTCGGGGCAAGATTGCTACAAGAAAGGCCTACCTATACTCTAACATGATTCAACTAAAAGCAAAGTCACATGGCAACTTAAAGCAAAACGGTGAAGGATCTAAAGCTGGAGAAGTTAATGCCAGCAAAGGATGGCCTGATCATTTCAGAAAGAGGTTTGGCTTTAAAAAAAGTGAAGATAACAAGAGAAGCAGCTTCTGCCGACCAAGAGGCAGCAGACAGTTCCCAGGAGCCAATAAGAAATTCACTGAGGAGAAAGGATAGCTGCCTAAAGACATTTTTAATGCAGGTGACAGTGCTGTATTCGGGGGGGGGGGGGGGGGGGGGGGGATATCACAAAGGACATTTATTAGTAAGAAAGAGAGGGGAGTACTGGGATTTATGGAGCAAGACACAGGCTAACTCTACTGTTTTGTGCAAACGCAGTTGGGTTATGGTCAGGACTGCCCTCATCTGTAAGCTGCTCAACCCCGAGCCTTGAAGGGGAAAGACAGCACCAACCGCCAGTCTTCTGGTTGGATAGAAGGTCTAGACAACGAGAACTCTTTTTCTGGATTGGGTCCATCAATGTTTTGTCCCTGAGGTCAGGAGGTACCTGTCCAGTTCAAGTTCTTTTGATACTAGACAATGCCCCTGGCCACCCAGAACCCCGAGTTCAACATCAAAGGCACTGAAGTGGTCTGCTTGTCCCCAAACACATCTCTAATTCAGACTCTAGATCTGAGGTCATAAGGACCTTTAAGGCTCATTACACACGGTACTTTATGGAAAGGATTGTCAGCACTATGGAAGAGAACCCTGACAGAGAGACCACTGTGCAAGTCTGGAAGGATTACATCAGTGAAGATGCCACTGTTGTTCCAGGAAAGGCTGTGAAAGCAATCAAGCCCGGAACAATAAATTCCTGCTACAGAAACCCATGCCCAGATGCTGTGCATGGCTTCACAGGATTTACAACACAGCCAATCAAAAAACAAACAAACAAAAAAACAAACCAACATGAGATTGTGGATACAGCAAAAAAAGCTGGGGTGGGGGGTGGGGGGCACTGGGTAAAGGGTTTCAAGATATGGATCTTGGAGAAATTCAAGAGCTAACAGACACACCAGGGGAGTTAACAGAGGACGGCTTGATGGAGATGAGCGCTTCCAAACAAGGGCCAGACGAGGAGGACGATGCAGACGCAGCAGTGTCAGAAAACACACTGCCATTAGACACTCTGGCAGAAGGGTTGATTACTCAGGGCTGCTTTTGACGTCTTTTATGACATGGCCACTTCTACGATATGGGCACTGAAACTAAAACAAATGGTGAAGAAGGATTGGTACCACATAGAAACATTTTGAGAGAAATGAAAAGCACAAAGCCAGGCAGAAATGTCGATGGATTTCCATCAGGTGACCCGCGCGCGCCTGCCGCTCCTGCCTCCCCGTCCACGCCCTCCACCTCTCCCGCCTCTGCCTCCCGAGACGGTGAGACCACGCCCCCTCTTCTTCCTCCTCAGCTAGGCCTCCTCAACGTGAAGACCTTGATGATTATCCGCTTCCGCTTTACAAACAGTAAATAATCACCACGCCATACAGTTAGCCAACTTATCTGTTGTGTATGAGTGAGTGTCTTCATGTGAAAATCTAATAACTACAGCAAGAACTCTGAGACATTTTTGTGTCATCATCATTGTCACAAAGCAGTCATTGTGTAGAACATCACATGCGAGACTTGTATGGAAGCAGATAGTCTATCCTCACACAGGCAGAAGGTGAGTGCTATTTCATATAAAATAATGTATTCGTTTTCTTACTGTTTTATAACTTGCTTTCAAGGAATTGCATTACAATACGGTATGCCTCCCTCTCTCATAATTGGAGAACCTGCATATCAGCTTATCATCACAGGTAAGTGGTTTTTTTGTAAATGTAACAGTGTTTCCAATACTGTATTATAAATACGACAATAATACTGTATGTCATATAAATTGCATAATAATTCATTCATTAGTGTATAGGCTAGGCTACCATGAAGCAATCATATTGTTGCTTCCTCATTATCAATAAATATAAATTTCTTTGTCACATTATCTTTTCATTTTTGACGTCTAGTGTTAATAACATGCCTAACATCTACAGTGTTTTGTAGCATATAAAACAATATTGGTGTAGATACTGACACACGATTCACCTTATAAAAAGATGATGTAAGCTTATAAAATCAATACAGTATAGTACTGTAAATGTATTTTTTCTTCCTTATGATTTCCTTAACATTTTCTTTCCCGTAGCTAACTGTATTATAATACAGTATATAATGCATATAACATATAAAATATATTAATTGACCTATATGTAAGGCTTCCGGTCACCAGGAAGCTACTGAAGTTTTGGGGAGTCAAAAGTTATATGCGGATTTTCAACAACACAGGGGTCAGAACCCCTAACCCCTGCACTGTTCAAGGTTCAACTATACTTAAATTCGTGATTTACCATAAAGCTATAGAAATCAGCACTGCGGTATTGATTTAAGGATAGACAGAGCATTGGAACAGAACAGAATCCAAATATGGACCCGCACAGAAAAGATAGTTTTGTTTTGGACAATAGTGCAAAGTCAAATCAACAGAGAAAGACAACTGTTTTCAACAAATGCTGCTACTAGGTAAGCATGTGGAGAAAATGAACTTCAACTCCTATACCTCATTCCATATTCTAACATTCATTCAAGATCCACAGAACTCTAACCATAAAAGAATCAGAAAACTTTTAGAAGAAAACACAGGAGAATCTCTCCACAAACTTGAGGAAGGCAAACATTTCTTGAAACACAAAAACTACTATTCATTAAAAAAAGTTGACAAATTTGATTTCGTTAATATTAAAATTTTCTGTTTATGAAAAGATACCACTAAGAAATAGGCAAGCCACAGTCTGGGAAAAACATATTGGTACATATGTGACAAAGGACTTAAAGAACTCCTACAACTCAATAATTAAACAACCCAATAACAAAGGGGAACAGACTGCAAAGACTGCCGTAAAAGAAGAGGTATGAATGGTCAGTAAGCACATGGAAGGGTGATCGGTATCATGAGCCACAGGGAAATGCAAATGAAAACCACCACATAGCCATCAGAATGGCTAAAATCAAAAAGACCAACCATATCAGATAGAGAGGATATCATACAACTGGAACCCTCCCATACTATGGGCACGTAAAATGATAGCACTCTGGAGAACTACTTGGTATTTTCTTACAAAGGCAAACACACATAACCTGGCAATAATTCTACGTTAGGTTGAGACCACAGAGAAATGAGAACATGTATGTACAGAAGATTTATGCAACAATGTTCCCAGTTGCCTTATTCATAATAGTCCCAAACTGAAAACAACCCAATCATCCACTGACTGGTAAATACAGATGAGTTATAGTACTTTCATTCAATGGAATACTATGAAGCAGTGATAACTTCAGAGATACTCAAGAATATAAATGAATCTCTAAAAGCAAAACGTTTGTTAAGAGAAAGAAACAAAATCAATACTATAGAATTCCATTTATATGAATTTTGCCTATGAAAAGGCAAAACTAACCTATGATGCTAGAAATCAGAAAGCAGGGATGAGATGACAAAAAAGGGTCATGAGAGAACTTTGGGGGCGGTGGAAATATATCTTATTTTAGGTAGCAGATACACTGTAAAATAAAGATTAAAACTGAAACAAAAACTTTAAATACACATATCTTGTTATATATGAATTATACTTCAACAAAAGAGCACCATTTATAGTCTTAATTCTTTATCCCCCTTCCTCACCAAAGGAAAAAAATATAGTAGATATGAATTTCATCACCAGGAAGCAAAAATGGGCTCTTGAAACATAAAATGAAAAATTAAAAGTAAAATCACTAAGAAAGTAAATCACACAGATACCCAGTGGTAGTACATGCGTATCTATTTATACTTATGGTTAAAATCTCTAGTGCATTCTTCATAATGTAGTCATTTGGCTGTGGATTTGTGGGGTTTAGTTTGCAAATTTTATTTGTTTAAGGAGAAACAGTTATTTTATACTTTAAAAAATTAAGTTCCTTAAGTCAGTTGCTAATTGTGGCTAAGGGAAATCTCATAATATCTATAGTTAATTAATGTGTATTAAATGTAGATTAATACACTTTTAATTTTAAGAAGGGAAAAGATTTATCTACTCTTTTCTCAAATGCCTCCCCAGAAATAATTAAAAATAATAGTAATGATTATAAGCTTGAATTGGAAGAAATGACAGGTATATAGCACATAGTGGCATAACTGGTTTTATAAAGCAGAGATTTGGGGAATGGGATGGGATGAACATTTTATTTTAAAAAAAGAAAAAAACTAGCGTAAGAAAAGAAAAACAACTTCAAAATGGAGGAAGAAGCAGCAGCCTGTACTACGTAGAGATAAAACATAAAGGAGGTGTCATGTGCTCCATGCTAATTCAAACTAACCGGTAGGAGCTATCTTGAATGCTGGTGAAGCTAAGGACTCCCCAGGCTGTGTTTTGGTTCAGTGGGAAAAGGGCCGTGATTGATAAGCTATGGGAAGAAAGGCAAAAGGACTCAGGTCTGCTTCGTGCTCTCCATCCCTTTCTAGTAGGGAGTAGGCAAAATTTTGCATTGCCTGGAACTTTATAGAGAACAAGGCAGAATGCAATTCGCCACAAGTCAGTTCTGAAAAATACAATTACATATACAGTATATTTTTAATTATTCTAGAGGAAATCATTTGGTATTAAAAGTTAAGTCTCCAGGGCCGGCCGAGTGGCGCAATGGTTAAGAACTGGCTTGAGACGCCAGAGGGCCCCGGTTTGGATCCCACATGTGAGGGCCAGTGACACTGCCCTCCACAGCTAAGATGCTGAACAACAGTTCAACCTGGAGCTGGGCTGCCGTGAGTCGCCGGCGACGGCGTAGGCTGCAGCCCCTGTGGCAGTGGGTTGCCATGTAGCCAGCAGCCAGCGTGAGCGGCCAGCAGCCGCAGTGAGCGGCCGTCCAGAAGCCGGCGACTGATCTGCCTCGCCCGGGAGGAGCGCAATGATGGTGCCAACTTGGGCCAGTGAAGCAACGTCCTCCACAACTAGACTGAAGAACAAAAGGACAGCAACTTGTCTGTTCCCCTTCCCCCAATTCCCCAGCACTGTTCCGATCCCCCCAATTCCCCAATAAAAATCTTTAAAAAAAAAAAAAAGTTAAGTCTCCATAGCTATATGAAGATAACTTAAAGCAAACAATAATCTTCAGTTCACTGGAAATGACACCTGGTGGCAGCATCACTAAAATGCAAGGGCAAAATAAAAAGGGGGCAAAACTAAAAATCTCTTAAATGGTAAAAACGCAAAAGTACAATCACATGGTATCTGTTATATACATGTCATATACAATCACATATTTATGCATTAGATTCATTGTACACTAAAACAAACTAATACAAAATACATGATTATTTTCAGATTTATAAAACAAAAGGGTAAATCAAGATACAAAACTGCCACTTCTCTATGAAACTGACATAGTTTAGGCATCCGAAAAACAGTTCTCAGATAAAAGAAAATCACTAAAACAAGCCTAATGTTTTAAAAACCTCACTTTTAAAGATTTTAGAGGTGTGAAATTCCTGCTAACCATATCATCAAGCTAGGAATATAAAATCGATCAAAGGACCATCTAGTCAGTTCATATTCTTGTCACATGTTGCTTAAGTCAAAAATCTTTTTCTTCCATCTGAACTAAAAAAAAGCCATTTATTGCAATTATGACTTCTGTTCACAGCTGCAGTATTGTTAACTGTGAATTCACTATATATGCAAGTTGTGAGAAACAAAGGTCAAACCGACTGATCCCACTGCTGAAACAAGGCTCGGTGATTTGATCAGCTGTCTCAAAAGGCAGACATACAGTTTTCATAATGTAGCCTGAGAGAGAACTCTGACCATTAAGCAAACACTGGTCCATACAGATAGATCAGGTCAAACTATGTCCTGCTTTTGAAGAAAATATATACATCCCTAAGTTATTACTGAAACTGTTAACTCTAACATTGATTTCAAGTAAATATGAAATGAACTATAAAAAAGACAGCTCTAGTGAAAGAAATAATAAAGGCTCAAAATAAACATTTCCCTATTTTACCCGTTTTCCATCTTTGGTCTTCTTTAAGTTCCAAGTGCCATCTGGCAACTTCTCAAAGAACTTTCTTGCTTTTGGTGCCTGGTCAAGAATATGAGCAGGTGGAATACCCAGAACTTCCACTATTTTATTCATCTGATCTACCTGTATAGGAATAAAGACAAAAACATGTAATCTCACTGTATTTCTGAAACTGATGTTGAAAAAGATTGTATGTCAACTATAATTATATATACATTTAGTCTCGGGACATGGAATAGAGAGGGGGAATGGAACCAATGGAATTGTAATAGATAAGCATGATATCGGGGGTGGGAGGGCAGTACATGGGGGGAGGGGGGTTGTTATTCTGTGAGGGTGAAAAGGATAACTATTGCATTGTTCTGTACACCTGAAACTAACAATAAAACAAACAAACAAACAAACAAACAAAACCATGTAATCTCTACTGTCGTCCATCTTACTTCTGCTCATAAATTTGCTCATTCATTCCTTCATTCATTCATAAGTTATAAGTAAACTTAGTATCTCCTGTGTGTCAGGCACTGAGTACACAATAATGAACAAAAGAGATAGTCCCTGCCCTCTTGAGAGCCCAACATCTCAGAGGGGAGGGCAGACAATTAAATAAACACATAAATCTGTGGTGTGTCAGGTAGTCATGGAGACAAAGGAGATAAAGGAACAATTGGAGGGAGTTTTAAAAGTTTAAGTTGTTGGAGAGTTTTAGTTAAATAACCATCAAAAGAAAAGCCCAGAAGATTAATAAAGTGTAGCTCTAACAAACCTTTTTTTAAGTACAGATTAATTCACTCAAACACCAAGTGTCTACATATGCTGGAAACCGTGCTCAGTAGAATACAGCAATAAACAAAACAGACAAAAATCCCTGCCAAAAAGTTTATATGATGGGGAAGAGATCCCCAATAACAAATACATAAATATACTATGACACATGACAACTGAGAACCATGGAGAGAATGACAGGGGTGGGGAGTGAGAAGGAGCACTGAGACTTAAAACAGCGTCGTGCAAGGGTCACTAAGACAGTGACCTGAGAGCAAAGGCTGAAAGGCAGTGAGGGGAGCAGCCCAGCGCTGCTATCTGGGGAAAGAGCATTTCAGGCACAGGAAGAAGGAACGCCAAGCCCTTGGCATTGGCCTGTGGCTACTGTTCCCAAGGAGCCACACAGAAGGCTGTGTGCTGGGTCAGAGAGAGGGAGACCAGGGGAGGCGAGGAGCAGGGAACAGGAGTCCATGGAAGGAAGGGCTTTCCAGCCACTCAAACAGCTCTGGCTCCTACAAGGACTGAAATAGAAGCCACTGAAGTTTCAGGTGATCCTACTATTGTTTAAGCCCATGAAAAGATATTAATTTATAGTAATAGTATTTATATTAAAACAGACACACACACACACACGCACGCACGCACGCACGCACGCACGCACGCACGCACATTATTGCAGCTACAGCCCAACAGTCGCTCTACCTAGTAACAGTTGTATATCCCCTTATGAGCCATTAAATTTTGTTGGTCTTTCTTTTCTCATTTATAAATGAATGGACTGACCACGATCTGGAATGATTAACTTTTCTTTAAAAATAAAAAAATCCCACAAGCAAATAGTTTAAAACCAGTGAAAGCCCAACTGCTCTGACTGCCAGAGAATCTGGTCCCTCCTTTGCCCTCCCAGACACTGCCCTCTGGCTGTCAAAAATCTTCTAAGAACACAGACAGAAAATCTGTGGACTAGAAGAATGGCACATAGTCTGCAGCTCTAAAATTCTAGAATCCTAATTTACTCTAAAATTATTTAGATCGAATTCCCATCAACCCTACTGGTCATCACTTCTTAATTCCAAATTACACTCTCAAAATTTATAGTGACGTTTATATTGTTTTCAGGGTGGCCCTCATTGCTTCGTTATCAACTTTTTCTGTTATACTTAAAATCTGTAAACTTTATACAAAAATATTTCACATTTTCTAATCCACTTTATTATTCTCCTTCATTAGCAGATTAAAAGATCTCACTTTCCATTTTATAATTCTAGTCTTAACATTATATGATAATTGAAAAAATGGACAATATACATTCAAAACTAACCTAACGTTTGAATGATTAAGTTGGTAAATAGACATCTTTTCCTAAAAACAACTTTCAAATTACACTGTTAAAGATTAAAAACAAAAAGAAATTATGAAAATAGAAACAATTTTTAAAGCAATCTATCATATACCTCATTGGCTCCACTGAACAGAGGTTCTCCAGTGTGCATTTCAACCAAAATACACCCAAGGGACCACATGTCGATAGCAAGATCATAAGGCATTCCCAGTAGCACCTCTGGAGACCGGTAAAAGCGACTCTGAATATACTGGTATATCTGAAATATATTTTAAAATAGTATTAATTCCAAAATAAGTTTTCTTTAATTGTGGTCAACACTAGGTTAAGAACATAGATCTAATATTAACAGAAACACCTAAATTAGGGTTGCATTTACTGATTTCAACATTAGACTATGAATATTATTTCAAGAACTAAACATGACCCCCTTTACCCTCTTCTACAATCCCCCCCACCCCTTACCCTCTGGTAACCACTCAACTATTGCCTATGAGTTTTTGTTTCTTTGTCTTATTCCTTTGTTCCTTTCAGTTCTATATCCTACATATCAGTGAAATCATATGGGTCTCGACTGTTTCTGTCTGACTTATTTTACTTAGCATAATAATCTCAAGATCCAAGCATGTTGTCGCAAATGGCACTATTTCATCTTTTCTCATGGCAGAGTAGTATTCCATTGTATATATATACCACATCTTCTTTACCCAATCATCTATCGAAGGACACTTTGGTTGTACACTTGAAATCTATGTAATTTTACTAACCATTGTCACACTAAAGAATTTTAATTAAAAAAAAAAAAGAGAGAACATGTAAAGCGAGTGGTTAATCCAACTGAAACGCAAAATTTATAAAATGCAAGTCCTTTCATTTAGTCCAATCCTAACTGGTAAATCACGATATATCTTAAAACAATTATGCCTTATTAGGAGAAAATATTATTGAAAATAATTTAGTTCCTTATATTCTTTCTTGGTATGGCTGGCACTTAATTTGCCATGAATTCAAGAGCTAAATCGTATTTACATTAACCTTCTTTAGGTTAACTTAGGTTAGAATGTATTTCAGCATTAAAAATCAAATAGAGGGCTGGCCGAGTGGCTCAGTTGGTTAAG
This sequence comes from Hipposideros armiger, assembly GCF_001890085.2. NCBI lineage: Eukaryota > Metazoa > Chordata > Mammalia > Chiroptera > Hipposideridae > Hipposideros > Hipposideros armiger. The sequence continues at coordinate 2,193,083 of NW_017731596.1, forward strand.
AGCTCGCTCAAGGGTTTGAGCTCTGAGCAACAGCGGTTCGAGTCCAGCCCGAGCTGAGTTGCCGCTGAGCTGCCAACAGGTGGCAGGATGGCTCAGCTAAAAAACATCAAATAAACTCGGTACAATGTACTATCACAGATAAATCCTAGAAACGTTGCCATATAAAGATTCAATTGCGAATCACGTCTCTGCCCTGTCCCCCTCCTGCCTCAATCTAAGATTTCTTAGAAAAAGAAACTCTTGAAATGGATTCTTTTCAATGAAGTACTCTGAAAATGTCTCGAGAGACCAATTCATCCTCACTTAGCCCCTACAAGTTTACATCGATTAAAGCAAGCATCAGTAAAGCAAAGAAAGTTTTATTTAAAAAGACAGAAAGAAACAAAACCCTCTTAACTACCTAACTTCACATGCAAACCAGGCAGCCAGCAGCATGGTCTTTTTCTGCTTTCTCACAAAAGCTTCTGAGGCTTCCACCTACAACTCCAGCCAAGTCTCCAAGAATAATCTTATGCCTCCATAAGCAGGTCAAGCCAACCTTAAGGCCTTCTCAGTGTGAAGAAAGTCTAATTCAAAGGCACCAGGAAGAAGTATTACCTTTCCAAGTTTTTACAAGCCAATAGCCTTGTTAAGCCTCAAAGACGCCCTGCTGCTGAGATGGTCGTATTTCCCACCTGATGCAAGTTAGTCACCTCCACATCCAGTGTGATTACCGCAGTGACTGGGTCACCTACAAGGCTGTGCACCAGAATCCTGAGAGACTTTGTCGGAAACACTTGCCCTGCCACCTTCTGATACTGAGCCAGGAGATCTAGGGTAGGGCCACTGCGTGTGTATTTTGGAAATGACTTCCCAAAAGATTCTGATACACTCATGTAGTTAAAAACGCACTGAACTAAAGGGATAGCTCTCTCAGTTTGGCTGGAGATAGCAGTGTTTGATATTAAGACAGAGCATATGATTTGGTTTAAACAGGAAACATTTTTTTCCAAATCTAAAATCTACCCAAATGATTCCCAAGACGGGCATGTATTTTCCAGTCATAATACACACTTTATCCCACATAAAAGCTATGAATGAGCATGTCTTAATTTTCAGAGGCATCTGAAACAGCAAACTTTGCTTACTATGCCTTCAATTTAAAAAAATTATTTCAATAATCTATATAGCATTGCTGCCATAAGATTATATGCAGAAAATAACCAAGTCAGACAATCCTGTTAGCTGCTGTAACATTCAAGATTAAATTCACCTGCTGTATTTAAAACCCAGAAAACAGTTGGACAGCACAGGAAATCGCACTAATTTGGAAACACAAGAAATGGAAAGCCACTATGAAACAGTAGTATTTAAATGTCAGTGTGTCCCCTCCTTTTTTTTTTCAAAGAAATGCAGTTTCAATATTTTCAAGTGAATAGAACAGTGTTTAAAATGAGTAAAATATTATCAAATGGTGATCCTAATTCTTTTCAAGTAAAGAATAACCTATAATTTCTATTTTACAAATAAAACACACTCTTCAGAGTAATACTAGAACTAATGCTGGAAAAAACAGTAGGAAAAATTTCCTGTCCTAAATAGCTAAACTTAAATCTATTTTCTGCTACAGACATGTCTGTTTTTAGCAGTCTGAAGAAAACCAGTTTCGACAACCATCAAAATTTATATGAGGAAAATAAACTTATTTTTCAAAAGAAATATGTCTATCAACTGTGTAATTTCTATACTATATACCATGTGTGATGCAAAATTACCTGCATTTCTTTTACCCAACAGTTTTTGAGGAAAAACATTTATCTTGATCTATATTTTACAGCAATGATTCAATGTTCTAGTACTAGAATTTTCCCCAATTTATACTAAAACCTCTATTTGGGAAATACAGTTACAAATCATCTAATATTTAATTCACTCATCTCCTATTCTCTTAGTCTTTGAACATACATATAATTTTTTAAAATCCCCTTTGAAAAACCAATACCTTCCAATTCAAAGTATTACTATTTGCACTTTAAAAGGTATTTCCCTAAATTAGGTATCAACACAAGGTGCTACATTTTAAAGTTAATCACCCTGTAATTACTTCCAAATCGTATACACATTAGTAACATTTCAAGGGTCTACCTACACTATTTTGCCTAATTCTATTTAGTTCACAAGTCCTGAAATGTACTTACCCTCTGCCCCAATTGACAAGAACTGCCAAAGTCAACGATCTTGATTGCACTGCGTTTGGGGTTGCAGAGAAGGATATTCTCAGGTTTTAGGTCACAGTGAATGATACTAAGTTCTGGAGTCGCAAGGAAAAGCAGTGCAGTGCACATCTGCTGTGCAAACTTTCGTGTTAGGTTCAAAGAGACACCTCGAAAATTGGTGTTCCGCAACAAGTCATAGAGGTTGTAGGACAGCATTTCAAAAACTAAACAGAGATGGTTTCGAAACATAAAGTGGCGTTTCAAATGCACTGAAAGAGAAAAAAAGTTTCATTTTAAATTTCACATAAACCAATAAAATGAGAATAACGTATGCATAAACTCTCAAATAATCTGTAACATTACAATGTCAAATGCAGAGTGAAAATCAAGTTAAAATTGGAAATCAGCACTCTGCAGTAACAGCACATTCTTTAATCAGTTAAGAATATCTAAATTGTTCATCTGCTGAATTAAACAGGTGCAGTGTCTGCCAGTAAGCAATATAATTTAAGAAATACCACCAAAATACCTTGTGGTTTTTTTTTTTTAATAAGTCAGATATGAAAACATGAGTAGCAAACTGACAAACAGTACTGAGAATGCTTCGGTAACTTTATCCTCATTTGTAACAGAAAATGCTTTCTACTTCCTGAGAGCCCTACCTCACAATGGCATCTAAGTCACGCCCACCAGGATCTCTGGTTGGTGATAATGCTGTCCTTGGCCGCCCTCTCTGGGAAGGCTCTGATATATACACAATCTGCTTTGCTGAGCCTTAGATTTCACTAGTAATTTTCTATAACAATTGTCAAAGGCAAACATAGATTTTTTTTTCTTTTAGGCAAATATAGCAAGGTTTGAAAATCATGCTTTCGAAGTTATTAGAGTTCATAATCACAGCATTTGATTATGTTCATCAAACTGGTACATGGGACACCTGGTGTAAGACTGAAGGGTTGGGAAAACTTCAAAATAACACTCAATCACAATAAGAAATTATAAGAAGCCTTATGAATGGGGAAAGGGAACACATTACTTGTTATCACTGTTGACCCCCTAAAAAGGCTTAATATTCACTTGCTAAATTGCTTCAAAGATTGTGCTTTAATTAACACTGATTTCACTTCAGATGAGGTCATTCAATAAAGTGCTGCCCTTTACTATAAAATTCTTACATACACCAAACATGCACCTGTAACTCAACTGGAATGACATAAAACAACCATTTGTCAAGGTTATCTTCATTTCTGCCTTTTAGTATCCTCACAACAGAGCTTTCTCTACAGAGCTATCTGGAATAATTATGACCGGAACACCAATGACAGTATTCAATGTGTGGTCCCTGAGGATGGGACTACACTGAGCTGTCCTGGTAGCAGTCCTGACTGGCTCCCCGGAGCAGTGAACATCAATATTGCTTTTAGATCACTCCTGATACGCATGACCTAAAATCAAGATAAGTAACAATACGAACACTACATGGCTCCATGGGAGTCTGTAGCACATCTCAACACTCTGCAAATAGTAAAAAGAGTCCTTAAAGGTTACATAAAAGTATAACCTTATCTTCTTAATTACTGAAATTCATGGGTTTAAAATTAAAAACAGCTCCATGTGATAATAAGACACCCCACAGACACAGTCTATGCAAGAGTTTTAATATGGTAAAACGGCAGCCACAAATGGAATGCAAAAGGTAACTGATGTCAGAAGAATTCCAATGCGATGATGAAAATCCCTCTAAGAAGCTCTGTGATTAGAATGTTCTTCCCATGGGATATCAACCCACTCGGCTCTACTTGACCTTCCTATGCAGTGCTCATTTACTGAGTATCTACAACGTGGTAAGCACTAAAGACACTGCCAAAGAAAGCTCAAACACAAGTATATTTGTTTAGAGTTTTTAACTGAACTTTGGGGAGCATGGAGGTTTGGTAAGACTTTGCTCTACACCTAAAATGAATTTTCTTTTAACCAGACCACGGCAGGTACCAAATAATCCAGGTAAGAAATAATGCTACATGGTCAAGTAGCAGATTTTGAAAGAGTTCAAAGACATAAGACTTAAAAAACATCAGAATAAACTACATTAATCAATTACTTCAAAACATAAATTATTGGGGCCGGCTGAGTGGCACATTGGTTAAGAGCTGGCTTAGGACACCAGCTCTGAGCAGCAGGGCCCCGGTTCGGATCCCACATGAGGGCCAGTGATGCTGCGCCCTCTACAGCTAAGATGCTGAACAACAGCTCAACCTGGAGCTGGGCTGTCGTGAGTCTTCGGCGACGGAGTAGGCTGCAGTGAAGCTGCAGTGGGCTGCCATAAGCTATTGTGTGTAGCCAGCAGCCAGTGTGAGCGGCCAGCAGCCAGTGTGAGCAGCCATCCAGAGGCTGGCAACGGATCTGCCTCACCCAGGAAGTGCGCAATGATAATACCAACATGGGCCAGCGGAGCAACATCCTCCACAACTAGACTGAAGAACAAAAAGGACAGCAACTTGTCTGTTCCCTTTCCCCAATTCCCCAACGCTGTTCCCGTCCCCCAATTCCTCAATAAAAATCTTAAAATAAAAACTGTAATTATGCCTAAAACATTAAAAAACAAAACAAAACAAATTATTTACTTCTTAAAAGAGCAATACGACTTTCAGACACTTTAAGGTATCAACTCTACTGGCATGGCTGTGTCTAATTCTAAAGTTCTTCTGTTGTTTTCCTATATACTATAGAACCTCGGTTGCCTAAAACACTGTATAACAGAACTTAAAAAAAATATGTAATATACAATCAAACAAAATGACAGCCATACTATACAGAACTGAGTAGCTAACATTTATTGAATACTTACTATAAGCCTGACATGTTTTCTTTCAAAAAGGCAGAATTAAAATATTACAGCAACACACCAACGTATTCTCTAATGCTTAAGCAAACACTCAAAATACAACACACAAGAGTTAGAAGGAAGAAAGGGGGAGACATGTCCAGCGACCACTTTATAAGTCAAGCATCCTTAGAATGTCCTTCTTGTGTTTCCAAGCCCCTTGTATAGAAATGGGCTCAGTTTATACTAAGTTATAATCACAGCAAATAGCAAAAGTTTGGTAAGCGTGAAGAGAAAAAGTTTTAAATACAAATGTTATTACTATGGATTATATGAGAGAAGAAACTAAGGGGGAAAAAGTAATAGTGTAAGCTCATTTTGTTGTACAATAGGGGATGACGGGTGTTTCACAAATGAAATCTAATCTGTGTTTCTTAACCTTACACCTTAAACGTCCATTTTTTGTTTCCACCATCATTGGGGGACTAGAGAACTATAATACCCTTCCTTATTTTCTTAAAAAGAAGTCTGCTAAATAAAATGTAACCTCATGTTTATCAGGTAAAGCCAGCATTTCTGAACATGAATTGCTATGTACACATGCCTACAGAAACTTCTCTAAATGAACTGGTTCTAGCTTACATTTATACTTGACAGCAATTTGTTCCTTGGTAGCACATAAAATAATGGTGTCTTACAATCACTGGCATCCTAGATTTGATTAATAGTATTAAAGAAGGTATAATTAGAAGATATTTTGCCCATATACCAATTGGTCCCATACCTCACTATTTTCCTAATTCTTTTGTCTCCTTTTTTTGTTTTCAGAGGAAACAATGAAACAAACACAGGCTCTGGGGTTAGGCAGAGGTAGGTTCAGATCCTAGCTCCAGAGCGCTGAGACCTTGTATAGGTACTCTGGGCCAAACCATCTGTGATACAAAGATTCTATCACCTTCCTTACAGGACTGCTATGATCCTTATAGATGATGGAAGAAAAGCACAAATAATACGGCAGGAGTTCAGTAAGTGGTGGCTGTCAAACTGGCAGCCTGCGCAGGAGCCTGAGATCTTGGCTCAGACATTCCAAAAATGGTTCTATAACCATTAATAACATATTAGCTTACTTCCAACTTCTGAGCTATATGAGAAATGGTTACCAGAGAGAGGACGCTCTGGATCAATATGCATGATTAAAGCAAACAAATAGCACTTGTAAAGTTTCGACCCCTCCAAAAAAAGACACTGTTCTTATTTGTTTCTAAATCGTACACCACCTGGAATGCAAATACTTAGAATATTGCTGCCAGATCGGGTAACTTATATAAATCTATGCCCTCCAACAGAAATCAACCGTTAAATTTTTAGTCAATCACTTTAAGATAAAATCGACATATTTTTTACAAAAATAATCATTAACTCAAAATTTCTGGTTGGGTTAGGGCACCCTGCTTTGTTTGCCTGTTTGCTTACCTATGTAGTATTTCATTTCAGTGTCATGTTTGTTCATGAGCTCAAGAAGACGCACTTCTATCTGGGCTTGATTCAGAAAAGCCTTCTTGTTCTTTATGATTTTAATGGCAACCCACTCTTGCTCCACACGATCATATGCCTTTACAACCTGAAGGAGAAGAAAGAGGAATAGTTCTATTTCATCAATGGCAACAATTTCACAGTTTACAATTCACCTTAACTGTCCATTGACCTAACTCTCATTTTCTGACCTTCCTAATTAGAAGAGATCCTATTCGTTTCCATTCAACATCATGCATTTACTACTTACAATCAATTGAATTTCTTTTGCATCTTTATATATTTCTAAATATTCCCAAAAAGAGAACTTATCGAAAAAAATTGGATTAACTATTTTCCTCCTTAAAAAATAAATTATAAATCTTAACAAGTACTTTGGTTTTTCACCTTTCTTACTAAATAACATTATAAGACAATCTTCCAACTATTCTTTTAATGGAAATAAAACGTAGAGCACTAGAGTACTAGAGTAAAACATTAAAAAAGTTGTAAAGTCACCTGAAAAATGTAGGTAACTTTCTAACTTTAAATTAGATTTTCATAAATAAAAACATAGGTAACAGAAGGATTAGTTTATACTTTAAAAAAAATCAAATACAGGGGCTGGCCGAGTGGCTCAATTAGTTAAGAGCTCGCTCAAGAGTGCGAGCTCTGGGCTGGTCGAGTGACGTGTTGGTTAAGAACTGGCTTGGGATGCCAGAGGGCCCCGGTTCGGATCCCACATATGAGGGCCAGTGACACTGCCCTCTACAGCTAAGATGCT
>NW_017731596.1:2200702-2223177 GCF_001890085.2 Hipposideros armiger
TGAGCTGCCATTGAGCTGCCAACAGGTGGTAGGATGGCTCAGCTTAAAAAAAAAAAAAAATTCAAATACACATTATCAGACCAGTTCCACGATATAATTAAATGCCATAATTGGGGATTTTAATAGTTTTAAAATGAGAATCAATGCTATAAGGACAGTGGAGTGTTCATGACCAAATCACCACGCACACCTCTCATTTAATTTACTCATTTTAAATGAGTTTCATACTATTAACAAAGAGATTTACATAAAAATTAAGAAATCAATATACAGATTAAACGATCTCTACCAATCAGAAATAACCATTATAATTAAGTTACAGTTATAATGTTATATTAATATATAATCTGAATAGGTAATAGTAGTAGAGACGTTATCTAGCGCATTCAGAAAGTCTGGATCCCAATGTGTAGGCTGAGTACCACTGGATTACAAGAAAAGAATGGAATGCATGTTCCAAGATTTACATCAATCAAGGTTAAATAGATTGTCAACGATAAGATTATAAACACCTTGGCTGAAATCAAACTTGGAATGAAACATGCAGTACTTCTGCTCTCACCCAATTCTAAAAACTACTATCTATTGTCTTGTAAAATGGAGGCTTGCTGTGTAAACATCTGACCAAGTGGTTCTGACATCCTTAAGTATCACTGACCGCACCAAGAGTTGCAGTTCAGTGCCCAGATCCCCATGGTCTCCAGGACAAAGGCCATTAACAGGGGTCCAACTATTTACTGACTTAGCAAACAGTTAACCTGCTAAATGCTAAAGCAATGGTTTTCCACCCTAAATTACTCATTTAATAGGCAGTTTTTTTACAAATGCCAATGCCCAGAAACCAGTCACAGAGATTCTGACTTAATTGGTGTGGAGCCTAAGCATTAGTTCTTTCTTTTTTTCCCAAAGCTCCCCGGGAAATTCCAATGTGCAATCAGGACTGATAACCACTGGCTAAAGAAGTGAAGGAGCCCCTTGTTGAACGGATCTGGCAGACACGTTAGACAAAGTCTAGCCAAGTCAATATGGAAGACATTATCTGATGAGTGGTAGGTCCTCAGCTCTCTGAGCGCACCTCAGCACAGGAGGGGCATCAGTGTGACCTGTGAAATGGAGTCGGATATCAGAGGCCTGTATTTTTCACAGGTTTACTATGCTCACTGGCTCTTAGGAACTAAGAGTAAAAGAAAATCAAAGTGAAGGGGAAGAGGAAAACATCACTCTGAACTCAAAGACAGAGTACTTCGGGAAAGTTAAGTTTAGAGAGTAGGCTACCTGGCCATAATTTTCATGGTGGACATCACAAAAGTAAAAACATCCTGTTGAGAGCAACTGCCTAAACAGTGGTATTATTTTCCAAGTGGACACAGCAATCCCTAGATTGAGGGTGTTCACAACCTTACTTACGATTAAGAGGGGGGCCTCAGAAATACCTTTTCTTAAGAGGCTGATAGAGAAACAGAGCTGTCTCTGACAAAAAAAGTAAAACTTTCATGAAGAGGGACTCCCAAAACACTGAGAAACCAACCCCAGAGTCAGAAGAAAAAGAGGTTACACATCAAGGAAAAAGTCCCTGAGTTACGTATAGTCATCAAAATTCCCTGAAATCATGGGAAGGGGCACACATATTATACATGTGACATCAGGGCCTGGCAGTCACACCGGAATCCCACAGCTCTGCAAACAACCATGTTGGTATTTCCTTACAAATAGAAAAACTTAGTTTTTCTGGGTCTAGGCCTGTGGCTCCTGATGGCCTAAGAATCCTTTTTGTCCTAAGCATGATTAGACTGACGCATGATGAATTTGTTCCACACAGGTTGAAGAGACGCATATTTTGCTTTCTCTCAAGGTAGGAACAGATAAGTACGAGCAAGGTGGTTCCGTAGTTTAAAAAAACCAAAAACAACAAAAATTTTCAAACAAAAGTAGTTCTGCTGGATGTGTCATTTGAGACCCATTCTACCCTCATCATTAAAAAGTCCAAAGGAATAACTGGATTGCAGGTTAATGACTGACTCACTGCACAAAGGTTGCAAAACGAAGGAGACTAGGATTAACAGTAAACCATGCCTCAAACAAACAGAGCTCTGTGACTCAATGAGAGAGAATTTCCAAGTGCCAAGAGCTGGGGGAGCCATAGCTAGAGAGAAGGCTTTTCAAAGTGCAAGGAGAGATGTTTGCTAGCTCTTGGTCTGGGCACAACTGATGAAACAGACTCAGGTACTTAGGGTTTTGTGCTTTCTGTTGAGGCTGGGTGGTAAGATGAGGAGGGGAGAGTTGTGGAAGAAGGAAGAGGCCAGGAATGAAGAGGAAAAAAACAGTCCCTTCCTCTTATCCTGGAAGCTGCTGCCCGAAGATCCTTTCCGGCAGAATTAGCCTGGTCAGCTTACCAGTTGCTGATGCTGTGAGGACTGGAGGAGGGAACCCTGAAGACCATCTGCCCGCCCACTTGGAGGCCTGATACAGTTAGTCTGATGAGGAGTTGAGAGCAAGTCCCCGGGCATAGCCCCTGGCTTTCCAAGCCTCCAAAAAGTGAGAGGGCACCTGCTGTGCCAGCTGAAAATAGTCATTCTTTTTCTCTTTGAAGCGGAATCTCAGACAGGAGGTAATTATCTCTAGCATTCAAAATAATCATCCATAAACTGTACAAAGCCCATATGAAAGGGGCAATATGATGTCTATTAGTGATTAAATCAACCACTTTAGTCATTACTAAGGTAAGTACTTGCTAGCTATAGAAAGTAAATAAAGGAAAAAAAAGGGTCCACTGGGTTTTTTATAGCTGACAGCTTTACTTTCTTTAGAGAACAGTAATAATCCAATCACATAAACATCGTATAGATCTATTTACAAATATTGAAAAGTATACAAATGAGGAAAGGGTGCAACAACATGATTCGCTAAAAAATTAATTCTAATGTATGAAATTCAAGATTTTCCATTAAATTACCTGTCCAAAGGAACCTTTGCCTATCAAGGAATCAATTTCGTAACGATCCATCCACTTTTCTCCGTTTTTTACAATATAATCATAGTTATCATCGTCATAACCATCATTGTAAACCTTCCGCTCCTTCTTATGACTAGAATCGTCTCCCTGGCCCTGTTGGTGCCTTCGCTTCTTTTTTGCATAGTAAACCTATAATGAGAATATATAGTGTTAACTGTGTGATTTAAAACATTACTGGGGATTAAAGGAGCATACATCAAGAGACAATTCTGCTATCAGTAGGAAACTGATAACAAATACCAAAAATGAAATAATTGTCTATAATTGCTATTTGAATTATAGAATAACATTAATATATAACCAATGAAAAATGTCTACAGTGACATTCATTTTTAAATTACACTGTTTATACATTTTATAAATAGATGTTGAGTAACTGGTCCAAAGTATCCCATTCCACAAGAGAAACAGGACCCGATTCACATTTACTTTTTAAACTAAGGTATAATTTATATAGAGAGGTGCCATAGCTCTTAAGAGTGTCATATGAGGGATTTTAAAAAGTTATGTATATGCTGAAGTAATCAACAAATGCCAAACAAAATAAAGAACACTTTTCTCCTCCTCATGTTCAAGTTCCCTCATGCCCCCCCCTTCCAGACAATCCCAATTTTATATTTGATCATAAGGTAAAAGATTTTATAAATGGAAGTTTAAATGTATATAAACTGGTGTTTTACTAATCTCAAAGGCCCTCTGAGACATGCCCAATTTTTAAGCCTATAATAATCTAACAATGAAAAACAGCCACTCCTTCCCCTTCCCTCCCCCGCCCCCATAACACTGAAAACCTTGTGGTTCATCACAGCTTGGGTTATTTTCCTTATATGTTTTTCTTATAAAATAGTTTTTAAAACCAGTAAAAAATAATAAGTGAACTAGGCAACAGTGTAAGTAATTGGTAACTAACTTTGAGGAAATCATAAATTAGGTTTCACAGAATAATATCAGAAAAACTAGTTTACAAGGTAGCAAAGCAGTTAAAAACAAGCTTCAACAAAGTTACTGTTAACAGCTTAACAGGGGCTTTGTTAATTTATCAGATAGTAACAAATTGACATAAATTATTAATAACTTATCAGATATTTTCAGATAAAACCCAGTTTGGCACATCTTTTATAACACATTAATTATGTACATAATCCAACTCAGAAATGTTCCTCATTGAGTTCATTCTAATTTTATCTTGTCACATTAACATAATATTGGCATTAAACAGCAACAAATTGCTGTAAAAATTTATATATACATAAGAGCAATATTTTAGCTAAACAACTCTAAACTTGGTAGAGGATTAACCTTTAATGTGAAAGGATGTAGGGGTCACACTGGAAGAGTAAAGAAAGCACAGGCACATCACCCTTCTACAAAGAAGCTCATTTACTAATTAATTACGGAGCCCGAGTTGAGGCGAAAAGCAAATGGCAATCAAGCCAAATCTAAGACACTAGAAGAATAGTTTTTGGTGGCAAAGAGCCAAGTTGAAAGATGAGTAACTCAAAGTGCTGTCTATGTTTTTATTCTAACCACTTCCACCAAAAAGGCTTTTAGATATCTTATAATGAAAAGATACAGATAAAAGAACACACACAAAACTGAAAGACAATTTAAAACTACAGAAATATAGACAGATCAAATAAACTAGGCCACATGCCTGTTAACTGGGCATTAACTATTTCTCAGAGCTTCCTGATATCCACAGCAAAAGTAGAAACAGATATATGGAAATTTAAGCAGAATTCTAACATACACATACTTTTACAGTGTCATCATTCCCTCACTTTTCCTTTCTCATTTTGTAGAAGTTATAGAAATGATAACTCAACATATATTAAATACAGCTCTGGAAAAGGGGGGAAGTTATCTAAAATTATCTTAATTTTTGCAGTCCTTGTTAGTATATTTTCTTTCTTTTACATAATTATATTATCTATAAATCATTAACTTACCAGTTTTCACAATACTTATCAATACGACAATCATTGGGGTAAAAAAGTTTAGTATATTCCAATAGGTCACAAAATAACTTTTCCCTGCACGATTGCAAGATAGATGCTGTTATAACAAATCAATAGTCTTACCTCATTAATATGCTTATATGTTTTGATCAAGTCAACGGAGAGTTTTCTCAGGGGGGCTGTTGCTGGATCACGGAAGGTTTGGGGCATCCGCCTCTGTAACATGACAATATCAGGCATCACCTTAAATAGACAGAAAAGACTAGCACTTTAACTATACTGCACTGGTATAAATGCCCTCTTCTGTAACCTGTGTGTGTGTATTAAAAAAAAAAAAAAGACATTGACATTAGAAGATTACACATATTCTGTTATCTCTTTAAACCGGATTCCACTGAAGAAAAACACTGGAACGAATCAATGAAATTAGTAGATAATATGGCCAGCTGTTGGTTCCCCAAACTAAACGACGGATTTACAGACATACCCCAGTCCAGGAGACTTGCACGATGCTGCTCAAGAGGGCTTCTTCACCATACAACCAGACCAATGAAAACTTTCTTCTGCATTATTGCTAAAGCCTGACCTGGTTCCCAACAGGCAAAAACAAACCCATCTTGAGCTTCCTAACACAGGATTTCAAGACCCAGCTGGCACCGCAGAGCAGGTGCGACAGGAGGACAGCGCCTGGCACCCCCAGGCTGTGCCCTCTGACAGGTACCGCCCAGTAGGCTGAAATCTGCCCTCACTCCTTTCACAGGCGGAGTAAAGCATGCCCTCCACATCCCTTCCCCCTGCCCTGCTGTGTCACTCTCCACGGCACTTACCACTAACTGACTAGACATTGACGCGTTTACTGGTTTTCATTTTTCCTCCTCCTCCCACTACAAGGAAAATTCTAAAAGGGCAGGGAGTCTTTTGCTCAATGTTGTATTCCCTTTGCCTAAAACAGTGTGTGGCTAACAGTAGGTGTTTAATAAATAGTTGAATAAACAAATGAATCCATTATACCAATATCCCTACTTAAGATTACACACTAGGCGCCGACCACAAACAAGTTCCAGAGGACACCTTAAAATTCATGAAACTTTCTTTTAAAAACCTCATTTCAACCACACTCCACTATCTCCTCCCACCCACCCCAATCCTAAACCACATCTCTTTCATCATCCAATAGGCAGTCGGGATTCCACTGGGAGTGTCCTGCGAGCTGGGGAGACAGCAGGTACATGAAGGGCCTCTAAGACAAATTCTCAGGAGTGCTGCAACCAGCCCATCAGCGACTATGGTTCGCACCCCACTCCCACCAGGTGTCATGATGGAAGGGGTTTCCAATTGGGCTTTTTCCAATGAACAGGTCCTCCAAACCAATTCATTACATCAGGTATCTGCCGCCTGTCCCACCAGCCACCCTGGGTTTCCTCTCTGCTCTAGTGGACTTTATGCCAGTAAAATCTCCTGAGCCTGAAGCCCCTGGTGCAGCCCGGCTCAACGGACACTTGGGTCAACGTGAGGGGCAGAGAGAGAGTAACAACATCACATTAAGGCCTCACAGAAATGGCTGGAGCCTGGGGCTCATGAACCAAGTTAACCCACACTAACAAAAAAGCGGGGGGAGGGGAAGGTTGTAAGGTGTCAGCAGACAGAACAGGAAAAGACCCCCATTCGTGTGGTATGAAAAGATGGAGTTCGCACTGCAGTTACCTAGGGCACTTTCCCTTTAACCAATTTTAACATTAGTGACTTCTGCATCTACACTCAAACCCTACAAAGTTGTTATCCAGATGGCAAATTCACTGAACTACTATTAATAATTATCTCTTCTCATTATCCTCTCCTTCTTCAAGTTCCAAGTAAGGTTTAAGCAGAAAAATCCTCCAGTGATTATAACTATTTGTCTGAAAAGATAGTAAGAATTAATAAGAAAATTTGAATTATTTAATTTCTCTAATATATAGTTTTATTTTTCTAAATGTAAACAGTGGATACTGCTGGTTCAGAGAATATTTTACTCTTACACTATTCCTTGAAGATTTAATTTAATGGACAGTTATCAGTAATAAGCATGTCAATTATTTTTATGTGAGTGAATGCTATAAGCGTTTAAGGTGATAAAAGAGGTTTCCCTTAACATATTTCCCTTTCTACTTTTTCAGACCCTAAAGCAGTGTTTTCATGCAGGTAATTTCATGCAGGGTCTCAGCAAGACCCAGCTTGGACAACTGGAGCGCAGCCTCACTGCGAGGCTTCTCAAAATCTGACCCAGTGAAATATTTCATTACCACTGTAATAAAAGTTGGTAGAAGATATAATTATTGTTAGGAACAAATTACATAAGTAGTTAATAATAAAATAGTAGTAGTAGCAAGTATTAGCTACACACTATGTTTTGAACATGCATATTTCTACATGACATGTAATCCTCTCAACAGTCTCATGAGAATAAGTATAGTTCCTGTCACCATTTTACAAATAAGAAACCTGAGTCTCTGATGTAAAATTACATGACAAAAGCCTTGAGACAGGGAAGAATACAGGTGAGATGAGAACTGATGCCAGAAGCTCCATCAATTTTATGCCTCTATTCTACCCTCTTGGTGGAATCACTTGAAGGCTATTTGTTGGGTAAAATAATTGAGTAATGCATAATAAACACCAATAAAATAAGCATATGCATTTATTAAAATTAGTTATGTACAAAACTGTGAGTGTGTTTAAGTTTTCAACTTGCTGATTTACAATTCCACAGGTATTTCAAATATGTGGAAAAAGAACCAGTGACTACATCTTTCCAGGAGGAATTATGCTCACTCAAAACACCAAAATCACACAATCAAAAAAAACAACTTTGCACGTATAGTACAGAACATGAAATGGGGTATGACAGTGATTTTGAGTAACACCGTTTTTCTGCACTCAACATGGTGTATGCTATGTGCTTGGCACTTCACAAAATATCGCTAATCTCTTCAACAACTGGGCAAACTCTGCCTACAAGGCCAAATCGATTAGCTACTTCTAAACTAAAGACCTCACTTTTCTTATATACCTCTGGCAACAGAAGTTACTATTTCAGGGGCATCTGTATAGATAAACCAGATGCGTTCTGTTGACCAAAAATTGCCTTCAGACCAGGCAGTTTTTTGGAGCTTTGAGTAGTGCCTTGTACAGAGTAGGTGCTCACAATACATGGAAAGAACAAATTAATTTCTACAAACTACATAACATTCCCTTCACTAACTTTCATTGTGATTTCATGTTAGGTAACCAAATTGTTTTTAAATATTGTGCTGCCATAAGCACAAATCCAGAATAGAAAAAACTTTTCCAAATACTCTTGAGTTACAAATCTAGATACTAAGACAAAAGGCCAGCCCTAAGCATTTGATGTTTTCTCTACATCCGGCTTCTTATTGTCACAAAGTCAGGAGAATGTACAGTAATGTAACAAGCTTCTTTCTTCCCTTCTACAGCTGAAAGAAAGCCCATGTGGTGTTGAGGACCCAAAAGCTTACCAAGCTAAAGGTGGCTAGTCCCCTTCCACCACCTCCCCTCCAAGTGTCCTCACTGCAAAAAGGAAACCATGAGATACGCTCCGGCTGGGCGGCCTCCTCTATCTGGCCGTGAGAACTAGAAAAGGCCATGCCCCCACTGCTCACATCTCTTGACCTTTCTGTGCGAAGACCACAGCACAAAGCACCTCCTCCTGCTTAGATCAGTAATGAGCTAAAACATTTTTTCTGAAAAGATTCCATAGTGTAAGGCCCTGAACTTCATTCAAAAATTGTTTCCTAGTTTAATATCTATTCCATCCATTTTATGTTCACCTCATATTTTCATATGTAATACAGAATTAGAAACACTATATTCTGCTTTCTTGCTATTTTGAGAGCTCTTAATAAAGTTGAATAGCATACTTAACACATATCTAGAGCACTGGTTTAGTTTAAGAACTATGAAAGGAACTGTGAAAATTGTAACAGCCCAGAGACTCAGCATTCCAAACATCAATCATCCTTTTCTACACTTGCTTTCACTCTATTTCTTGTTTCCTAAATTTATCTTTTGAACAAACTGTGTTTAAACTTGTATGAAACACTACCAGAAATAAAATGTTAAAGTTAGCTCAGTTCAATTTACTTGTACAGTAAACCTCATTTAAAAAACACTGATAGGATGATTAACAATCAACAGTGGAAATCAAATAATGAAATTATAGACATTTAGAGCTAGAAGGTATTTGTTGTTGGTGGTGTGGGGGTCTAGCCTGAGGTCCCAATTTTACATTCAAGGAACAGATAAAAGGGTCCATGTGACCTGACTCAAGCCACACAACCAGATCATGAGTCAAGACCTTGAACTCATGTCTTATGACTGGTAGACCATGCCACAGCAGCACAGTTTCAGTGTTTTACACTTCAGTTATAAAAAGATCTCTTCTAATCTGACAACCTTACTAGGTCCAGCAATTTCTGTGGTTTGACAGAGGTATTTGGCTGAATATTATTTTATAATATTATAAATACTGAATAGGAATATTATACTTAAAAGACAGCCCTTTCCATCATATCAATCTTTAAAAATATTTACAGCTTAAAATAAAAAAACTAAGTGGATTATCTCTTTCTGTGAAATAATCCACAAATAAAATGCTAGTTGTGCCTAAAAATAGGTACTACGCTAAATAACCAACTACAGTAGCCGTAAAAGTAACTTGAAAGGATTGGAGTTCGTCTAGCCCTGCGCAGAGCCGGTGTCCGAGCTGCAAGAGCACTGTGACTAAGAAGAAAGGAGCCTGATGGACCTGTCAAGTCCACGGCTTGCACACCTGGAGAAGTCACAAACAGGAACTCAGTCCCACAGCCGTACAACAGATAAAACAGACACTCTGCCTGATAAGCTGCTTTTGAACAAGCAGGAAAAGGAAGCCTAACATACTTTGTTTCTTAAAAAGTACAATGCAAACAAATCACTGTGCTATTACTACTTTTTGGATGTCCAGAGAATTTGCTTCTGGTATACAATTAAACACTTTCCAAATTTGAACATTCTGACCAACTGCTCCAATTCTCAAACATATAACTTTTCATTTTACTGCATAAAATCAATTCTTAATTCCTGCCATAATTCATCTTACTGCTTAACTAAATGTTATTCACACGCTATACACATTTTATAAATGTAAAGCTTGCTCAACTACTGACAAAACCTTATTAGTATACATACAAGGGTGCCCTCTAATAATATTACTGAACTATAGCCAATTGCTCATTATAACCATGTTACTGAATTAGAGAAAACACATTTCCTTCAAATAATCCAGTATAAGAAATACTTTGAAATTTCCTAAGTTTTTCATTACCACTTGGTATATTAAGCCAAATTCCCAAGTACATGGAAAAACAGCCATTTTCATAACTCATCATACACTCAACCCCAGTGGGGAAAGAAACTTTTACCACACTCTAGCTAGTAAAAAAAATTCTCGGCAAACCAAAAACTAACAGTGGGTACACATAATTCAGTAAGATATTAGTAATACACACGTACACACATATCAATGTACACGTGTACATATGTACGTGTACCAAGAAAGTTCAGCATTTATTCTCTTTCCACTATCTATCTGATGGAAAACTGCTGAATCTCTAGTCTAAATATTTGAATGAACAACATAGTTAATTCACATTACATTTCTCTTAATTTTAAGGAGTTTTGTACTTATATTTATAAACGTGTACTAAACAGTTTATAAAAGCCCAAAATCAGCTGTAAATTTGCTATAGTGGAATCTGACTTGTTTTCCTATAACTTACATGTTTTCTCCTTTAACAACCTTTCCATTAAAAATAAGATTTTAGTTTTAACTATTCTTTAGAAATACCTGTTCTCCTCCCTATCAGAGAACAAGATAATGTGATTATGAGTGTTGTTAAGTGAAATACATAGAAAAAAAGAAAACAACAAACTTTTTAATGAAAACTTCTGAACACCATATTTTGTCAATCCAGAATTCCACGTGACATGTAAAACTGAAAACCATTATAGCATTTTGCCTATTTACCACTCTACTATTTTAAGGAATAAACTACCATTCCGACGAAAGATTTCTGATACACTGTGAACTTACCTGGTTAGTTAGAGGTTGCTGAATCTGGTCAGAATAAGATAAGGCAGAAACCTGTTGGTCACTTATGTTTGGCTGGCGACGGTCACTGTACTGATGTGAATGGGGCATCTGTCCAGCCATCTGAAGGCCAGCAGCATGGAATGAAAATGACGGTGCAAGCCGAACAGATGAAGGTTTGCATGCTGAAGTCTCTCCTCCTACGAGAAGACAATAAGGGAGGTTAAAAGGACGTCTTCACAGCCTAATGTTGGTATCTTTTGACCTATCTGATAGTTCTTTACGTAAGGACTTTGGGATGTTCAATAATATTAAAAACCTCTAAAACTACAAGCAAGTATATGTCGCACAACACAACAGTCATATGTAAAATTCACTAAAATGAATTTCTATAAATCTGTATTAAGAGGAAATTACAAGTAAATCTCTTTGTAAGGCAATAGGAATAACCTGTAATACTTATTTTCATATATGAGATTTTCCTCAATTGAGAACCATAAATTATATAGATAATCTCTGAATTCTTACGAAGGACCTCGCCAATGGATCGGTTCCTTAGAAACCAACTCAAAGGAACAGGCTGAGGCGCTCCTCTGCACCTGCCAGGTGTATGGTAATCAATATCCCCAGCATTCCCCAAGCCAGGTGAAACATTTGTCCTAACGGTGCTGACCACTGACACAGGTAAGTACAATACACGGAAACAAATCCACGAAATGCTGATTCCTCTGGACTCTCCCAATGCAGTCCTACGGGAACCTAGACCTGGCAAGCTCTCCACAGGACAGTCAATAGTTATCCCACAGGTAGGCTGGGGCCATCCATGGTCATGATTTTCATGGCAGAAATGGAAAACAAACACTTCGGTCCACAAAAGTATTTGGCAGCCAACTAATAAAAGCTAATTCTTCCTTAAAGAAAACAAAAACAAAAACCCTTCTTATGTTCAACCAAACTTGCAACGACTAAAGCCGAAAGGCAAAGCATCAAACCCGAGTCAACAAACTAGACCCAGAATGCCGCCTGTCTTCCTGAACAAACCGCCTACCCCCACCATCAAGCAGAACGCACTATTTTTCCGAGACATACAACAGCAGCACTGGCCCGACAGTGACGAGCACGGATTCCCAGCCAAGCTGCCACTGTCTGAAATTTCAGCTCCACACGTCCGAGCTGTGTGGCGCTACACACCTAATTTCCTGATAATGACAATATCTACTTCACAAGGCTGTGGTGAAGGAAAAGCATTTTAATACACGTAACATACTCAGAACGGCTCCGGCAATTAATAAATGGCTCATTATCGGGTGCAGTTACTGTGCTGTGATGTACAGTAAAGGATGATAGGGACAGTTCCCACTCTTGTGGAATATACAATCTCTACTTGAATGCTGCACAGACTTTGCAAACTGAAGAAAACAAAGCTCAATTCCCCTCAAATATGAGTGCCTCTTTATTCTCTCCCACAGCCCACCAGAATCCAAGCTCTGGGAGACACGTAGGGCTCTTTCCCTCCGAAGACCACCCACCACATGTGAAGTCGCCCAGTCTTCGATTCCATGTCCTATGGATCGATTCCATGTCTCCATCAACCCATGCCTCACCTAGATGACTGAAAGATTCCTAATCATTCTTTTTCTGTCTTTACTCTGCCCATCTGCAAACAACTGTGCATTTCTTCAATCAGATGGCCAGCGACCTTTCTCAAATGCAAATCTCAAGTCCTCCACCCTACTCACCTTGAACAGCACCTGCCTGGCACTGCTTTTCAGACCTTAGCTCCCGCCTCCCTCCACTACAGCGAGGCCCTAAGCTGACCCACAAAACATGGTGAACAAATGTCTGCTGAATAAGTAAAATGACAATGCTCCTACAATGACAGATTAGGTAACTTTTCTAAACATTTCACAACTCACTATGAAAAAAAAAAGTCAAGTCAATTATGTGGAGCAAATCTATTGGGTTAAAAAACAAAAAACTAGGTGTTTAGCCTAAGGAAAAATGACATGCACACAGATAGTAAGGAAGCATGTTTATCTTGGTATTGTTTGTAACAGCAAAAAATTGGAATCCTAAATGTCAAATACAGAGGGGAAGGGAGGTTTTAAATCTGCATGTTAAAAACACAATAAAGGGGCCAGCTTGGTGGCGCAGTTGGTTGAGAATGCGAGCTCTGAGCAACAGGGTCGCCAGTTCGATTCTCACATGGGCCACTGAGCTGCGCCCAAGCTGAGCTGCCGCTGAGCTGCCAACAGGCGGCAAGGTGGCTAGCCTGGTGAGAGTGCATGCTCGCTCTTAACAACAAGGGTGCCAGTTCAATTCCCGCATGGGATGGTGAGGTGCACTACCCCGCAACTAGAATGAAAATGGCGACTGGACTTGGAGGTGAGCTGCGCCCTCCACAACTAAGATTGAAGGACAACAACTTGACAGAGCTCATGAGTCCTGGAAAAACACAATGTTCCCTTCCCCAATTCCGCAACACTATTCCCTTCCCCAGTTCCCCAATAAAATCTTTTTAAAAAATAATAAAAATAAAAACACAAAAAAACTGGGACGAAATGTAAGCGGCTCTTATAAGTAAACAGCACAAAGACGGAGGCCCAAATGGCAAAATACTTAACTACTCTGGGTCTTCGCCGCCCCATCGATGCAGCAGAGGTATTAGGACATTAACCCTGGTCTCTTGGGCTTATGAAATCGAAATGAGATACCACAAGTAGGTAAGCAGAATGGAACCTGGTACATCAAAAGCACACTTTAAAATATTACTTCTGTTTTTATTATCAATGCCATTATTATATACCATGTCTAAACTTATTACACAAAGAAGTGCAAAAATTATGACTCAGGGCCGGCCAAGTGGCGCATTGGTTAACAGCTGGCTTGGGACGCCAGAGGGCCCCGGTTCGGATCTCACATACGAGGGCCAGTGACACTGCCCTCTACAGCTAAGATGCTGAACAACAGCTCAACCTGGAGCTGGGCTGCCGTGAGTCGCCAGCGATGGCGTAGGCTGCAGCCCCTGTGGCAGTGGGTTGCCATGGGCTACTGTGTGTAGCCAGCAGCCAGCGTGAGCAGCCATGGCAGGCGCTGCAAGCGGCCCTCCAGAAGCCCGCGACTGATCTGCCTCGCCTGGGAAGAGCGCAATGATGATGCCAACTTGGGCCAGTGAAGCAACATCCTCCACAACTAGACTGAAGAACAAAACGGATAGCAACTTGTCTGTTCCCCTTCCCCCAATTCCCAGTGCTGTTCCCCTCCCCCAATTCCCCAATAAAAAATCTTTTAAAAAAGAAATAAATAAATAATTGTTACTTAAACAATTAGCAACTGAACCTGTGTGTCAAGAGAAAGAAAGGCCATCCTCCCAGGAACCACCCCACCACTGTGACCCTTCCCAACAATAAATACCTAAATTCCCTCTTTCCCAAGTTACGACCTTAACCTCCAAAAACAGATTAGCTTTAACTTCATATAAATGGGTCTGTTCGCGTCGTGTTATGCTATCATTACTTTATAGTATGCCATTATATGAACATAGGAAGGCTTGTTTATCCATTCTTCTTTTGAGTGACATTTGGATTATTTCCAGTTCAGATACTGTCACTAGGAAGATTCTTGTTAAGTGTCTGGTCTACACGGAGATGCTGTTCTGCTGTTTCCTCCACTAGCAGCTTATGGAAATTCCCTCTACCCCACTGCTTCCCTCACACTTGGAATCACTGGTATTTCTAATCTCAGTCACTACAGGAGGTTTGAGTGGTACTCCACTGGGGTTTTAACCTGTATGGCCCTGGTGACTAGGAACACATCTCTGCATTTCTTTATTGGACATTTGGCTATCCACTTACAGGAAATGCCTATTCAGGTTGCTTTTCCACTTTTCTATCAAGAACGTCTTTTCCTTACAAATTTCTAAAATTAAAAGATTTCTATTTTTAAACAAATTTTAGATATGAGCCTCTTATTGGTTACAAATGATTTGCATTGTTACTCGAACAGTGTTTTTGGATGAACACAATCTCTTATCCACTTTTGCTTTAGAATCAGTGCTCTGGTATCTAAGAACCTTACACCAAAGTCATGGAAAAATTCTACATTGTCTTCTAGAAGTTGGGTTTTAACCATTCACATCTACACGTAGATGGGCAATGATCTTGGATTTGATTTGTTTATATGCACGATAGGAATCTAGTTTCATTTCCCCAAAAAATGGATATCTAATTGACCCAGAATCAATTATTAAAAAGACAAACTTTGTCCACCACTCTGCAGTGCTATCTTTATCAGAAATCACATGCCCATATGTGCTTCGATCTGTTTTGAGATTCTCTATTCTACTTAATACAGACTTACTTAGATTTCTTACCTCATTGTACAAGAACCAGACACTGTCTAAATCATAATAACTTTACAAGTTTTAATATCTAGTAGAGAATTTTGTTCTTCAAGAAGGTTTTAGGGCCGGCCGAGTGGCGCGCTGGTTAAGAGCTAGCTTGGGACGCCAGCTCTGAGCAGCAAGGCACCGGTTCGGATCCCACATGATGGCCAGTGACACTGCCCTCTACAGCTAAGATGGTAAACAACAGCTCAACCTGGAGCTGGGTTGCCGTGAGTCACTGGCGACGGCGTAGGCTGCAGCCCCTGCTGCAGTGGGCTGCCATAAGCTACCGTGTGTGGCCGGCAGCCAGAGTGAGTGGGCGGCAGCCGCTGTGAGCGGCTGTTCAGAGGCCGGCGTGCAACTGCCTCACCCAAGAAGAGTGCAATAATACCAACATGGGCCAGTGAAGCGACGTCCTCCACAACTAGACTGAAGAACAAAAGGACAGCAACTTGTCTGTTGCCCTTCCCTGATTCCCCAAAGCTGTTCCCCTCTCCCAATTCCCCAATAAAATCTTAAAAAAAAAAAAAGAATGTTTTAGCATTCTAAGCCCTTTATATGTCTGTGTATGTTTTATGCTTTGTTTTGTTTTTTAAAGATTTTATTAGGGAATTGGAGGAGGGAAACAGTGTTAGGGAATCAAGGAAGGGAAACAGACAAGTTGCTGTCTTTTGTTCTTCAGCCTAGTTGTAGAGGACGTCGCTTCACTGGCCCATGTTGGTATCATCATTGCCCTCTTCCGGGTGAGGCAGCAGCTCGCCAGCCATCGGACAGCTGTTCACGGCAGCTCATGGCAGCCCACTGCAGCCCCGCTGCAGCCTACACCGTCGCCGGTGACTCACGGGAGCCCAGCTCCAGGTTGTTCAGCATCTTAGCCGTAGAGGGCAGGGTCACTGGCCCTCATGTGGGATCCGAACCAGGGCCCTGCTGCTCAGAGTTGGTGTCCCAAGCCAACTCCTAACCAACGTGCCACTCGGCTGACCCTGTATAGGTTTTAGAATTAGCTCATCAAATTCACCAAAACCAAATAAGCCCATGTTGGGATTTTGGTTGAAAGTGCATCATTAACACTTTCATATTAACAGCACTGTCCAACAGAATTTTCTGCAATGATGGATTTAGCTGCACTATCTAATAAGTAACTACTAGCACTGCTGGGTACTTGAACTGGTTTGTTTTTTGCTTCCCAATCCTTATTCTTCCTTTTGCCTTATTCCACTTGCTGGGGCTTCCAGTAAAATGATGACTAGAAGACAAGATACAGGTACCACTGTCTTATTCCCAATCTCAGAAAGAAAGCTTTCGACACTTCTCCAGTGCTGTGGTTGCTGTAGGTTTTTAATTGATTATCAGAATAATGATGCTCTTTTCTAGTTACAGCTTGCTTTAAAACAACAACTTTCCTTTCCCCCATGAATGGATGCTGAATTTTACTAAATGCCTTTCCTGCCTCCATTGAAATAAACTGAGTTTTCTGATTTACTGTTAATGTGGTGAAATACATGGACTGATATTTAAATGCTGCACCAGCTTTGCATCCGGGAGTACAGGTTGGTCGTGGTTATCCTTTGGTGGCTGAATCACTAGAGAAATCATCTGGATCTGGAGTTTTCTTTGTGAGTAAGTTTATCAACTGCAAGTTATATTTCTCTAATAAGACTATTCAGATTTTGTATTTTCCGGTGTGTCTGTGTTGCTATGTTGTATTTTTCCAATAGTATATCTACTTTACCTAAATTTCAAATGCACTAGCATTAAGCCCTTCACAGTATCTTCTAAGCGTTTCCATCAGTGAAGATACAATTGTAGCGATATTCCCTTCACCTCAAAATTGGTTAATGAGGGCCTGCAGAGTGGCACATTGATTAAGAGCTGGCTTGGGACACCAGCTCTGAGCAGCAGGACCCTGCTTTGGATCCCGCATGAGGTCCAGTGACGCTGCCCTCTACAGCTAAGATGCTGAGCAACAGCTCGACCTGGAGCTGGGCTGCCATGAGTCGCCAGCGACGGCGTAGGCTGCAGCCCCTGCTGCAGTGGGCTGCCATAAGCTACCGTGTGTGGCTGGCAGCCAGCGTGAGCTGCCAAGAGCCGCTGTGAGCGGCCGTCTAGAGGCCAGCGACCGCTTTGCCTCACCCGGGAAGAGCGCAATGATAATACCAACATGGGCCAGTGAAGCAACGTCCTCCACAACTAGACTGAAGAACAAAAGGGCAGCAACTTGTCTGTTCCCCTTCCCCGATTCCCCAACGCTGTTCCCCTCCCCCAATTCCCCAATAAAATGTTTAAAAAAAAAAAAAAGATTGGTTAATGAGGCTTTCTCTTTCTTCTTTGTGATCAGCCTAATCAAAGGTTTATTAATTTTATTAAGTATCCTATCTCTTACATGTTTCCTATTTCTGCTCTCATCTTGTTCTATTAGTTAGCGAGAGACTTGTATTAAAAACCTCCCATTTAAGTTATGATATTGGATTACCTAAATTTAGAATTGCTACACCTTCCTGATGAATAAAACCTGTTATCATTATAAACTGCTCCTCTTTATTTCTAATAATGCTTTTCACCCTTCTGACATTAGTATGGCTACACCAAACTTTCTCTTAATCTTTGCATGGTATGTATTACTTTCAACCTTTGCATTTCCTTCTATTTTGTTTGTCTCATAAATAGTATGTAGACGTGTTTAATTTACGTATGAACACTAATAACCTTTCTATTTACCCCAACTGGTTTATGTTTCTTACTTTCTGCTGGATTGAATTTTTACCACACACACAAATTATTTCATTATTTTTAGTTATCTTATTCATTACAATATCCATGATCTATCCTCCCTGAATCAAAATCTAATTACTCCTTTAATATGTATACCATTGTTGACTTGTATATGTATGTGCGCACACACACACACGCAATCACAGACTTCCACTAAATCATCCAGCAAAGGTAGAATAAGACTCAAGGATACATCTGAAGGGACAAATGGATAATTTTGTGATATCCAGAGAGCTATGAAAGAATTACAAAGAAACGGTTAGCTGTTGCTTGATTATTACTGGTATAACTATCCTAAAATACTGGATTGTTGGAAAAGTCATGGCACATTTTTGCAAAGAAAAAATACGTCATGACTTTTCCAACAACTCAATACTTCCTTTTCTGAATCTAGATCCATTTAATTACGGGCATTAAATTCAACAAGCACCTACTGAGGGGATACTACAACATTGTTTTGTGGGGTGACAATGGCACTCATAATCTACAGGAGCACTTCTCAAAGCTTAATGTGCTTCCAAATCGCCTTTCAATCTTGTTAAAGCTGCAGGTTTTGCTTCAGTAGAACTACAGTCGGGCTTGAAAGTCTACAATTCTAACAGGACCCCAGATGATACCAATGCTGCTTTTAATAGCACCTAAAAACAATTTAATTGCTCACCTTAATAAAAGAAAGCTATTTTCTAACAATGTGAGTAGCAGATAATCCAAAAATATGCTATATTCTGACTACACAATACACTATAGGGCTCCCCCCAACCCAATATAGATTACCTCCCTAGTTAGATTTTGTGTGTGTGTGTGTGTGTGTGTGTGTGTGTGTGTGTGTGTGTGTGTGCTTTAAGACATTAATACACATTGCCATGCATAAGGGTGGTATGCTAAGTGATAAAGAATCTGATGTTCTTTTTAAGTTTTGCTGTAAGTAATCTGAATATGGGTTAACACAAACTATGTTTTTCACTTGTAGAACTTTCTCTCGAAAGACTCCAAGACAAACCAATATGGGAATTTCTTGTCAACCAGATTTCATAATTAAGCAAATCACCATGGTTTTTATTCTTTCTGAAGTTTCCATCTTCCCTTTTAATTCAAATGTTAATCAGAAAAAGGGGCGGCTCATCACAGAGGTGATAATAACAAAGTACTGGGTTAAACCATATGAAATTGCTGATATTCGACTTCCTTTGGCCTACAAAATTGCAATTTCATATGGTTTAACCTGGTATCTGTCATATTACATAATTCTTATTCAACTAAATTAAAAATCAGCTCTAATAATATTTTAGCCCAAGAATGTATCACAATACATGTAGCAATGTCAGATATTGCAATTTAATGATGAACTTATAATATTTAATTCAAAATTATCATCGAAATCATTATTTGGAATTCAATTCCATAATAGTGTTTTAAATTGCTGCCAAATAGTATAAAAGGCAAGCTAGAGAAAAGCATACATGTGGGGTCCTTCTGAACTACATGGATCTTTTTTACCATGAGCACATTTCTGTAACTTTTTTAAAGTTCATAAAAACTTTGTTGGTAAAGTTTAACCAAAAAAAAAGGAAATCGCTTTCTCACTCCATTCAAGTTACAAAGCTCTAGCAAGAAACTATAACTAGAGACTATAACACTAGTAGAGATTAACACTGATTCTACAGAGAAACAGTTCATGCACAGAGCTCAGAGAAGGGGAGCTGTTAAAATTCATGAAGGTAGTGGTAGGCATGGAGGAAATACCACATAGAAAAGACTGGAGAAGGCCCTCCCTGAGTCAAAAAGAACTGCCATTCGTCTCTGGTGAAGACCCACATGTAGCTCCACTTATGGCTAACTTGACTTTCTTTTTGTTATTAATCTGTTGATAGGGGACCATCCTTGTGACAGTATTAACCCACATTAGAATTTAAAGAGAAAGAACCATATTAAAGAATAAAAATAATTCAAGTTAATTAATACTATAGCATCCAAATGTGGACATTCTTAATGAGGTCAAGCTTCTGAGAGAGAATCCCCTAAGAAATGAGGGAAGGCAAGCAAGCTAAATGAGAAGAAACCTCAAGGCCCCTAGCAACAAGGCATACCCATAAAGAAAAAGAAAAAAAAATGTTCAAGGAATAGCCAAATGCACTGTTAATGATGGCTGGAAATAACGGTACACAATTAAGAGGGTAACTGATTTAAGTCCATGAGTAAGTTTTGCTCATCACGATATCATTAGTACCAAGAACAGTGCCTGGCACATAGCCTGCATTCAACAAATATTTGTTCAATGAAAGAATGAACTGAATCCATCAGTAATATTTAGAATGTGAAGAAATGGCTGAGGAAGGGAGGGAGGGAGCTGATGGGGGGTACAGATGAAAGAAGTATTTCTAAAATGAGGGCTCATGAGTCAGTAATAAAGACCAGTCTAATCATGGCACAGGCTAGAGCTACTGTTCGTCCGTCTAATTCTCTCACTCCTGTTATAGCCCAAGCACAGCACATACCTGGCTCCACAGGTGTTACATAGTAATATATTAGTGAAACCATGTTATGACTCTAAATTATCTAATGATAAAGACAAATGAGCTGATTTCTTATTACCTTCAAGTTAGTGGCCAATACATATATCACTACAGAATGTACACATGCATGCACATACACACACTCACTCACTCTTTAACCAAAACAGCATATTTAATTGTCTAGAAATATGATGAAATTGTTCATATGAAACCTAAATAAATGCTCAAGATTTTCAGTCTGAATCATTAATTAAACTTGTGTATTAAACTGTTAAAAAAAAATAAGGGGTAGGGATAAAAACGTATCTTTAAGAGGCCTATAATCAGAGTTCCACTTCTGACCATTTTCAAGTACCCGGTACCGAACTACCTCAACTCACCCTACACCACCATAAAACTGGTCAAAACATCTGAAATAACTATTTTCTGACAATGGGCAACAGGCAGTGCAGAACTGTGATCACTGAGAAAAGGGGGAAACTTGGTGAGCCCCGCAATCACCTCTGCTTCCTATCTGGAATACAGTGTAGGAAGGGGAGTCCTATAGAACACAGTGGTCCCGGCCCGTGAGTGGAGGAGGTGGAGGTGAGAGCTGAAGGCTGCTGAGCTGGCTGGAGTCTGGGGGCAGGCAGCAGGCAGAAGTGAGCAGGCAGAGGAGGAGCTCCAATCATCTATGCCGAGGGAGCCCAACTCTGGCCACATACAAAGCTGCACAAGAGCCAGGCAAAGGTCCATGAGGCCAGCGAGCTGTGAGCAGAACGACCAGGACAGGAAGTGTCCCAATCAGCGAGGGTGCTGAAAATCTGACTAACAAACACCACACACACTCAGCAGAGACCCCAGGAAATCGGTGCTTTAGAGGAAAGGCCAAACTGCCCCTGGAAAGGCTGTCTTCCATCTGCCCTAACAGAGACGGAAACAAACCTCAAAGGATCAGATAGCCACACAATAAGTTAACATCCTGCCAAGACAAAATTCAACACTTTTTACAGGAGGGCAACAGAACATCAGGTGCTTAGAACCCAGCATTATTAACGCCCACCTCCAAGCACACATCACTAGGTACACAAAGAAGCTGGGAAGGTGTGGCCTGTATTCACAGGAAAAGCAATCCACAGACCCAGAAATGACTGAAATAATGAAATTAGTGGACAAAAGCTAGGTGTTAAACATGTTTTAATGTAAAGGAAAACATGGACAAAATCAGCAAATCTTTATAAACGGAAACTATAAAAGGAAACTAAGTGGACATTCTAGAAATAAAAAACTGAAAAAAAAAATTCAATGAGTGGACCTAATAGCAGATTAGACACTGCAGAAGGTCAGGGAGTATAAAAACAAGGCAATATAAATTAACCAAACTGAAAACATGTACAGGATACAATGGGCAAAAATATAAACAAAGCATCCAAAACCTATGAAACAAATGAAGCTAATTTTCCTGTTTGAGGGAGAAATTGGAAAAGGAAAGTTATGAAGAAATAATAGTCCAAAGTTTTTCAAATTCAATGAAAATTATCAACCCACGGATTCAAACTCAATGAACCCCAAACAACACACACACACACACACACACACACACACACACACACACACACACACACACTCTCTCTCTCCCTCCCTCTCTCTCTACCAAATTGCTGAAAACCAATAATGAAGAAAAAAATTATAAAAGCAGCCAGAGGGAGGAAAAATACTCATTAACATA